>NW_008796063.1:1066118-1073374 GCF_000699145.1 Aptenodytes forsteri
GCGGTATTGCCAGCCCCGAGGGGTATGCCGGTGTCTTGTGGACTAACCGAAGGGGAAGCCATCTCTTCGCACCAAGTGCAGGGGGTGCTAGCGGTGGAATTACTGAAATTCCAGGGCCGGCGCAGAGAGTAGGTGGAGGTGCAAAGGCAGCAAAATCGGATCCTAGCCACAGGGTTCAGGGTGCTTGACATGTCGGTCGTCACTGTGGCCTGGATTAGTAGTGACCAAATATCTGATGACAGCTGCTTTGCTGACGCACTAGTCCCAAATCGCCATGTGACCCTTATTTACTCTCTCTAGAGCTGACCTATGAGGTGACTGACTGAACAGCTCTCTCACAGGCGGATCATCTTCCAGCGTCACGGATGGGCTTGGAAAAGCCTGCGCACCTTTCCTCTCTGCTGGAGAGGGAACTTTGATCTCCAGTGCTGCCTGCCTTTTTCCCCAAATGCCAAGTCCACTTCACTAAAGGCAGGGTTTGCATAATGCATTGAAGAATGGAGTTAATGTCAGCAAAGGACTTCCTGACATCCTAAATCTTGGTCAGTAACAGCAGGACCACATAGCGATAAAACAATGATACAAAAGCCTTAACACTTACGTATAACTCCTCAATCCAATTTTTATATGCATATGTTTCTATGCACACACAAATATGTATGCTTTTTTCCATGTGAAGAAGGATACATTCCTAAAAAGAAATTCATATTTTAATGGTTAATAGGCAGAGGAGAAGACTTTAGCTTATAATCAGATTTTTTTTTTAACTTTATCTCATTTTTGTCTTCCTAGTCATTATATCTGTTATCCCTGCTTACTGTTCTACTTCCATGGTACTTTCTGTTTTATTATTTTATTGCTCCCTGTTTTATTTTTTCATTGGGAGAGTTACTCTGTTATTGCTCAATCAGATATATTAGGTTTTACCACAGTGATTGAATGTTGGCATATGAAATGTGAAATGAAGCAAAATGAAGACATCTAATAAGAACAAATTGTAACCATTTTGATTTTTCCTGCGCTTGCCAGAAGTTGAAAATTTGAGAATAGATGTTGTGGTTTGCTTTTGACTGTTTTAACTTTGCCTGCAAGTTGCAGATGACTCACAGAAGTAAAAATATTCCACAAATTTGTTTAAATTATGGAGCATGTGTATGATAGCTTTTGGTTTGTTTCGTGTTCTTCCTGAAGCTACTAATCAATGGGAAGCAAGAATCTCAAGATTAACACTTTGCAATAAAATCTGAGTCAAGAAAGTCCTCCATGCTAGGCAGTTATTTTAGTTTATGAGGTCACTATTTCTCACTGTTGAGATACTTCATTTTTATTCTGCTGGTGTGCTGAATATAAGTAACTTGAATAACCTTTGTGAGCAGTCATATTACACACCCTACTCTGAATAGGGGAAAAGCCCACTAGGAATAATTCCCATTGTTTACCTTCTTTTTCTTTACAGCAACTTGTTTTTTCATAGTTTTCCTGGTAGTTATATGCAGTAAGGGATGAACAAAATCTTAAATGTTCAGTTTAGCTCTTAACAAACAGTATCGTTGTAGTTGCAGGGAGTATGGGAAGCGTGTTGCCTGCCCCAATTATTAAAAGGGCAAGGCTCCAGTAACGCAAAACCTGGATGCTTTTCAAAACAAAACAAACTTCTACAAGAATCCTATGCATCAGCAGTGCAACGATTAACGGAGTTTTATTACTCCAGTGAGCTTCTGGAAGAAGTGTGTCTCCTTCATAATGCAGATTTGCTTCTCACTCTGTGTATGATGAGTTATACATTACAGTAGGTTCTGAACAATATAACTTTCCATTCCTGTAAACATAAATGATATATCTGGGAAATAATTGTTAAGGATGTCCTGAAGATTGGCCAAGACAGCTAAGTTTTAGGCACAAAAGTAACAATGTATCAGGATTCATTGTCAGCCAAGCTGCATGCAGGCTGTGAAAATTGTAACTGCTTCAAATAACTCCACAATCTATCCTGACTGCAGTACTGTTTGTTCTCACTTTATTTCTCTCCAAACCACCATTCCCCCCCTCCTCCTGAAGCCCCAGTGCACGTGACAGTTATAAGTGCAGGTGTGGGAGAACAGCATTTTGATGGTGAAGGACAGTGCCAGATTCTGAACTGCAGCATTCGTCAGATGGAGTCTCATTTCTGGTGCTTTAATATTTTAACTTTCCTCTTCTGAACTGCCCTGGGGCAAGTTTTGAAAAGGCAGTAACAACGCTTTCAGTTGCTCAGTCACGGCAGTGTTTTGCCAACTGTCCTTAATAAAACGGAGCTGTGTTAACATTCTGCTTTTTTGCACAACAGTGGGGTCCAAAAGAGTGGAATGAATGAAGCCCGGATTCCTGTCCATTTGTCCCCTAAATGCTATCCATCGCAATCAGCTCTCTCCCTCCTCGATGTTCCTTATGTCCTCCCCACTGCCAGAGACACAACGTGCTGTACTTACGTCAGAGCCGTGTTCTGTTCCTGGCTAGCCAGAATACATGACAACTGGCCATGTTGCTGATGTCTAATAGAAGGTGTCTTGGCTGATTTTGCCCTACCTTTTTCTCCGTGGGGACACAAATTTGAGGCTCTTCTTCCTAACCCACCTGCCAACTAATGCTGGAGACACAGTATGCTGTGCTGGGGTGGGTGCCCTCTCCTGACCAGCCAGAATATGTGGGACGACAACCGGCGGGGTTGCTGCTCTCTAATAGAATGAGTCTTGGCTGAGCTTCCCCTGCGTTTTCCTCAGTGTCGACCAAAATTTGAATCTATCCTCCCTAAACCATCTGCCAGTTTGCACAAACTTTGTAGGAAGTTGATTATCTATTCAAATGTGGTTGAAATGGTTAGGAGGGATGGTTTGGCAAATAGGTGAACATTATTGAAGTTTTTTCCCTTAGGAAACCAGACTAACATTTCCTACTAGGGACAAAGGCAGCTTCTAATTCAGCTTCTGTAAGGAAGGTAACGATGACCCAGGAGGAGCAGTAAGTCAGGGTGGAAATTAATGGTAACACTAGAAAAATTTGAATGTAAGCGGAAGGAATGGACTGATGACTGAAGGGCATGAGCTGTATTCGCAGCACTTCATGAAATTTCCGGCAGTACCGTGGGCAAAGCGTTCACCCTCCACCTGCAGATGGGTCTGCATTTATATAATTAGATTGATATTTTAATCCACTAACACGTTTGTTTTCTAAATATTTATGTGTCCTTTCACATGGAAAAAAAAGACAGAAATAGCATTACAAACAAGGGTCATATCTTCCTGTTCTCATCTTTCTATCACCCAACACTGCAGCCGCAGGAGCTGTCGAGCTGCCGAGGGCTCCCGGTGCTGCCAAAATAGCGGAAGTAGGTGAAAGGTTGTGGAGCAGCGCGCAAACAGGCTGGTGTGCCCAGCCCCGCTGCTGGTTCAGTGAGGGAAAGGTCGTGCAGCTGCTCTGGCGCTTGCGCAATCTCCCCCACCCGCTCATGGTTTGCAGAAGTCAAGACTACAGTAGCTGGATCGTTTTACTGCCAGAGCTGTGGCCGGCCGGCAGCCTGCTTGGAGCTGTAAACACCAGGATATGCACGGCAACCCAGAGGCCCTGAACAGGAGACACCCTTTTTCCTCATTCCCTGCCTTTGTTATCCATGTCTGAAATTGTGTGTTAACTGCTTTAAAATCAGGGAAAAGGAGAATGGATCTCTGGTTTCAAAATTGCTTTTCCAAGAGGCTTGCACGAGATTAACTGTGGGTGTTTCAAACTGGAAGTGTAGAGATAGCAGAGAGGGAGGAGACTGTTTTGGAGTATAGCTGTACCCTTCAGGAAAAAAGCTAGGAGTCAAACTGTGATAAAATATCACTCAAAAGTATTTATCTTGAAAAGCTTGTTACTAGAGCATGTTGAATTCAGGAGGCTGCTTACTATGTAGGAGAATAGTAATCTTCAGCCAAGTCAAGTACACCATTGCAGAGGAAATAGAGGTGAAGTCTCAGTGTGGGCTGGCGCTGATCTAAAGTATATAGCTAGACTAAAAAATGTCCTTCTCTAGCCTCCCCTGGCTACCATAGCAGTTCTTGTGGAAGAGCATGTGGCATCCTCTATGAGAGCTGCTGATGCAGAGGAAAAAAAAAAGAGAAAAGGTATCATCGGGACAGCCACCACTCTGGGCTACGGCTGCCTTTACTGTCAACAGCCCTGCTCTGGAGAAGAGCTCCTGGGAAAAGGTGGACAACCTGTGAAAAGTCAGAAAAAAGTGAATGCTACCAGGAGAATACAACTTTCATGGCATAGATATGTTTCAGCAGAATCAGAAAACAGTTACATTTTTCTGTAGGAATATGGGAAGGGAGTTAGTGGAACAAGATGAATCAATTAAAAAGTTTTGGATTAGACATCTTAAGAAACACCTCACCCTGAGAAGAAGGAGCTCTAGCTTCACCTGTAACCCTTACATGAGTCATGGGCTTTGAACTAGTACACATATACTGCTTTTCTTTTTGAGTGTGGACCACTCTGGGTGAAGATGAGATGGTTTTGCTAATTGTTTTATATCAGTTGCACTTGATACTGTTCACTGTAGCAGGACACTTGGTAAAGTGGATGTGGTGGCTTGAGTTTCTGCTCAGAACGATGGCCTTGAACCATTACTCCAGGTTATTTTGTCTGAGGCTGATCTTAGAAAGCACTGTTTCCCCAGTTGTCCCTGCTCAGCATTTCTTTCATCACATCTGGGAGAATTTATTTTCTTTTAGTGACATAGGAACTTGAATGAGAAAATTAGCCTAGGAAATGCTGAGATAAGGCAAGAGACATCACCTAGAGGATGACTTGCTACAGTGTTATCTGGCCACCCTTTCAAAAGAGATGTGGAGTTTATGGTATTACTAGAATGCCGCTTCCGCCTAGTGTTTCAGATTACCCAGGGGAAGTTTGTTTCCTGTTTGCAACGTTGTGACTATTATTACTGAAGTGTGAACTCACATTAATAAGTTGATATCATAAAGACTGACTTTCCATAATGTGCTCTACAGAAGATATCCACACAGTAAACCTATGGGAGTTTTCTTATTTGATGAAATGTATAACCACAGGCTAAGCCATAACAGCTGCAGTTAAATAGGAAAATGTGCATTAAAATAGTCCTGATAAAGAACCAGTGCAATAAAAAATGTTGCAGTGTATAATTAAAATTGTTTGCCATTGGGTCCAAATAAGTACAACAATATCTTTGTGTCATATGACTAACAGGTGTCTAATTATGGGTAAATCATCAGTGCAACATTGCTGGAACATTAAGAGCAGCCTAAACATGGGAAGCTCTTGATTAATTGTGGAACTGTTTTAACCTCGTTATGTACTAGACTCTAGCAAAATACATGGAGTTTCACTATGCAGTATTAGTATGTGTGGGGGGGTTAACTCTAATTCTTTTAGTATTCTTTATTACTTTATCCACACTGGCACTTTCAAATTAATTTGTCGATGTAGTGCTCATCTAATAGTCACTGAACTGAACACTAAAATAATCAGAGCTATGCTGGCACTTGGTTTTCAAGATTTCAGTCTACCTAAAGTGACATAAAAACACACACTTAGTTTAATATTTCTTCATTTCACTTGTTTAAATGACACCAATAGTCTAAATGAATTGTGGTGGTGATGTTTATATGCAAACATCCAGAAAGGTTATTTAGTTTCTACTTGGGAAAAGACCCCCTAGGCATTAAAAAATACTGAATGAAGAAAGTGGAGTTTAATCTGACATATTTACCTATTTTTAAAAAGTTCAAAATGTGTGCAAATACAAATCTTGATTCCCTACTATCTGGGACATAATACCTGGGTACAAATAATCAACAATATGTTTGCAGGCCTTGGTTTCACAAAGCCACCTTTGAAAGAAAATATTTTAACATACAGTAGGATACACTCTGTGAAATGGAAATGAAAAATGTCTTTGTCTCCTGTGAGACCAATTGAATTATAAATTTAAATGGAAAAAGTTCTATTATTAAAAAAATAGCTTTTCACTGCACAAAATTAGATTCACTGAAATGTGTAAGATCTCCATTTACACCTGATAGGAAACATTGTAATTTCCTCTTACACATTCACACAACTACTGTTGAAGTGTGAATTATCAAGTCTTCCATTTCATGGCTAGTCATTGTTAATGCATATTTAAGTAGGGTTGAATATTTGGGGATTTCCTCATTCCCAGAAAGAAATATAAGCTTACTCTCTGGTTCATTCAGTACTGGGGAAATGTTATGAAATCTTAATATTCAGATCAAGCAATAAATCTACTATAAACTACCAGAAGATACTCTAGCCAAGAGAAAACTGGGTAACCACCACAAGAGACCTTGCTAGCTTTCAGCAAGTGCTGAGAGGGAGGGCAGTGTTTTCTCCTGGGATAGCTGCTGGAGCACCAGTTTTCCCTCTGCTTTCCATTCCAGGTATGCTATGTGGAAGCCTGAAAACTTGTTCCTTATTTGCAACTCCCTATATGCTGAAGCTTAAGAAACAGTGATAAGGAAGTTATCAAAGCAGCAACCTGGAATTCAGAAATGCATATGTAGTTCCAGCAAGAACAGAGTAATAATTTCAGTAAGATACTTAAACGGATAGTAGATGGGTGTTGCCACACTGAAGGGAATAAGGATATTTATTTCTACAGGTATTTTGGATTGTCTTACAGCATGCACATCAAGTGATGTATATGCTAATCTCGTCTCATATGTGGAAACACAGCATCTTTAAATTGTATACATTTAAGTTAAAAAGTAAAATCCTTGCTGGATTCAAATCAGTGCTGAGAATCCTACCTGGGATGTGATTTTTACTGAAAGTGACCTTCTTTAAGGCCTTGGGAAAAATCAGAGATTTTGTAAAAGCAAATTAATAAAGACACTTATATCACATTTCCCATTAAAAAATCTTAGTCAAACCTTCATTACACTTTTGACTCTTCCTGTGAAATACAGTATACGGATATGGTATCTGCATTTTCTGTGGGAAGGGCTAAAATCCTGGCTCTGCATTTTTCCTTCTCCTCTTTGAGACTAAAGAAAAGAGATGAGACAAACCCTTTCCGCAATTTGCTTCTGTACACCCTGAAATGATGTCAGTGGGCCATGGCATCCATAGCACCCATGACGCGTGCAGGAGAAGGTGTTCAGCCTTCTGAACGCCTGGGTAAAAAACTGGCTGGAAAGCCGGGCCCAGGGAGTGGGGGGGAATTGAGGTCGAACCAG
>NW_008796063.1:1074501-1087563 GCF_000699145.1 Aptenodytes forsteri
TGGACTCGATGATCTTAGAGGTCTCTTCCAACCTTAATGATTCTATGATTCTATGATTCTATGAGAAAGACTTGAAGGAGTGGTGGACTGCATTTTGAAAAGTAGTCTGTAATTTTGTGTGGCTCAGTTTTGGCTGCTTAATAGTCTGTGGGACCCTGCAGCTCTGAGAGGCTTCAGAGTTGTGAACCCCTATCACCTTGAAAAATTAGGTGCTAGGTCTGACCAACATCCTGAATTTAACTGTACAGTTGAAAATGTGGGATAAATTTCCACCCCAAGTCACTCAAAGAGACAAATTACAGCATTTTGACTCCCAGAATTTTCTCTTTCAAATAAAAAGGGTGTGTGTGCCCTGTTTAACCATTCCTGGAGAAATCTATCTAAAATTGTACTTTTGAAACATCCAGATAATTCTAGCCCTTTACAGTATGTTCATGTTTCAAATCTTGTGCCAAATGCTTGAATGCCTTGGAGTAGAGAAGACCCAGAGGGAACACATAAAATTATATAGGAAAGGCACCAATTCACTCTTGCTGAGAAGTAATTTGGTTTGGTTTAGTAACCTGTGAAGTGATTCACTAAAATGATGAACTTTAAGGAAACTGTAAAGAGTGTGATTATTGATATCTGCTGTAGGTGACCTTTATGTGCTGAAAAGATCATGAGGTAGTCAAGACAAAAAAATTACAACCTCCTTTTCTTCTTCTCTCTAATGGTCTGAAATTGAAAAATTGGATCTATTGAACCCCAGTTAAAAGTTAGGACAGCCAAATAAAACAAGGCTACAACCTGCAACTTGCAGTTTTCCAAGTATGTTATTTATATACCTTAGAGACTAAATGCTCCTGCTCAAAGGAATCGTGACTCACCACCCTCATCTGAACATAAATCACTTCAGGTTATTTCCATCCATTCACTACCTCTTCCATTAACTTTCCCCTCTCTGGTAAGAAACGCATTCCAACATTTCAAAAGGAATAGATAAAGGCACAAATGCAGATCATCCAAAGCTTTTTCTCCTGATTCTTTTTTCAGTGCTGTGATAAGCACTGGGTGCCTTGCTATCTTCCCTACTTCTGAGTATCTTTCTGGCTGCTCTTTGTTTGCTGTTTGTATTAACGTAATCTAAACTCCTGCCAGCATTGTCAAATTTATACTGGTATTGATCAGCTTGCAGGATATGGTTAATGCTTTAGCATCATAGTTCCTGGCATTACATGAATACATAGCAGGTAACATTTCAAATGCATTAGCTATGCAGGTGACCTTTTAACTCTCCTTAGGAGCTTCTCTCACAGTTGCATAGTGTCAGCGTGCCGATTACCACAGCGTTCTGAGGGTGGCATTTTAAGTGTCACTCGTCATCTTGATAAGGGACCAAAAATGCCATTGGGTATGTCCCATGACACAGACATTGCCTGGGTGTGCTAGATGCTGGGAAATGCTAAAGGGGGCCCAGGCCAGAGCCAGAAAAGCATTGCTTTCCTTTATGTAAATAGCCTCAAACAATTCCCCCGTAATCACGTCAGTTGAATTATTTTTTCCACAGCTCCCTTTGGAAAGGGACCCTGTTTAGTCCTGTCCTATCTTACGCTTTTCATTTTAATAAGTTTTCCAGAAGTAAAATTATTCTTCCATTTTTTTTCCATTAGGGAAGTTACTAATTTTTGAATTTTTTTAAAATTAATTTTATGTCTGATACACTGTTTACAGCATGGTCAAAAGGATGTGTTTCCCAGTTCCAGCAGAAGTGTATGGACTGTCTGATCCCAGCTGCTGTGTATATTTGCTACATAGCCTTAGTTTGGCCTAAGAGGAAGTTTTTATGCTTGCAGAGCAGATTTATTCTGTGTTATGACTGGGAAACTGAGCTGTCATCAGCAGTGTTCAAACCAGACTTTCAAATGTTTTTTGAAGTTTTTGGGGATGTGACAGCTGTGTGTCTGACAATAGGTTAAGGAGAAGTTGTTTACAGGAAAGGGCAGGCTTGGTGTGCTCATTATCTACTGCATTGCTGAAGAGCTTGCTGTAATGTTCTGTACTTGTCAGAGTTCAGATAATGACTAACAAGTTCAAGTACAAGTAAAGTAGATGATTTTCAGCAGGATAGTATAAAATCTTTTTGCCAGCTGCAAATAGTATTAAGTATTATGCATAGATATTGCAATGTGAGATCTCAGAGGGGATCACTGGGACATCCCTGAAATGATGGGTTAACTTCTCAGCAAGAGGGAAGTTATATGTGTTATTTCCAGTTACTGAATAGTGTGTGAATGACTGTGAATGAAGTCCTAATCCAATGTCCACTGCATTCCGTTAAATGTTTCTGATCATTTCAGCTGTAGTCTTCAGTGGGAACTGGATCAAACCTCTGTAAGATAGGAAAGGGCAAAACGCTCAGTGAAAGGAAAGTCAGTTTTAGACTTCATAGTTTAAAATTTTCAATCATTTTTAACAACATTCAGAAAAGTATTTTGGAGTCTGATTTGCCCCTTGTTCAGCTTCCTACATTGTGCGTAGATTAATTCAATGAGTTGAAAATTGTTGTCTTATGACTATCTAACTTGGGGAAGACCATGACCTAGGCCACCTTTACAGCAAGGAAAAATAAAAGACATTCATATTCTTGTTTTGAAATCCTTTTCTGTGTGTGCTTTGTTCTTTCTGGCTAAAATAAGCAATACTTTGGTTTTAAAAATGCTATGAGGATATTGTGTCCGTCATTGGTCATGGACTGTCAGAGGAAAGAAGCACGGGATGTCTGAATTGAGAGAGACCAGCAAGGGGATCTGGGATTTGGTGCCAGGAACCAGGGGGCAGGAGAGGAGGATGAATCCCCCCCTGTGAGCACCAACATCCAAGTGCCCTCTGAGATCAGGAGGGAAGCAGAGGACACCTAACCCTGGAACTGCTGAGTGACACAGCAGTGTTACCTGTCTCGTCTCCAGATGTCCTGTACTAAGTAGTAAGGAAATATTAGAAAGGTAGGATGGAGCTCTGCATGGAAATCTGTAACACATTGAATGTTGCTTTATGCAGGATCTCAGTGAAGAGAGCCTCCTTTTTATTTTCAGTCAGCTTTGGGGGCCATGGCCGCCGTGTTCTGTTAGATAGCTCTTGTGAGTTTCCCAGACTAGACATGCATGACATGTTAGATAGCTTCACTAAGCCATCCCAGTTGTGTCCATACAGTATAGACTCCTTCTAGGACAGATATCCCATATAGTGGTCCTATCAAGGCCTTTTTAGGATTCATACCACTATGATATAAAGGGCTCTGATTAGCTGTTGCTATTACGCTTCAGCACCTCATAGCTAATGACTGAGAAGAGATGGTCTTGCTGTTTTATTTTGGTATTGGGGAGGGAGAGGAACTGGAAAAGAAAGTGGACTTAAGACCCATACTCAAAACAAGACAAGTCAGAAGACGAGACATGGATTTTAAGTGCTGCACGCTTTATTCCTAGCAAGGCACACAAGCTTCTTGCATTGTTCAGATCAAAACATCTTTACTTTTCTTACTTCCTCAGACTTTGGATAGATGCTTTTGCTATCAGCACGAACAATGGTTTTCCATTGCTGTCCTCAGTGATGTATAGCTGTTTAGAAAACTCCCTAGACATTTTACAGGTGTAACTCTGTTGCCTGCATTACCTTAAATTCTGAAACTGGGTACTCAGCAGGGAATCAGATGCAGGCCACCTCAATCCAGACAGTAAGACTTGGTGAAACATGGGCAAAAGTCCTTATGGCTCTTCAAAGAACTGTGTAAATTATGTGTCCTATAGCAACAGTCTCTAGCTCTAAGCTACACAAAATTCTTTGAAAGTTTTTCACACCCCACTCTGCCTTTTTGTGTTAGCTCCTAAATCAAGACTGTGAGCTTTCTGCCCAGTCAACATCTGGAGAGAACAAACCAAAGCTCCATTTGCTACTGCCTGCAGACATCCAGTCTGAAGATCCAAGTCAATGAAGGCATCTCTTATTGTAGAATGGTATCTAAAATGATCAGAAGTTGAAGGGTTTTCGGAAGAAAAAGGAGTCTGAGCAGACTGTCACAAAGAATGACTCTGGAAGATGGCTTGACTGCCTCTTTAAGAAGATTAGAGGAGAGGACACAAACATAGCTGACCCCTCTTTTTGCGCTGGCTTAGGAATGGTTCCTGAGATATTATAAGAGTTGGTGTCCATAGAGGCCAATGCCCACACCTTGAGTTTTGCTTGAGGCTTGGCACCTCTATGCACCTCTGAGTAGGGTAGGGAATAGGGATAATTTGGGGAAGAGGGAAGCATGCCTGAATGGAAGACCTCATGCCTTATCCTTTAGGGAGGTAATTTTTCAGTCAGCTGCACAGACATGCTTACCATTTGGCACAGGGGATGTTGAGGGATGGGAGAGCTCTGCTCAGCAGTGGAAAGAGAACAGTATGCATGGCTGAAGTAAGGGCTGGGCCTGGAAGGCACTGGAGGCCTGTTTTTGTATGAACCCCTGCGTCAGGGTCTTTGCAGATTGGGATGGGGTTGGACTGAGGAGTGTGCAAGGCTGGTGGGTCTCAGGTGGACACTAAATCCTCAGTCCCAACTCTCACTGCCCATGGGCAGTGTTCAGCAGTGTGTTCAGAGCCAATATCCTATGTTTTATAGTGGGGCGGATAGTGGTGTTAGAATTAGGGTAGAGTTACAGTTAGGGAAAGGAAGAATGAAAGGAAAATTGAAAGAACCGTTGTGTCCTGTGTGATCTGCATGGACATGGACAGGTCTGGTGTTGATAGTGCACTTAGACAACATTTTCATTTATGTACTCAGGTCATGCATTTTCTTGTGGGCACTAGTCACTTTGCTATTTTTACTTTAAGGATTATTTCAGATTTATGTTTAGGGAATGGAAGAAACCCAGAGTGGTTTGTACTGCCTATATAATTTAGAGTTCAGATGAAGGTTGGTATCCATATAGGCCAATGGTTTATGATTGATTTCAGTGAAAACTTTAGTCACAACGTATTTTGAAGGCAATGGTTTGGATTCAGAATGGGATTATGAATGGCAACCATTATGGAAGCCAAAGGCCTTCTCTCTCTAATTTCCACCTTCACAGAATTATCAGTGAGGTGGCATCTTCTTTACGATGGCTTGAGCGTGAAGCAACATGAAACACTTTGGCTCCATTTCTCCAACTTTTTTGACTTCAAAAACTGTCAACAATATATTTAATATATTTAGACTTTTGAGGGTGACACTGCAAAAAAAAACCTATCTTGAGGTTGATTTTTGCTGTAGGCCTGTATCAGACTGACTCTCTAATAGGAACTTGCAGTCCTGAAAATCAATCCACTGAGTGGGCTGTTTCGGGGAAGGCTCTAATGATAATTAGCAAAGAGTCTTCTGGGCGGGTAACCTTCTGTGAAAGAACCCCGATCCTATAGCCCTGATAGTCATGCTGACTGGTGGAGGATGGCAGGATAATTGCAAAATGCATCATTTTCACACTTCATGTCATGCATCTTCCTCCAAAACACACTTCTCTCCCCACCTCTGTGGTCTGTTACACAACTTTTCAGAGCCAGCAACCCATAATGCAAATTTAATTGATGAAGTGCAGCAAGTTCTGCTCTGAGGAGCATCTCATAATGCTTCCAGGCATAAAGTTAGCACTGACACCTGGTGTTTGGTTCCAGTGTCTAGCCTAGCTTTTTGGGTCATGTCTTTCATTAAATCACAATTTGTAGTTCCAAGGTGACAGGGAAGGGTAGAACTTCCATGTCAAGGACTGACTGACATAAAAGTCATTTTACTACTCATATTGCTGAGAGCATTAAATACAGTTTGTTCCCTAATGTTAAAGGACAAAGTAAAGAATTTTGGCTCTTAGCACTGAATTAATCAGCTCCATCAGCTCTTCCAGTGCTGCTACAGTGTATCTTTTAGAGATGTCTGCTTATTCTACTTACTTTCACTGGTTGCTTGAGTGCATACTTTCCATCTTTTTCCTTTCATAATGATCATCCAGTTCATTATTACAGAGAAGCTTCTACAAATATTATTACAAAGAAGCTTCTAAGCTGCTTTGGAAATGGTGGAATTGTCTCAGAAAATAACATGTCTATGAAATAAGTTCTCTGTTAAACCCGTATTGACAATATATGAATTGCGCATTAACTTTTGCCTTAATTTCCGATAGCAAACAGGGGGGTGAAAGGGGTGCACCTGTGGGCTCCATTTGTGTTTAAATGTTGGAGAGATAAAAGGGAGAATGCCTGAGGAAAAAAAAAAAAGGAAGTGATGGCAAAGAGGAAATAATTCAGTGGAAGAAAGAAGATGGAAGGAAGAAGTGGAAATAGATTCCTTGATGTGTTATTCCTTACATCTTTTGTTTTTATTTAACTTCCCTTATATTTTTACCTTATTCCACCTTTTTCTTTTCTCTGTTGTCCTTCACTATCAGTGACCTCAGTGTTCTCTTGGTACAATCATTTCTGTAAATTGAAGAATTCAGGTCCAGTGACCAAGGTCTTTTTGAATACTGTGAATCCTAAATTCAAAACTTTCTAGAGCTTAAGAAATACTTGTTTTATTTTTGTTTCTATTGCTAGAAAAGATGCAGTTTAAAAAAAAAGGGTAAAAGAGTGATTTTTACTTTTGTTCATTTTCCTCTCTACTTACAAAAATATCTCTAGAACATTAGGGAACCTTATTTTAAAATGCTTTTTTATAATGTTTGTTTCACTTCATTCCACAAAGAATACTTGGTTGTTTCAAGGTGAAGCATATTTTATGGTCAGCCCTATCTGTAGTTTTGGAACAAAAATTATCTATGTGAAAGGTTGCCTGCATAGATGCCGCTGTGGGTGAGCAATAATGTAACCTCCGGGGTGAGGCAGTGCTGCCACCTATGTACATTCACTCTCCCACAGTTCCAGACCTTTTCTGAACCTTGACTCACAGAGAAAATTTCCCATCACCTAGTAGAGTAGTGTTACAGTCGGTGAAATGGAAAAAAAGAAGTTCTGCTTTGGAAGCAAAAGAAAAGTCTCCGTATGCAACCTGTTTGTCCGGCTAGCAACACAAATAGAGGGGCTAGCGTACCAGCCTGATGTTTCCAAGAAGCACTAGTATTTCATACCCGTGACTACCGGCCTGTTTGATCATGACTTTCACAGAAAGGTTTACATTCCTTTCTGAATGTTAATGTTTTAGACCTTTTTTTTCCCCAACATTATCTATTTCAGTGAGTACTTAGTAATGTTTCACTATACTTCACCTCTACAAAAACCCAAAACCAGTCAACCCCAAACCAGCAAACCCAGCAAATCAACCCAAAAAGCTCTGCATTATTTATGTACTGCTTGTGGTTGGTTTTTCTGGTGTGTCATATTCTTCTGATGCACAGGGAAACAAACTCTGTCCTGATCCGGAAAGCTTTATGATTAAAAGTTTTTGTGGAGGGAAAGGAAGATGACTAGAAGTGACTTATCTTCATAAATGATGTCAGAATTTAACTACCTGGTTAAAGATTAGATTTCTGATAATTTTTACAAAACAAATTGATAGGCCGCATTATATGAATATCATATCATATAACAGGCAGCACCTAGAAGAATAATGTCAAAAACAAATCTATAAAGTTTAAGCTACTATGGGTTATGAGCAACCTTTGATGTAACAGTATGGTTTCTCCAGTTCAGGTCCTGTTCTACTAATAGGTAAAGATGTTATCACTGTCCATTCTGTGAACAGTAAGATTTTTGAGGATATCAATTTTTGGTAAGTATTGAACTCACATAACTTCTTTTCCTTGACAGAACACTGGTGAGAACTGACCCTAGTTCTGCAAGGAACTTCAGTGCAATTGTGCACTAAAGATATAATGTGGGTAAGATAATGAGCAAGGTAGTATATTTTTATCATCTAGTTTCCAAGCAAACAGGCTGTGAGCATTTGAACTAAGTCTAGACATAATTAGAGCCTGGATTACATCTGCGGCATGACATAAAACCAAAGCTACTAGCTCACATAAATGGAAATTACTTAGTTTAAGAAAGGTATGAAAGAGGTATGAACATAGCTCAGACAAATTAGTTTCTGTCAGAAGCATGGCAGTTGTAGGTGTTGATTCTTTAGAAATAGCCTATTTATGAAAACTAGGCAGCAATACAATGGCACAGCACGACATTCCTATTTTACTCTGGGATAGAGTAGTTAAATATCACCTTGCAAATGAACACAATAAAATGAAAAATATTATTTACTATTCCATGGACCTCTCCCCCTCCTTATGTCTGAATTCGTTGAAGATGCATTGGTTTTCTCAATCGCAAAGTGTCAGCGTTTCCATGACACATAAATCTTTTCCCACCTTGGAAAGACAGAGTTCCTGATACATCTGCGTTTGTCTGAGAGCTTGGCATGCCTACACTTCACCAAGTATCCACATGCAGCGTGATTTGTGTTTTGGCTCTGAGAAGAGATGGTAAGGGAAAACATGATATACATGTACAGAAATAGATTAGGTATTTAGGATTCAAAACAAGCCGTTGTCAGATCTCATCTAGGCCTCTGGTCAAGCTATACCTGTTTTCTCTTCTAACACAGAAAAATTCTGTAATATTTTGGGGGAAAACGCTACAGAGTTAAAAATGAAAACTTCCATAGGAATTCAAGATTATTCTTTTGAAATTATTCTATGCATTCAAGTTTTCCATCTAAAATTTTCAAAGCTGTGCCAGTTCACACTAACTGAAAGTCTATCCCTTTGTTTAGATCAGTAACAGCTAAGAAATTAATAGGGGATAGTATTGCCACTAAATCTTTGTGTATTCTCCTTGTGCAAAAATGGAAGGAAATGTTTTTAGAACTGATAAACACCTTTTATATGCCCAAGTTTCTGGGAGGGCAACTCAAAGCACCTTAAATGGACAACTAATCCTTCTTTCAGAAAGTTGACTTCCAGACTTACACTGAGCAACCAGACTCTACTGTAACCCCAATCTTTGGCATAGTGAAAATATCTGTTAGGGAAGCTGCTGCAAAACGTAAAGGCTTGTTCTTCCTGGTCCAGAAAAACTAAGTTTCTGCTAAGTTCTTTTAACTAGAGTTTACTCCTGAAATGTGTAAATTCTTGGTGTGCACTCTGCAAACGATTTACGTGGCTGTTAGAAGAAATGTATGTTGTAGCCATTCTTTGTAAATAATCAGAGAGAAAACTTGGAATTTAGCTAACTCCCTAAGTTAATTGTATTCTAATGAAGAAGCAGCAAAATTTTGTAGAAGTAGTGTTACTTTGTCTAGAGAGCAAAAGATTTTGAAATGGATGGTAGACATTATTACAATGGATGAATTCTGGCTATGTTCTTCAAGTCATCCCACCCCAGCAGATTTCTGTGGAGGTACAGAATGTCATGACAGCTAACCCAGGCTGGGTTAGATATGCCTGTGTGGAACTGTCTGAGCTCAAGGCTGTTGCCTGCTGAGATCCTGAAATATTTTCTTCTTATAATGCTGATCCTTTATTTTGCCTGGTTGCTTTCAGCCATACTTAAGACTCCTATTTCCAGTTTTTATTTTTATTTGTTTTCAATGTTTATATTTTGTCATTTGAGTGTCTTTTGGTGCTCAGTAAAGAATCAATTTTTTTAAGTTTCTTTGAATCATAATTGCAGATTTCTGAGCAGAAGTAACAAATTTTCAATAAAAAACTTCAAGCTGCTTCAACAGTTCCTTATTTTTTGCTTTTTACATTCCTTCACTGCCACCAAATATACAAAACCCAACCTAGAACAGCATTATTATATACGACAAACAGGCAGCCCTACAGGGTGTGGAAAGTCTGTAATTACTTTGGAGGTGACTATTGCAAATTCTAGAAAAAGAATCTTTCTTTTTCCTGAACATTTTGTGCACTGTTTTCCTTATTAGTTGCAGGCCAGCTCATGTTTCTGATGGTGGCAGTGATGGCTTAAAATGAAACAGGAATCTTAGTTACAGCGCACATAATACTAAAAATATAGTAGAAAGGGTCCAGTCCCAAGTCCCAAGTCCAGTCCCTGTGCACAAAGAGATGACCCTCAGGTGACTTGGCAAAAGGAATCTGGGATAGCTCTGCGGATCCTGTACAAAGGACTGCCAAACCCATATAAGTGAGTTGATGTCAACAGAATAAAACACATTGCATAACAGGTTCAATATACAGCACAAATTTAGATAGTAATATCTGCAAAATAATAATGGTAACAACACAGTAGGACATAAGCAAGCCAGGAGGTTCCTGGAGTGCATTGATGATAACTCCCTCCTCCAAGTGACAGAGGAGCCAACAAGGAGAGGTGCTCTGCTTAACCTCATACTCACCAACAAGGAGAGGCTTGTTGAGGATGTGAAGATCAAAGGCAGCCTTGGCTGCATTGACCATGAGATAGTGCAGTTCACAATCCCGAGGGCAGGGAGGAGGGTGAAAAGCAAGCTCACAACCCTGGACTTTAGGAGAGCAGATTTTGGCCTCTTCAAAGATCTGCTTGGAAGAGTCCTGTGGGATAAGGCCCTGGAGGAAAGGGGGGGCCAAGAAAGCTGGTTAATGTTCAAGGATTACCTCCTGCAAGGTCAAGAGAGTTCCATCCCAATGAATAAGAAGTCAGGCAAAAATGCCAGGAGGGCCATGTGGATGAACAAGGAGCTCCTGGCCAAATTGAAACACAAAAAGGAAGCATACAGAGGGTGGAAGCAAGGATGGGTAACCTGGGAGGAATACAGAAACATTGTCCGAGCATCCAGAGATGAAGTTAGGAAAGCTAAAGCCTAAATGGAATTGAATCTGGTCAGGGATGTAAAAAACAAGAAGGGCTTCTATAAGTACATAGGACAAAAGGAAGACTAATGAAAATATGAGCCCATTGCTCAGAAAGATAAGGGACCTGGTTACATGGGACATGGAAAAGGCTGAGGTACTGAATGCCTTCTTTACTTCAGTCTTTACTAGCAAGACCAGCCTTCAGGAATTCCAGGCCCCAGAGACCAGGGGGAAAGGCTCGAGCAAGGAGGATGTACCCTTAGTGGAAAAGGATCAGGTCAGGGAATACTTAAGCAAACTGGACATACATTAAGTCCATGGGCCCTGATGGGATGCACCCACGAGTGCTGAGGGAGCTGGCAGTTGTCACTGTCTTGATAATCTTTGATTGATCATGGTGACAGGGAGAAGTACCCAAAGACTGGAGAAAAGCAAATGTCACTCCTATCTTCAAAAAGGGCAAGAAGGAGGACCCAGGGAATTACAGGCCTGTCAGCCTCACCTTGATCCCTTGGAAAGTGATGGAGCAGCTAATCCTGGAAACCATTTCCAGGCATATGAACAACAAGAAAATCATCAGGAGTAGTCAGCATGGCTTCACCAAGGGGCAGTTATGCTTGACCAACTTGATAAACTTCTACCATGAAATGACTGGCCCGGATGAGGGGAGAACAGTGGATATTGTCTACCTGGACTTCAGTAAGGCCTTTGGCACTGTCTCCCATAAGATCCTCATAGACAAGCTGTTGCTGTAGGGGCTGGATAAGCAGACACTGAGGTGGATTGAAAACTGGCTGAATGGCTGGGCCAGAGGGTGGTGATCAGTGGCATGAAATCTTTGCTGGACTCTCTCCAGTATGTGCATGTCTCTCTTGTACTGAGGAGCCCAGAACTGGACACAGTACTCCAGGTGTGGCCTCACCAGTGCTGAGTAGAGGGGAAGGATCACCTCCCTTGACCTGTCCTCCTAACACAGCCTAGGACACCATTAGCCTTCCTTGTTGCAAGGGCACACTGCTGGCTCATGTTCAACTTGGTGTCCACCAGGACCCCAGATCTTCTTCTGCCAAGCTGATTTCCAGCCAGGCAGTCCCCAGCATATACTGGTGCATGGGGTTGTTCCTCCCCAGGTGCAGGACTTTGCACTTCCCCTTGTTGAGCTTCATGAGGTTCCCGTCCACCCCTTTCTCCAGCCTGTCAAGGTCCCTCTGTATGGCAGCACGGCCTACTGGCATATCAGCCGCTCCTCCCTGATCTGTGTCATCTGAAAACTTTCTGAGGTTACACTCTGCCCCATCATCCAGGTCATTAATGAAGATGTTGAACAGAATTAGACCCAGAATTGACCCCTGGGATACACTGCTAGTTCCTGATCTCCAACTAGACTTTGTGCCACAGATCACTGCTCTCTGGGCCCAGCCATTCAGCCAGTTTTCAGTCCACCTCACTGTCTGCTCATCCAGCCCACACTTCATCGGGTTCTCTGTGGGGATCTTATGGGAGACAGTGTCAAAGGCCTTACTGAAGTCCAGGTAGACCACATCCACTGGTCTCCCCTCGTCTTTATACTTTCTTCATACATTGCCTCTGATTTCTCTTTGTGACTACCTCACTATGGTTATCAGAGTGGCAGAGCTAAGTGCACCAGTATACAGCGTTTTCAAAAAAGTGACCTCGTCAAAGAGAGGATCAATTCCACTAAAGTTTTAAAGCCTTTGACTGAGAAGTGTAAGAGAGTAGACAATATTATCACTAAATCCTTGGAAGACGCGAGTAGGAGTTAAGTCGGCTAACCTGTTGCCCTGATGGAGTGAATAGTTGCCATGCCACCTAGTGGCAATATGTCACAGTATAGCAGTAATTAAGTCTATTTATGATACTAGGTTTATTATGATTCTCACCCTTCTATGAGGCGGGGTTTTTTCTTTTCTTTGTATTAAAACCCCTTTGTACTAATGGAAGATCAAGCACCAATCAATATCAAGAGTCTCAATGAAAGTTCTTATATGTAAGAAGAAGCCTGAATAAATAGGAGGATCAAGAATACCGAATAACTATTTTACTAGCAGTATATCAAACACAATCAAAACACCTATATTTGAACAAACTCAAAATACAGAGGTGAGTAAGGAAACAGAAGTAGTGTTTTTGTAATAAGTCATTTAGGGCTGTTTTTCTTATCTCCTAAATTAGACATAAAACTTAGCGCTTAAACAAGAATTTAAATGAAAAATAAAAGAAAAACGAATGGTGGCTGGGGCCGGCCTTTTTTTTTATACATT
>NW_008796063.1:1087703-1099769 GCF_000699145.1 Aptenodytes forsteri
GGCTGTTCCACATTCTGTTATATTTTGTATATGTACATACCCTGGAATATACCCATACCCTCTCATCCACCCACGATATCTTCCTGAAGAGTGCGATGGTTAATGATACAATGTGGAGTGAAATGATTTCTCCCATAAGAATTAATGTAATAGAAGGTATGTGTTCATGGACTAAAGAAATATTCATAATGCAAGTACACAGGGACAGAATGATGGAGAGCAGGATCAGCAACTGGATGAGATGCTGGCTTTTCAGGGGCTGGCATTGTGGGGCAGCTCACTCTTCTGAAAGATTCCAGCTGCTTCATCTGGAGACTGAATGTCCAAGCGCTTCCCATTGACTGACTTGATTGATCCTGACTTATCTGAAGATGATGATTACAAAAATGTACTGTTCAGACAGAGGTAGCAAAAGCACTTACAGTGGAAGACTTATACTGGGCATCTCTATGGGGAGAGATCACAAAACGTGAGAGAGGCTGCAGCTTTGGGTAGCAGAACACAGGACTGCTATCAACGGCATGAGCCTAATGATCCATTTATGAGGTTCCCAGATGCAGGCCTCCCTTTTGCTGTGTGAATGGCCATGCCAGACTGATCTCAGCTCGAGAGTCACTTTATACACAACTCAGCTTGTCCTGAAGGAGGGTGGTGGTCTGAAATAAATGCTGAGGCATGGCAGTGGTATGCCATGCAAAAGCTTCTCCTTCAACTTGACACCTAGATGGCGATGCTATATATCTGTTTGGTGTGTAGTTTTTCCCAATGCATATTATATGCACTCTGAGCAAGGGGGATTTTGGCACTTCAGTGTAATCAGCATCAGCTCCTATACACAGACATAGGCCCTGGGCTTGTCACTGTAGTGTTGCACGCTTACATGTCCCATCGAGCTCACTGAAACTTTTTGCACAGTCTGTTTCGCAGCCTACCTGTATGCCAGAGGTTTTGGGGCAAGGATAGAATGCTTCCCAAATACAAAGGAAACCCATAAAAATCAAAATATATACTATAAAAGAATAGAACTATCTCAGCATGCATTGAAACGCATTGAAATTAAGTTTCCTGTTTATACACAGAGAAACATTCTTCACGTAAACAGGGAAGATATTATAATAAAGCCTTTATTAAACAGAACATTAGCTGTCTTTCTTTAGGATAGTCATAAAAATAAAGTACATATATAGGATGAACCAGTGGAGAGCAGAGTATCTGGTCATGCCCCCAAAAGATATTCATAATTACTGGAGAGAGTTGTATGTATATTGTCTAGACACATACACAGAACTATTTTTATTTTCATCGTAGTCGTGGTGAGAGACCCGTGCTGAGGTGGGGACAGATTCATCTTCCTAATGTGGAGTGTGATACATAGGTAATGGTTCCTCTTGCACAGTTTGACATTTTTCACAGATATTTACTTTTCTATTAACTTTATATCTCCTTTATAGTAATACCACAAGGGTGGTTTTTTTTAGGGGATGGGGGGGAAAGCACTATGCCTTTATAAATCCATCTACTCTAATTAGTGGTTACAAACACAAAACTCCTTCATCATAATAATATAGTTATAGCATAAAATCAGCAGTGCCCTTCTAGATCTTTATATGATCTGGGTTTTTTTTCCTGTGTAACCCTGGAACAGGATTTCTTGGATGTGTAATAGTTTGGGGGACAATTACAGCACCTTTGTAAACTTTTTACTCCTAAGCTGCTTACAATGCTTTCAACATAATTCCATGTTATCATCATTTTGCCTTGGTATAGTTGTATTAATAGGACATTAATAAAAGCTGCTGCTGGTAAGTATGACTTTACATCCGTACTGTACTGCAAAGCCTGACAGTTAATTTTCAAAAACTAATTCCTGCTAATGAGTTACTACTCCTGGATGCTTTTGGAGAGGCATTGACAATATGTGCCAGACCTGCCAGCTGCGCTGCTGGGAAGTCGTGAGTTCCAGGAAGCACATACGGACTGCAGGCAGATGACAGGCAATTATGTAAAAGAAGGTTTTATAGAAAACACTGCACGGCAGGTGCAGCCCAAGGAAGAAGAGGCAACACTAGCCACTGACACAGAAATGGGAAGGGTTGCTGAAATATGAACTGGTGGCACATCATGGCTGCCCTATGAAATACAGTCCCAAGCTGCAGTAAAACCTCTACCTTGCCGTTAGCTATGGCTACTCAGGAGCAGGCTGTGAGAACTGAAGTAGCTAAAAGTGAATCTCTCACAACGTGCATTTACATTTTATATAGCTGATGTGTAGCTCATCCGACTAAAAGATGTCATCCACATTTAGGCTACAGGCATCTCCCCAAGCCGAGGCCTTCGTTCAGTCATGCAGCAGGTATCTTGCTTCCCTGTTCATTCAGAGGGAAGCCTAGAGGCATCGAAGGCTGCAGGTGGAGCTGTGCAGTGCTCCAGCATCCCTGAGCTGTTTGCCAAGGCGGCTGCAAGGCAGCTGCTGAGACACCCCTCCCCCTCTCCCCCACGTACCATAAATAGCTCTCCCCCTGCAAAAAGGCCTTGGGAGCCCATGCTCTTCCCTGACAGATGAGACCCCGGTGTAACACAAGGTCCCAGAAATGCCAGCGTCACTGCGGGGACGGAGGGCAGCAGCACCACTAGGGACAGCAGATCTCCAGCCTCACGTGCATTCCCACACCTCAGCCACATCACTGCCTTCTGCCGATTATACAAGTGGCAAGAAGAAACACCTTATCTCGGGAACGGCTGGGGTAGGGTGGGCTCGCAGTGAGGCACAGCAGCACCTTGGGCAAATACTGCAGCAGAGTCAAGGCAACACTGACAGATTTCTCTGCTGACACACAAAATTTCATGGGCAAAAAAATTTGATCCTCTGTTTGGGTTAAGAGGTCCCCCCTTCCCTGCTTTCCCCAGACTCCTGGCAATGTGCAGCCAATTAGGCCCATGGCAGCTCTGCATCAGCCCTGGTGGATGATGCCAAATAGCCCTGCTGTAAGCAGGTCAAACAGTATGCACACATGAAATCAGTGCTTGTCTCAGCCACTCCAAAGCATGGCTTCTGCCTCCTCCACAAGGAAACAACCCTTTCCAGGAGGACAACAGTGTGGTATGGGGCCTCTGAGATGACATAACTCTGGCAAGAACTCCCTTTCCTCCTCCACGTTGGGCATCATGAACAGACAGACAGTTTGGGGACTGTCACATTCCCTACACTGTGCTCACATGGTCCTGCAAGGAACGTGGGTCCATGGGTTTCCTCCTGTGGCACCTAACTGATGCTCCACTCTGCAGCTGCCTGCATACAGACAGGGGTCCAGGATGTGATTGCATTGCAGCAGTTAGGTTCACACGGCAAGAAACAAGTAATTTAACACAACTGGTTGCTTCCACCATGACCAACAGTAAGGTATCAATGCAGACACAAGGTGTCTACTAATGACACCTTACTACTGATCTTTCATCACTCAGACACCACCAAGCCAACGCACAGTACTTCTCTTCTGACCAGACTGTACATTTTTCCTTTCTCTGTACAGACCATTGCCAGATGTCTCA
The DNA here is from genome assembly GCF_000699145.1 of Aptenodytes forsteri. Taxonomy (NCBI): domain Eukaryota; kingdom Metazoa; phylum Chordata; class Aves; order Sphenisciformes; family Spheniscidae; genus Aptenodytes; species Aptenodytes forsteri. The sequence goes on from NW_008796063.1 coordinate 1,091,253, forward strand.
CAAGCTACATGGGAATATGGTCTGTGGATGGGCACTTACATGATTTGGCCATCAGAGTCTGGCCACTTTTAACAGTCCAGAGGTAAGAGAGACTTATGTACACAGACCTTGACCTCCCTAATCCTCCCTTCCTCTCCCTAGTCTCCACTGCAGCCCATCACTCCCAGCACACAGCTTTCAAGCAGAAATAACTCTTCTTCAAAGATGACCTTGGTCTTATCTTCTCAATCAGCGTCTCAGATTTTGGGCTGTCTTCTGAAGATGTCCAATGTGCTCCAGAAAACAGAGGCCAGCAACTATTGCACGTTAAGATGTGCTGAGGCACTTTGGCACTGCAGAGCACTATTGCAACAGTATGATCCCTCACGGATATATTTCCCACTGTTGTTAATTTCTATCCCAGCACCTTCTTAATAATAAAATCTGTCAAGCTGGTGTGCAGAAGGAAAGCCACCACTCAGGTGAGCCCCTGCTGTACTTGATGATCACAGTCCCAGAGGTAAGACAAGTTGCCACTGCTTGGGACTGTGAATTTCAGGCAGATATCTCCTTTTTCTTGGGTAGAGACACAGATATAGCGTTCTTCATCTTTCCATCACTGTCTCAACATCATCTGGACTGTGCTAGAGGGATGCCTAAACTTGACATCACAGCAGCAACCACTTTGACTATCACCACCTCTTCCTTCACTGCTCAGGGAATGATTGTGCTGTGACTGCTGCCATTTATTCACAGAGAACTACCCCTGGAGCTACCGCCACCTCAGCCGCTGCAGCTCCTGCCAGACCCTCCCTCCTCAGAAGGCTTAGGGGTGAGTTCCTCCACCTCAATCCTAGAAGACAAGGGAGGTGCAGCGATCCCTTTCAGACCCTCCTCACTCCTTAGCACTGTTGCTCTTGGACCCTCGCCTGCATCTTGCAGAGCTGCTTGTTCTGACACTGTCCGGATCTAAATTTCATCTCAGGCCTTAACTCTCCCTAATCCCTATTTACTCTAATTGACACTAGTTTTATACCCATCTAGTGTACAATTTCCTAAACAAGCCTTCTGCCGCCATCTCTTCTGCAGTCTCCACTAACCTCTAGGCTAAGCAGAGTGGGGCGGGAGATTTTATTACCAGTGGACAAGATTCATTCTTGCCCTTGGTACCTCATTCTAAAGATGCCTTTTTGGTGAAGACATAGTTCTGTCATGCCTGGAGAGAGCGGGCGGGCAGACCTTGAGAATGGCACTGGGCATGAAATGCCTACATCACAGGGGATGGATTAGAGGAGATGCATCAGTTGTATATACGTGAGAGTGACATAGGCATCCCTCAAAGCAAAAATGTCAGAACTGAGCTGCCTACCAAGCATAGACATCTCAATGCAGGAGATGGGTGTGTTAAAAATTGTGGGGAAGCAGTCAAGATGAATCATTGTCATGCACCACAATGTCTAAAACGGCACTAGATGCCTGCCTACTTTCAGTCCCGAGTCGTAATCTCAGTGTCCTGTGAGTTGAGGGATCCCAAATCACCTTACCTTCTTTATGCCACAGACACGCAGCTCTCTGTTCAGGCATGAAGTGAGAACAGATAGCCCTGTTAAAGTCATGCTAGGCAGTCCTATTCATTTTGGCTACGTGGAAGCAGCCTCCTAACTCTGGACTGAAATGCATAAGTGATTTGATTTTCCAAAAGCCTGGGTATGAAGGCCACTTGCCTGCTGAATATTAATTTGCATTGTCTTGGTGGAACGGTCTGTGCCGCCATATCTTTTCCCTCAGGCTTCCTTACTAAGATGATTGCTGTGTCTGAAAGCTCATCACATTCAGTAGTAATTTCCCTCAACTCCTCCAGTATTTATTTTTGAATTTCAATAAGAAAAAACTACAACTCTAGGCACTGACAGCTATTTGGGATCAGAAGCAATGCCGAAATAATCATGCTCACATACTGCAACATTAAATTCCCTTAACCAAGCAGCAGTTCAAAGCAGTGGAACAACGCCCACCCCAGAACTGTTTTATCAGCTATCCCCTTTTAAGAAGATTAAACTGTTATATTTCTCTGCTGCTGCTTTCATCTTCCCTCCATGAGTGTCATCCAGGCCTCCGGGCAAGCATAGCCGCTTATCCTCATCTGGAGACTTAGAGTCAGGAAAAACAAGTGAGAGAAAGCAAAAAATACAGGCCTATTTGTCAACAAGCAATGGGTATGTATGAGAAGAGCATGATTAAAGAATGGACGCCATGGCCAGGGCTGGTTGTCTCAAGCCCCAGGTAAGTGGTTTTCTAAGACTACAGCAGAAACTCAGAGCTAGGATACTGCTTGGAAACTTTTGCTGTGCACCTACACATTGATAGCCACTTCTAAAGAGATCCAGATCACTACTATAATTAGCACCTATTATTGTTGTCTCTGTAGACAGGACATTAAGGCCACAATTTCCTATTAATTTACACCAATTAGTCCATCCAATTCATGGTTAAGGCATAAGGGAGAAGCCAGCAAAGTCTTGGGCAGAACTAAGTATGAAAAATAAGGGACATTTCAAAGAGACATTCTAAAGAAATACTTTCTTTTAGGATCTTCTCTCCATAATGCATTTCTACTTTCAATCATTTGAATAATTTGCCATAAGGTTCAATTTGTTGTCAAAAACAGCACTTAGCTGGTTTCATACATTTTAATATATCTTCATGATGTATTAAATTCATGGATCACCTTGTATGTACTGCTGATTTTATCTTTGACTGGTAAAGCTAAGCTTCAAGTTAATATTTGGGAGGCCTCAGGAATCCTATAAAGAAATGTACCATCCTTTGATGTTTGTAAAAATGCCAATTGTTGTTGTTTTAAATCAAACATGAAGGATTGGATTTCAAACTAAAGGTGGTGTGGGTAAATGAGACAGCATTTTGTAAAAAGAACCCAATAATTGTAAAGATCTCTGAGTGCTGCCAGTAATTCTGTAAACTCAGCCTTTTCTTTTGCTCCCTTCAATGAAGTTCTTGAGTCATCAGGAACTCGAAACAGAGCTGAATGGAGACACCGATTCAGTTTGCTTTTTAAGAGAGTATTTCAGTCCATGTTCCCTAAGCCACTCATCCAGTCCTGCCCCAAGCCCATTTCTCTTCCAGGCCCTACCATACAAGCTGTGGAGATCTCCTTTTGCAGCTTCCTCAGTAATTCAGAACATGAGCACAGTAGCAAAGCACAGTAAAACCCTTTAAGCCTGAAGTCCTCTACAGGCTGCTGAGTCTGCACGACCACTGCCAGGAAGCTTGGGGAAGTGTCTCCCAGAACCTTCCAGTTCCTTCCCAAGGTAGCTGGCTTTGCTGCTATGCTTCCAAGCCCTTCCCAGTACACTGAACCTTTTCAAATAAAAGGAACTAGTTGCATTACGTGGCAAGCACCGGCTATTTACAAAGGCAGTAACAAAATTTCCAGAGGCTTTCTTTCTTGCATGTCATTTCCGTACCTCAGTTACAAGTGCAAAACCAGAAGCCTGGGTAATGATGTGTTTTAACGGGCAGAGTCTCAAACGTGAAGTCATGTTCATGATTCCTATTTCAGACATACAGTACTGTTGAGTTTTAGGACATGAAAAAGACAGTTTCTTGGAGAACAATGGTTATCTTTTATGGAAAGACTAGGATTCCTTAGGATGAATTCTACCTTAAGAACCAGGTTGAATCCACAGTCATCCTGCTTAGTGTTGCTCTGCTACGGTTTGCTCAATTTGTAGAAATGTAGCTCTAACTTCCAGCTAATTGCTATTTTAGTTGGTACTTATTATTATTACTTAACATTTATACTACAGCTCCCCAAGCTTTTTCAATCACAGTTGACACATTAATTTACTAACTACTGTATAGGTAGATTGACTGAAGAATTTATAGTCTCATATAAATAGCAAATATAGAGTGTACATCAATCACAACGTGTAGTTAACATTGTGAATGCAGTTAGCTTTTATATTTTTTGAAAGCAGGATGGAAAGGAGGGCACGCTGCTATTCCTCTTTCTCTTGACCCAGACTAGGGTTCCTCTATAGGGTAACGGGCCATACATTATCCTCCCTTCAACTTTGTATCTCCACAAGCCAAAAAGGCTGAGAGAGCTTTCAAGGTGAAGCGAACCTGTCAGACGAGACAAGCCAGGGCTACTGAGTGCTAGTTGTATGAACAGCTGGGATGGAGCTGAGGCTTTCTGGCAAAAAACCCCCACTAGATCCAAATGGTTGTGAGCATGGACACGTTTTCCTCTATTGCAAGTACCAGCGTGTTCTTGGCCCTCCTTAATTTCGTTTTCTGTTGCCTGAATAGCAGCAAAACTAAAATGTACTGCTGCAGCCTTGCTACTCCTTCCCTGGACACTGCAGGCATCGTGTGGGTCACTGCAATCGGGCTGATTTGCATACCCTGAAACCAGTACCTTGTATCTTCTAAGTCACTCAGTCACCTACTCATGGTCCCATAGAACTTTGTTGAAACTATTATTTCGTGGCCTTCTAACTAATCCCTTTGGTGCCAATGTTGTAGGAAAGTGAGGAACAAAGCAAGAAAAGAGGCTTAGAAAAGAACCTGTCACTAAAATCATTGTTTCTAAGAGCACACAGTTACAGTATCTTTGAAGAGTAACCCAAATCCAGAACAACGTGGAACTCACCCATCTGCCACGGATCTCCCTTTACCTTCTACTTGTATACCGCATCTCTTATTTTTGCTGTTTCTTTCTGAGAAATAATTTGTCCTTTTTAAGATATGTGCTTTTTTAGCTTTGTACATGTGTTTGTGCAAAGATCTTGGAACTGGTGATCTACCAAGAGGAAATCAATTGTCAGAGGAATTATTAGTGACTGTGTACTAGATATATTTAAACTCTTCATTTATATTCTTGCACCTATTGTGGATATTCAAGCTTGCAGAAATTGCAACTCAGTGATCTGCCTGGAGAGCTAGTTGTTTTTCGCAAACAGTAAGAAAAGCTCTCCAATACTTTCTGCTTAAGTTTTTCATAACCAAGTAACCACCCATGTATTTCTTCCAAGACTAACTAACTAGTTCATTTGTGAAGAAAAGATTTCTAAAGCCATGTGGAATAGTGCCCTATAGTGTCTTTACTGCCATAACAATAAGCCTGACTTCAGAAGTGATATTCCACACTTTTTTTAAAGCTTGTTTTAATTTTTCATTCTGCCTTTTGATCCTTTGTTTAATCATTGCCTTTGAAAATTTGGAAGGCATTCTGTAACATCCTCTGTTATTTGCAGAGCCCAGGTGAAGCCTATCATGCAGTGTCTAAAAAGTGCTGCCATTTCCATTAGCCTTAGAAATGTCTGCTTTGAAATTAATTTTTAATCTTCCAGTGGCACAAACTTCCAAGAGGGTTTGCTTATTTGTTACTGCCCTTTCTGAAGTAGGAGTTGCTGGTGCCTAAGGCGGGGAAATGCAATGCATTACTAATTATTTGTCTCATGTTGCATCATAAATGGTTATTGGTTTGTCAGAGCAACTTATGCCAATCTTCATTAATAACTTACATGTGAACAACTCTATATAAAGTAACTTCAAAAAGAAATTATGTCAAATTGTTTTCCCTTGAACTTTTCAAATCTAGTAATGAACCACATATTGCACTTATTAATGTCCACAGAAACCTCTGAATTTTACATGTGTGTCTGTAAGATAGCAGAGGGGAGACAGGCAAACATTGCATTTTTGTACTTTTATCAATAGCCTTTTTTCCATACAATCCATGGGCCGTGATGAGCTCCAAACTTCCCCTTCATCTTTGATTTCTCTTCAGATGACAGCATGGTTGCTGTGTGTCCGTGTACAACTGACCTCTGCTGGAGAGAAGGCAGCTTGTCAGATGTGCGTAATTGCTGACTGGTTTGCCCTCTGTTGATCTAATAAGGCAATTTGAGGCTACAATAACTACCTTCTGAATTCACAGAGTGAGAACTTTACAGTTTTGAAAATAATCTTAACTCTGCCCTACTGCACATTCACCTGGTAATTAAGACAGGTATGTAATCAGATAATGCCTACTGGCAGAATACAACAAGTTGGAAAATATTATGGATTATTGTTCAAAGGGAAAATGTAAAATTAGTACACATCCTGGGGTATACTGAAACGACTGGATGTTTTTCATGAAATGCTGTTAAAAAGACATTATTGATCATAATGATTTTTTTTGTAAAAATGAATATAATCATATCTTCTTGGAAATTGAAGATTTTATCCCTGTCTTGTAAAATCAGTGATAACACAATTTGTGTCCCTAGAACAAGAAATCCACAAAAATGGTGAGAGCTTTTGCTGTGGAAGATTAGAGAAGACAATGGTGAGAATTAGGTCAAAGAGAACAGGGCATCACATGTAGCGAAATTAGTTCTTCCTTCAGAGAGCTCCTTAACTGCGCTGGTTGTGTATTTTTCTTCTGTTCCCGAAGTTTGTCGGTCCTAGGATCACCTATTAAGAATATAGAGCAAGGCTCACTTCTCTCCAAATTTCCTTACAATAGGTGATTCTGAGGAGAAATTGTGTATTTTTTATACTACCCTGGCCACTGAAGTTCTTTCCAAACTCTTCCACACAGGATTCCCCATTATTCAGTAATAATTTTGACCAGATCTATCATTACATTTCATGAGGGTTTTTTTACAGTTTTTCCTTGACATTTCCATTTTTGTGCTTTATTTTTATACTTTAAAAAGAGCGGATCACCTCTGGCAAATGTGAATATAACAAATATCAAAATTGTGTCCCAATGAACTGGGGTTTACAGTGTTTTTTTAAAAATGTCCTATGTGAGTTATCGGTAGAACATAAAATACCATTAGTTTGTAACAAAAAATGTAGGATTAACAAGCTTTGGAGACTTATTTATGACATATATCAGTGTGCCTGATATCATCATACAATGTGATGGCATGATACAGTCTATGATACATTGCATGTATATGATACCACGGCATCATGGTTATATATATATATGATAGCATGTTAACAATAGCAGAACCTCGTCAGGCACCATGGAGAACCAGTCTGATCTGTCGATTCAGGAGTATGAAATGACCCCAAAGCCCACTTAGAAACCAGTCAGGAACACTTTAAAGGAATCCGCTGAGTTTGCAGGGAATTTGCGAATGACGCACAATCCAAAGAAACCTAAACAAACCCCGTGGGATTTATGCTAAAGCTGAGACTAAGGCAAACACTTCCAAAAGCAAACAGCAGATTCCGAAACTCAATTTTGAGTATCTGATTTTGAAAGGGCTTTGTTTTAATAAAGAGTTGCAAACCGAGTGCCCCAAACTCAACACTTTCCAAATCGTGCATTTAAAACCACGAGCTCTTTTCCACATGCTCCAGCCTGCACAAGCAGATGTTGCTCTTTAAGGACTCTTACAGGAGAGCAAGATAGGAAGCTTTCCTGCTTCAACTCAAATTAAATTGAGAAACCGTTATTTCATCACTGTGTCCTCACCCGCAATGGATGCCGTTGTTCTTCTCCAGGGCTCTTTGTCTCCCAGCCAGGAGCAGTCCAGCTGGGTCTGGCAGGAACTGGAGGTGATGTGAATCCTTGGAGGCTTTTCCGTGGTCCGGGTATACTGCACTCTTCCTAGGACAGGCCCTGGACCTGGAATGGCAGAGGCTGGAGTTAGCGCTTCCCACCAAAACAAACCAAACATGGCTCCAGGGACAGGTTTCAGAAGGGTACCTTTCCTGCTCTCTCGGACCAGAGGGCTGGAAAGCAGCGAGTCATGTGTCCAGGACATCACGTTTTTAAAGAACAAACTATGGTACCAAAGGGCATGTGTTTTCCTCCTGTGGGGGGGCAACATACTTGAGTGCAATAAGAAGGAGAGGGAAGCTGGGTTATCTACACCAGAGATGGATGTTACCTGCAGGAACATGGACTACCTCCAACAGCCCTGCTTGGCTGCTCTCCCCCGGGAGATGGACGTGTTGGTGCAGGGAGAGGAGGAGGTATGCTGCCAGGAGTCTGGCCCTCCTCTCTGGTACCTGTCCCCACAGGAGTGGTGTGAGGAAACAGGGACAAAACAAAACCTCTGCCTTTGGGCAGACTTGCCCTCGTCTAACCATGAAAACTGGGTATCATTCACTTGCTCCGGAGCTCTCCCTGTTCTTCTCCAAAGGGACAGGGCCTCAGCATGAGCCCGCTGCACTCAGGACAGTTGGCCAGGCTACGATAGGGCTGATGGCCAGGCCACGATAGGGCTGATGGCCAGGCTGTTATGGGGCTGATGGCCAGGCTGCTGTGGGGCTGATGGCTGCTGCCATAGGGATGGTGGCTAGGATGCTGTGGAAGTGGTGGCGGGTGATGGCTAGGCTGTTGTGGGGCTGATAGCCAGGGTGCTGTGCAGCTGCCAGCTGGGCTGCAGCAGCGGGGGGCAAGCCTGCGCCAAAGCGGGGGTGACACCCAGGGATGACAGCGAGGGGGCCTCGGAGCAGCCGGGGGAGCCCACTTCAGGACGGAGTTGCTGGGGGGGGGGCGCG
>NW_008796063.1:1100750-1131333 GCF_000699145.1 Aptenodytes forsteri
GGGTGGGTGGGTGGGTGGGAAAAAGTTTCCCATCTTTAATTCTTTGCACAACGTGACCAACAGCGGGTTTACTCAAGTCTATGACAACAGCAGACAGAGAATTAGATCTTTTCCCGTTCCTAAGGTAATTCCCTAAAAGGGTGAGAGAAAGAGGGAATCAATTAGAGGCCTTTTCCACTAGTAGTCCATTGAAATACATTTTCAAAAGGATGTTATTACGGTTACATGGCCCCGGGAATCCCCCTGGGTCAGCAGAGAGCATAAGGCCCCTAGATACTTCTTAGACAAAGCCCCTGTCTTACTGACTGGAACAGAGTATGTTTGTCTGTCAATATTGGCATTGACAGAAACCACAAATTTTAACTATAAATACATATAAAATAAGGATTCTCAGCAGACCAAGCGATCTAACCTGCTATTATAGGGGGGATGAGATGGAAAGACCTGACATGAAGTTGGCACGTGGCTTTGGCACTTGCACCTGGTAATTTATCCTGACATAGAGGGTTTTGTCAGCTCTTCGCTTCTGCATGAGGACATTTAATTACCTCTGAAATGGCTCTAAATATCATGAAGCACAGTGCTGCAAAACCTGTTTCAGAATGGAAATCCAAATCCCAGGACCATCTATCTCCTGATGGTATTATCAGATGGTATTATCAGAGCCACCGAGGAATTTAATTTCTGTTACGACCAATGTGCAGTGTTGAAGTGCCTCGTTTGTTCTTGCTAAGTTAATGGGAAGAAGTTATGTTTTCTTTTCTGATTCTTTTAAGCTCCTCTTTTACTTTCTTTCCATTTGAGAGGACATCTCTAGTAACAGTCTCCACACTTAGTGAAGGTGGATAAAATTCCTCCTATAATTTCTGTGTAGCATTTCTCAGCAAGAATGGGTTTCCTCAACACAAACCTTGGGGCTGCACCCAGGTCTTTGCCCCCTGGGAGTGCTCACTCTGATAACCATTCTCTGCTTCATTTTGTTTTCCCAAAACCATCCATTTATAGTCCATGAAAATACAAAATGTGTTGCCCCTTCTGCACCTTCTTCTCTGTTCACAGCCTATTTTGAGGATTGGGACTTTCTATCCTCTTCCTTGATGTGTGAAAGACTTCTGAGGGCCAGGTGTGTGAAGGTCCAGAGATTGTTTAGAATTGGATTAGCTAGATTTCTCCTAGCTCTAAACACCTCTGCCTCAAATTAGTCTACTCTAAAAATGCATTAACTGCAGTGCCACCTTATCCACAGTTTAAGAGAGGAATCTTTAAAGGAGCAGCAGTAAACCACACCCTATGCCTGCAGTGATTATTGAGAATTTGGAAATCTGGCTACTCAAAGAATTGTCAGGCAAATACTCTCTTGTACCCTGCAGATCTTAAATTAAGAAGCTGACCTTCCAGCTCTTTCTATAGGAGGAAGGGCAGTGAGCTGCCCTCCTTTGTGATGCCCTTCAGTGGCTATTTTTTTCATTATTGAAATGCATTTGTTTGTTTTCCAGTTTGTGTTTTTCCAGCTTCAGGTTCCTGGTTCCTGTTATGTCTTCTCTCATAGATAAAAGCCTTGCTTTAGCATCTGTCTTCAGTGTAGGTACTCTAAATGACGCGGCAAGAACTTACTTGCTTTATTTTCAAATAAATTAACAGATCAAGTCTCTTGGTCTCCTTTTGTTTTGTAAGACAGGTTTCAAGAATCATTCCTTGCTGCCATCAGTTTTCCAATCTGCAAGAAGAGAGAGAACACTAGATAGAGCTGGACACGATGGGTTGTGGTAGAGGTCTCACCATTGCAGGATACTGGACAACGAGGTGAAATGGGCTGGGAGGTAAAAAGATAAGGAAGCGAAATAGAAAAACATAAGGGTATAGAAAGGCATTGCTGTTTTTCAGAGCTTCACCAACTCCTGGTAATGATTCAGGTAATCGTGTGGGATCTTTCAGCTCCTCAAACTTGACTTCTTCTCACAGAGGTTTAAAATATGTTCATGGTCTCTCTCTAGGACTACTCAGGCTTATTAACTAGTGCTACACCTTGAGTGCCCTGTTGAGCTCATTTGGCTTGGTTTGACCAACAGCAGAAGCAGTAATTAGGAATCTTGCAGAGTTGCTGATGCCTAGTGCCAAAAGGAGCCCCTACTTGGAGGTGGTGGTGGGATGTTAACAGAAAGATCCTCCCTGTCCTACCCATGGGCTTTAATTTTTAGGGAAGTTAGAGGGAGCTAACGCTGAAATCCCCACTGAGGTGCATGGGAAAATTCATATCTGCAGAGGTATGGGCTCAGGCTTTCTGCAGCTGTAGCCAGACATCATGACCTCAGTGCAATACTCATCTGATATTTTCATATTTTTATTTTAAAAACCTTATATGAAACAAACCATAATGACTGTAGACATAGTCTGTGTGTAAAAGGGACATTTTCCGGCGGGAATACTGATTGAGTATGCTGGCAAAGTGCCCTTAGTACAGATGCATCTTGTATTAGTAAAACTGTGCTTTTGCCAGTGCAGCTTATTTTAGCTCGTCTGAGCAACACAAGTTACACAGGTGAGTACACATTTATGTGTCCATAAGGGGGCTTGCTTTCCAGATGAGGGATCGTGTGGTCTTCCAGTCAGCTGACCTACATAAGCGGGTAGGAATGGTAATGCAGGAATGATACTGCTTAAAAAACAGAAAATTTGAAAAATCTGAAAAAAAGTGTCTGAAAAGCTGCAGTGGCAGCCTGAGACCCTGGCTCAGTCTAAATCTCAGATAGACACAATATGTCCCTTTTGCTACTTGGTAATTATCCATCTAAAACCGTGCTAGCTCTTTTTAGTCAGACATGACATTGGGAGCTGTTGTTCACTTGGCCATCTGCAACCACTCAAAATAAGGCAGTATACAGTATACATGAGCTTGCTCCCCCGGTACTGTTCATTTTAGGTGGCATCATCTTGCCAACTTTTCTGGGAAATGGCTACTTCCAGGCAGATGGCGGGAGCTGCAGGAAGCTGTGAAGCAGACTGATGTGGGAGCCGCTAGATCTCATAAAGACAAGACACCTCTGATCATCTGTGAGAGCTATGATGTCCTGTCTCTTCCTAAGCTTAAAACTATACCCCCTCTTTTTTTTTTTTCTGTGCCGCTTCAGCACTTTTTGTTTTCCCTTTTGAGGCAAAAGCGTTCTGGTGAGTGTCCGGCAGTGCACTGCAGCAGCAGAGGGCACGAGCAGGAATAACAGTTCTGGAAGTGTTTTGTGGGCAGCACACCGTAACTCCATGCTGAAGTTTTAAGGGCAGAGGACTCAGCCCTATTGCTGCTGACAGTAACAGGAGTTTCTCTTTGACTTCTCTGGTGGTGAATCTAGCCGCTAGAGTGATGGCAGGAGTCAGCTACGTACATTGTTTGAAAGCCATGAGACATCTCCAAACCCTATTGAAGCCAACGGGAGTCTCTGCATTGACTTAACAGACTTTGGACAAGGTCCTGTGTAACTGCTGCTTTGACCTGTGTGCAGGTACCTGTATTACCTGATGAATAATCGCTTCTCAGATGACTTTTGTGATTCTTGGCTGTTCTTTTGTGATTCTTGGCTGTTAATCTTAGAGTAAAAGTACATGTTATCCTATTTTCGTATTTAACACTGCTCCCATGCATGTGGATCAGCTTGCCTGACCTGGAGAGACAGGTTACATCAACCTGAGGAGCAAACCTCCCTGGAGCCTTTCTGGACCAGTGCAGCTCTACCCTGTGTATTCCCCAGGTGCTGGCTGACTGTCCCTGCTTGGCCCTAGAATAATTAATGAGTAATTCAGCAGAGTAAAAGGGCTCATTTACTGCCGCTCAGCAGAAAACAGTTACAGAGGGAATCTTTTAAGGACATAGCCTTTTGTTTCCAGTGAGATCTTCACCTCTTTACATTTCCTTTCCTTCTTGCTGTCGTTCTCTGAGGCTTATCCTTTTCTCTCTTCCTCAATACTAGTCTTAACGCCATGTTCCCTCCTCACCAGTCTTCCCTTCCCTTTTGTCTCCTCTCCCTGGGATAGAACTGGTTTTAGTTCCTTGTTCTTTTCTCCCTCCATCTGTGGTGTGGTACAAGTAATTCCAAATCCTGCTCCTCAGTTATTAATTTTTCAGTTCAGTCCAGCGGCACGATGTGGTATGTTTTGTGTTCAAACAACGGGGAGTTATAATAAGGCAAAGATACAAAACGGCCTAGTATGATTAAATATAAATAAGTATAATGGAGGATATATTGTTTATCTATTTATATCAATATCTCCAAGTCTTTTCTAATGCTTGATTCTAATATTTTCATGCTGAATTTGACAGTAAAAGGTATCCCCCAGACTATGCTATGTTAGTATTGAAAGTTAATTACTGTAGGTCCTAGATCACATGCAGAGAACATACGGATTTGTCTTGCTTTAAACTGTTCAGCCCTTCCGTTCTGTTTCCATTAACACAGATCTTAGCTTTTATAGTGTGTAGACAGCAGTATTAAATCCATACTATTCAAGGCATGCCCTTGTTTCGTGTTTTGCACATTAGGCCACCACTGTTAGGATCAGAGTGGTTACCAGGTCACTTGGTAATTGGGGCAGACATTTCAAATGATTGCTATTGTATATTTTCAGAAATTAAAATATTTAACAAAACAGGGTCACAGAAAAAAAAAAACCCCAGACTGCCATCCAATACGGTTCCTTGTATTTGAACCTGTCTGTCCTGGTTTAAGGACTGTTCCACTTACTGAGCATTTAAAAGAATTTCTTCTCTGATTCTCACAGCACAAAGTTGGGGGACTATCTAAACTCCTGTGACTTGCTTCATAATACATGTTTGTCTTCTCTTTAAGTAATATAAAAGAATCACCGTTTTCATTAATCACACTATTCAAAGTCGTATGACATCGGGTTTTCTCATGAGTTTGTTTCTAGTTACATTTTGAGCAGTTGCTGAACCAGCAAGTGGTTTGTATCATAATCTTGAAGGATTTCAGATCTCAGTTTGCCCCTAAATGAATTCTTATTTTCTTTGTCCTTTTTTAGCTCTGACTGCTCATAGAGCTTTGTTACACGCTCATAGCAGTTTGTTACAGATTATCAACTTCTGCCAGTCTTCATTGCCTAGGAACACAAATTACTTTTGGAAAAACCAGAGAAAAGATAATTCATGTTGTATATATGTATGGGTGTAAGCTGTGTGGTGCGTTAAACAATGAATGGCTTACAAATCTATAACCTTTTGGAATGAAATAAGAAATTTGACCTAAATCGTACCCCCTAGCGTGCAGTTAGCTATTCATGTACGTAATCTGCTGCACTTGGCAAAGCCTGTGAATGTCGTATTCCTGCCTTTCACTATCTCCATAGTAGTAATAACACAAAAAAGTTGTGCTGATGGGATAGGAGGGTATTGTACTGGAGACAAAAAAACAGTGATGCCATTCTCTGTTTGTACTGAAAAAGCCCGTGGGAAAACTGTCCCATTATTTCCCACAATATTTTCTTTTTCACAGAAATTTGATTAATAGCAAGAAAACAGAGGAAAGCCTAGTTTCTCAGCCTTTATGGGCCTTTTCAAATATATTAAAAACACCCTGTGCAAATTCATCACTATTTTTATCTGATAATTATAAATTATAGAGCTTTAGGTTTTTTTCCATATGTTTAAAGCACAGAACTCAAAAGATCACGGTAAATTATATTCTCTGGAAGGGGAAAAAAAGATGGAAAAAAAAGATGTTGCAACCTTACTACTAATGTTCTCCGCATCTTTTACAGCAGCCCTTCCTTTATGTACATAACATGTATTGGTTTTTTATTGTTTACTTATCAGTGAATCAGAGGACAGGGAAATAAAAAACTATAGACAGCCACATTGACATACAAATACAAACATAAGTCTTTTCAAACAAAATTATAATATAATGCAGTATTAGTCAATACTGGTATTGATTTTAAAGTATTTAAATGAAGATCATGTCTCCTCAGTGTTGATTCAGTAAACTTTTAATAAAACAGCTTCAAGTTTAATTCTTAAAGTTTAATTACAAGTTCTTCCCAAGAAAGTTTCTGATCTCACTAAACTAAGTGATTAGGCATAAGTATAATTAAAGTCAGCGGTCTCCTGTTTTTTGTATTATTTTTCTTAAAATACTGTATGTATCTATCTGATTGCCTTGTGGACCACCAGTGGTCCCATATTTTGAGAACCACTAGCAAAAGTTGATTTATTTTCTGAAAATATCTATAGCATTGGGTTCCTCAATTGAAGAGAACTGGTGGCATCTAACCAGTGTCCTGGGCTCAAATTCTGGAGCCAAGGTCCTGGCACAGTAAGTCGTGCGCTGGGGCTTACTTCTGGAGGAGTCCTGCAGTGCACTCCAGAGATGTGATTGCCCCATCAATCAGGCTGGGGACTTGTTTGCTTCTGCTCTCAGTCAGCCCATTTGCTAAAGTTTCTTTGTGGAAACCAGGGCACTTGAGAGGTACGTGTGTGCGTGGGAGAAAAGAGTTCACGTGCAGCCAGCCTTGCCTTGGTAGGAAGCTGTGATTAAGACGCGGAACATGCCCACATCTTGAACCTGGGACACACACCTGAATTTTCCAGACTTGAAGTTCTTATGGTGCCTGGGAAGCTCAGGTAAATCTAGACCGACAAAATGGTGTAGAAACAGAATCCCAAACTGCAATGCTCAAAAATCTCTGCTTGGCTGTCCCCTAGCTCTCGAAGCACATCAAGTCTCTAAAAACCTCCTTTTTCACCTTAGAGTTCTGCTTCTGGATGTGTTCTTACCCTTGAACCCCCAGACTCTACAGCCTGGGTGTCCGCTGTCTGTCTCTTCTAGGCTGCTTCATCTAGTTTGTATTTCATGAGCCCATCTGTCAGACTATGTGCTCCATGCCATGCTGCAGCTAATGGCATGTGCTCCCTCTTTTAGTGCACCCTGGTTTTAACAAGACTCACCTAAGGTAAAGGGGTCTCAGGTAATTTTTGCCTTTGCTTAAGGAGATTTTTGCCTTCATCTATAATCTAATCAGCAAGCTACTCTGCAGTAGGCACCCTCCCAGTCTTTCCCACTGAAGCTGCTCCACTTAAGTCTAAAGTATTAAAGATTCTTTGAGCGTGACAGAACGTGTGGGAAAAAGAGAAAGGACTCTCCAGCGCTTTACTTCAAGCACTTGGTGAGGAAGAGGAGTCTTGGGCTCCAGATACTAAATACAGCATTGTATTTTAAACTAAACAGTCTCTTGCATCTGCTTCTTCTGGTCAAATGAATCTTTGCTGAAAAGAAATTAATAGAAAATAGCCTCAACGGTTAAGAATGCAATCTCCATTCCTCTAGTCTTTCTCACCCGTTAGCCAACAGTCATTCTAGGGGGGTGGGTTTCAGTCCTCTCAAGACAGAAAAACCCCAACCCCTCAAAAACCCCAAACCAAACCAAAACACAAAACCCAACCCCCCAAAAACCCCAAACCAAACCAAAACACAAACAAACCCCCCCAAAAACATGTTTCTCCCATTTGGGTGGAATACTTTAACCACTTTAAGAGAAGATAAGTAGAAGACATAGACTTCTCGGTTCTCAGTCCTCTCTCATATTCAAATTCTTTGCAGTTCTTTATATGTCCTTTAAATTATGCTGTTAGACATCTGCATTTATCAGCTTCCCTTTTTATCTTAGCATATCTTTCTCCACTTACGTGGATCAATAGGGATGATTGGCTAAGGCTAGCTCTGATCATTCATGTTGCTTTGTTACTACAGCCGAAGAAGCCCTGGGAAGTACAAAGGGAATGGTAGTGTTGTTTCTTCCACTTTGCTTCCTTAAAAATTATGAGAACTCATATGAGATATTCCGCATATTTCTTACAGCCAGGGCTCTTCCCTACTTTCTAAATCTTCAGGTGTATTGACTTCAGAGATGAAATCAATGTGTAATATTTTTAGCCTAATTACATCCTTACAAACATCAGCCACAAAGCAAAGCATATTTTTGTTTTAAGAAAGAAATAATATCTGGGTAAGTCTTCCAGCAAAACCCGTATGTCGGCAGCATAGCTTGTTCTTTGACGTCTGTCTGGCAGTTGTCATAACTGGGTTAAGAAGCAGACACTAGAGCATGCATTTTTCATGTTTGGGTAAATGGCTTTAAGTATCAGTTTGCTGGCCATATACTACTAGGGTTGTCTCAGGAGGATGGTAGAAAAGTCGGAGGGGTCAGTTTTACCCCCCATACGGAGTGAAAGTACATGTTTTAATGTCTGAAATGTTTGCAGGATGGAGAAAATGAGTCTTTGTTCCACTTCAGGAGAGACTTGCAGACATCTTGAAGTGAAATTCTATGTTAGGTCTTCGTAAGTCATTAAATAGACTCCTGGGAGGCACTTTGGTACTGTTACGATGAACCAGATATTTTATATAGGTTTTGAAGAAGTCATGATATCAATGATAGCAGCAGATATCATTGAAATCTGAGCATTATATAAGAAGTACATAGAAAAGAAATTGAAATCAGAAACATGAAATACAGGGCGCTTTTTTTTTTTCTGGATAAGTGACCTGTAGCTTGAGGATTAGATTCTGTGATCTCTCTCACGTTATCCATCTCTAAAATCTTATCAATTTATAGCTTGCATTTGGTTCTCTTTGAATGTCAGAAAACTTTTTTAAACTATCCTGCTAGGTCCTGCAATTCCTCTCTGAAGCAAGCGAGGAAATTCACAGAAGATAACATAGTGCAACTAGTAAGACCAGTTAATGTGTGGGGAATGTAGAGTCGCAAAGATTCAGAATTGTGGTAAGTCCATTCCCAGCCATATGCAAAGCCACATATGGAGCCCTGCGTTTTACTGCAGCCAAACCATAAAAGATAACAGAAACAGGAGCTGATAGAGAGGGAACTGACCAAGAATACCTAGAAATCTTGTATTCTACAAGATCAAAACGTTGTCAGGCGTGCAATTGGTTGTTTTGTTAAAAACATCCGCTCTTCATAACTGGGGCACGATTGCTGCGTCAGATCCTGAGGAAATACAAATCAGTATTGGCTGCATCACTGAGGATCATCTCCTAGCACCACACCTGAGATCATTGTGCAGTTATAAGTGTGCTTATTAATGCTTATTAAGGGAAAATCCAAGACGCTTGAGAAGACCTATTTAAAATCTAGTTTTCTCTGAGGTGATACATGCAGTCAGTTCTGTGGAACTCAATATAAAGGGAGGATATTTGGTGGGAGATGTGCAGCAGCTTTGCTAGAGTGACCTGTTAGTATGTAGTACTTAAATTCATTCTAATCCTAGCTGGAATGTCGTGTGTTTCTTACTTACCTCCAGCAAGTTGTTGCCAGCAGCTTGTTCTCTTCAACCTTGATGGCTCTTCCATGGAACTGTGCTTGTTGGAATTGAAAAGGTCATGGTAAATTTAAGAGGCTAAGGGGGCATGAGAGAACGGGATGATGAGCAGGTGATGCTTCATTGCCACCATGCCTGGTGCTGGAAGAATGGGCAATAGTAGAGCTTTGCTTATATGCTGCTTTGTAGGGACCCTATAATTCTGCTGTAACCGAGTTCATTTTGTCGAAGGGCCATTATGGAAGAACAAGAGTGAAAAGATTAAATGGTAAGAGATTATCAGGGGAGTATAACTGAGCAGTTGTGGGTACATACCTTACACCCTGTCAGCCTCAAAATAAATAGGCTAGAGATGCACTGACCTGTTGCGTAGCAACCAGGAGGAAGCACAGAACCAAATCTCTGGATGCTGTGATTTGTAAACCTTTACAGAACAAAGTACAAGACCTTTTCCCATCTGCTAGAAATGTTCAGAAGCTGAAGGATAAAAATGGTGCATTCCCTGAAATCTAACACTTAACAACCATTTTTATTTATAGATAAATACACAGATGCAGTGTAAAAAGCCTGACTGTTTTGCCTCAAGGTTATGTAGAAAAAAATACTTAGTGTCTCCAATTTTACTTAGCGTTTCCCTGAATCAATCACCAGGAGATTCCTTAAAATACTGCAAATGCTAAGTTTTTGCAGCTGCAAATATTTGCCCATTGTTGTAAACGTTGATATGCCTATTTAGCAGAAGTATTTATGTTATTCAACTGAAGTCAAGTACAAATTCTGATGCATGATGAAAAGAGGTACTCCTATGTTTACTTAAAAATTGCTGTCAAGAGGAGGATTCTAGCCCCTCTTGCCCATTTGAAGTGTCTTTCAAACATTATTTTCAAATGAATACTATGGATTAGAATGCATTTATGCTAGGGTAACAGCTCCCTCTCATTTCTTGCAGACCAAAGATGTTTATCTGCTTTGTACAATTTCATGCTTTGCATGCACACTTTACACTTGTTAAAGTCATAGGTAGATCCCATGGGATTTTTTTCTGTTGTAAAAACATATAATAATCCTAACTAGGAAATGTGTTGGTTTGTACAAAATAGAGACAAATATGGTACATAATAGAAATGATTCATTTTTTCTGGTAGAATACTCCATATGTAATAGTTTCAGTAGTAATAGTACTCCCACTGTATAAACCCATTCTTTAAAACAAAAAATCACCAAGTAACGTATTTTATTGTGCAACTTCCTTTGCCTTTCAAACTAAAGACATTTTGCAGTTTTGGACTCAAGAGTAGCTGGCTCTTTATGAAGGCATATGAATAATACATGTATAGCATCTACAAGTACTAGATGCTGCCTATTTATTTTAGAAAAGTATATTAATGACTCAATTATTTATAATTAGTTATATAGGACGACTAATGCCGTATGTAACAGTATTTAATGAACCCCTTTGGTAATTGCAATGGAGATAATAATGAAAAGGACAACATAGGAAGTCACAAAACAGGAAAGACTTCGAGGCTCATGAGGTGGTGAATATAGTTCTACTCTAGTGCAGCCTACTGTGCAGCCTACTGGATGAACAGCACGTAAAAACCCCCCAAACACCAAAAAGCAATAAAGTCTGTAGGCTTTTTTATCTCGTACCAGATCTGGAAACTCAGGTTTCTTTTTAGGTGAGCTCGGTGATAGCATACAGACAAGATGCTATTCTAGAAGACATAAAGAACAGGCTTTCAGAGGAGGGAGATGTTACATCTTATTTTCTTCTGCTGCTTATAAAAAGTGTGCACCGTCATCATTTTCTTTGTTTTTATTTTATTCATTATACATTGGGCACTTCGTGCTTATTTTTTCTTGTATTTAGTCCAAGCTACGTACATGTGTTGCCACTCTTTGTACCTCTGTAACTCTGTGGTCTTATTACTCTGGCAAGTATCAATTTATTAGTTCTGCAATTGTAGTAAACCTTTTTAGATACCTGTGGCTGTTCCTGCTGTTAAGCACTCATATAAATGGTTCGAAAAAATATCTGCTCAAATATTGTGATACTGATCACTGATGAAGACCTTGTAGCTTATTATAAAAGTGTAGTAAGTATTGGCTTGTACCTATAAAAGTACTTGCATGGCTTTTGGTCCAGTTGAAGGTAAAATGCTGTTGTTTGCATCTTCCATGCTTATGTGCTTACCGCTGCCACTAATGAAATGGTCGTGAGATGTTACTACCTGTGTGATAAGCTTAGTGGAGTAGTTCTGCGCATGTTCTGTACAGCAGAGAAGTTTGTGCAGACACCATTATTATTTTAAGATGAATGTAAATGGTCTTTCAAAGATCTTGTTTCATGCACTGACAAGCTAAAAGGAACTGCTGGGAGCATATTAAGGGCAGGGTTCTTCTCAACCAGTCTGAGACATTTACAATGGAGATTCTAGAACTTAACTGATCACCCAGGGCCCTTTATCATCATTGGAGAGGAACTGGTGGCTTTGGGGCATGCTTAATCTTAACTGCTATTAGACATCTGCTTTAGGAAAAGTGGAATCACATCCTAGGATACCCAGACTCTTTTGACTTTACCTGCATCGATGGTAAGGATACCTCTGCATCTACATTGTGGGCATCCAGATGTAGTGAGATAAGTCCAGTAGATGGTGAAGTCCCAGAACGCAGTCCTCAGAAGCCTCCGTGCTGCATTTGCACATGGCCAGGTGGCTGCCATCCTGACGGGTCTGGTGACCCTTTGATGTGCAAGTGGAATTGGCTGTATTTCCAATTTCCAGGGGGGACTCTGAGGCATATTTAATGCATACAGGGAGAACTGACATCTTGAAATACAACAGTCCGTTTCATTAAAAGTCATGCCAGGAGGAGCAGGCTCCTTTCTCCAGTAGCTCACAGAAAGGAGAATCCCCTCAGAGTAATGGGAGTGCACACGAGTGCTCTCTGTGCAATGTTGTTCACATCCATGTATCCTGCTACATCTCAAGAACCTGTCTTAGCACTTGGGTGTAAGCTGTTCTGGAGTGGGAGGACTCTCTCCCTTTAAAACTGTGTCACTTGACTGTAAACTGGGCCAAACAAAATAAAATTTGGTCTAAGATTATGCACCTCCCTTGACAAGGGGAGCCCTAGGCTGCTGCCCTGCTATGAGAACTATTTCTACATTTAATGCAGTGTTCAGTGTGTTTGATCCTATGTGTTCCTTCTCCCAGATAGGTGATTTAATTGCTTCACTACAAAATGTGCTCGTTACTGTTTCTCTCTGACCGATGCCTTCTCCCAGGCTGTAGAAGATTAGGTCATACATAAGCCTTGGGCTGTCATTGTGCACCACAGAGAATGTTAAAAGTAAATCTTTTTTACTGTTTGCCTTTACCTCTTGTGGTGGCACGCTTTTTGGCACACAGGGTGGCAATTATTAGAAATTTGTTTCCAGTAATGAATACAGAGTGTTAACTCTCTGGTTAATGCCAAGTCTCTCTGGTTAATGCCAAGTAGAGTGACGAGTACGCTTGCCTCCTTGCTCACTGCTGACTTGCTGACATCTGAGAAAGGTGGTTACATAGCCTTGGTGTTCAATTTGTGCTAAAATAGTAAATAGCCAGTTTGAAGGTTGATAAGCTGTTTGAGGGGCTAAGGAATGACTATAATATATGCAGGACGAATTTAAGTTACAAAAGTAACTTGAGATTAATTTCTTTCTGTAACTCAGCTCTGGCAACATTCCTTGAAGGAAATTTAATACATCATCTTTGTTGTATGTAAGATCTGTTTTGTTATAAATAGGGCAAAGTTATAACAGGATTTGATCACCCTGACTGGAGCTTTGTAAAGAAGGGGCCAGGCACTAAACCGTTGATGCTCAAATCAGGGAAAAAGCTAGTTAGTTTTCTTGACATTAAGGGAACGAATTTTTAGAAAGCCGTTCATTGATATCTGACAAACAGCTTGAAAGGGATGCCAAACCCTCAGGGTTTCTGTCATGAGCCTTAAAACACATTTGCATATTTTCTGCATAGAAACAGGAGCTCGCTCTGCAGAACTAAAAGGATGCAAAAACTCTATCTAGTCCGAAGGGCTCTGAGGGGGAACTTCATAATCAGAATTCAAATGTGTGCAACAGATTAGGAAAATGACTTCAAATGGGATTTCAACCATATCTGAGAGAGATCCACAAATCCTGAGCAGATTGGTAGGCAAAATACTACCTACACTGCCATTAAAAAGCTTGTTTTCTTCTCTGGGCATTTCTCATGTAAAAAATAGCTTGCTGACGTCAACTGATCACACGGATTAATGTTGATTAAGGTGCCACTGCTTAGTTTTATTGATATCAAATGCAGTTTTTCTGACAGTTTTGATTTCTCTTTCTCAAATTGAAAACAATATCATCATGAATAGGACCAGAGTGATGGAGGAATAAAGAAATTGTGGTCCTCTGCCTACAGCCAGTGCACCCAGTGTTCTTCCTAGCTATACCATTTACTGTGAGTTGTTGTGGATTGAACTGGGAGTCCCCAGGCCTTGAAAGGGCCGCAGGGTGCCTTGCCAGGACGGGCAGCTCTGCTGAAGTAAGTGCAGAATCTGTGACGGTGTGAGCCGGACTGGTGTAACTCCTGCTGCTGGGCTTCAGCTGGAGGTTTGATTGGCAAGTGTTAGCACCCGTGGTGTGGTCCACACACAGATACAGCTACCCTGGCCCCTCTGGCATCCCTCATGCTGCTCTTATGCCTGCCATTTTCATTGAATGGTTTCCTCTTCTGATTCCACATACTATTCTTTTCTTTCATTAAAGGAAAATGCTTGCAAAGACAACAAAGCATTTGGGGCCAAGATTGCATGTAATGTGCAGGTGATGTTTTGTTGGCAATATCCTCCATATCATGGACTAAATGTGCCTTTATCGTTTTGAGGAGGAAGCTGATGACTGCAGAGGAATTTATGATGGATGAAAGTACCATATAATTTTTAGCACATAGATTTACTCTCCAGTCATCCACCCACCCAGGCAGTAATGTGGGTGGAGTTCTCATTACTATTAACAGAGAGTTGCCATTTAAATTTCACATGCATCAAGCAAACAATAGACTTCCATTGCGTATACGTGGCACTGCCATTGATCTGATTGATTCTGAGTTGCAGTGGTGGATGTGGTCAGTGATGTGTGAATTAATAGGAAAGGCACAGTTAAATCTTTTCATGAATGTCTATATTAGTCAGGACTATCTTTGCAGTAAAGTGCTAATAAGAAAATCAGTACTGATACAGTTAGATGACAGCCCATAATGGTGATGATGTTAGAAAATAAATAAATTATCCGTGACTTGTTATAGATTTGTGCAACACTGGTGGGGTTTTAAAACTGTAGAAAAAGATTGATATCGTATGTTCTTTAGACATCTGGCTCTATTTCTGTATGATGTGACTTTTTATCTCTTTACCCTTCATTTTCAAGGCTCACGTAACAACAGCATAGGTTGACAGAGATTTAAAACACAGAGAGTGTACATGGCTTCACATCACTGTCCTACAGAGAATTGTGTTTAAGACTAAATGGCAGGGGAGGTCTTTCAGTAGCTCAGAAGAAATGCTTTTGCCAAGTTTGTGTGATTGGAGTCAAATCAGGAATATTAGGTATGTCTCCTGCCTTTTGGAAAGATGATCTGAGCACGAGACTGTCGGTGGAGCAATGTGCTGCTTTATTAAAGAGAAGCTCAGGTTTGCTGGGTTGCCTGGTTTTGTGCCTTGTCTGCAGCTTTTTGGGGGAATGGCCCAGGTTCCCTGGCAAGGGTGGAGGAGATTCCTGTGCAGGATAGCCCATTGCTTGGCAAGGGTGCTCCCCGAAGGGGTGAATATGTGAAGGATACTGAGACGGAGCTGGTGGTCTGCGTGGGGCTGTACCAGTGGAAGGGGAGGGGATCCTGGGATGGCAGCTGTTCAAGGCACATGCAGAAGCAAAAGCTATCGTGTTGCCAGTTTTTGCCAGTAAAATTGTTACTTGTCTAAGATATATGGGGCTGTGTGGGGCAGATCTAGTTCTCATACTTAAAATTGAAATCCATTTGTGTATCTGGGTCCTACAGTCTGGCAGAGCTGCTGAAATACAAATTGTGAAACAAATATCCTGCTTTCTACAATGTCAGTGTAGTCCAAGGGCCAGCATTTATATAGAAACATATTTGTAGCAATTTTAGAAGCACTATTTTTGATATAATTAAGTATCTTTTTTCAGTAAATAGGGAAAGCATTTAATTCTGTTTTCACCTTGGTTTCCATAATTTTGTTTCCAGCAGAGTCAAAATGTCAGACAAAAGCGATTTAAAAGCAGAACTTGAGCGCAAAAAGCAGCGTTTGGCTCAGATAAGAGAAGAAAAGAAACGGAAGGAGGAAGAAAGGAAGAAGAAAGAGGTAAATATGCAAAAGCACCTTTTAGATAGCTCACGCTTGCAGAAGGGGCTTGCTGAGGTTTTGACATCTCAGTATTGTATACCCCAAGATATCTGTCATGTGGAATGAGATCCTCATCAGTCTAACCTTAAAATCAAAATGCTTATTTTTAGTCAAGAAAGTTGGGGTGAGGGAATTGCTTTTAAAACCATCGCACTGTCAGATGACAACAGTTTAGACAACATGATGCGTATGTGTGTGTAGAAAGAAAAATTGATTTGCCACAATGCTTTTTCCTGGGCTCTCCTTCAATGGAAAGGGAGTGGAGAGTGGGGAAAGACAGAAAGAGGGCTTACATTTTT
The DNA here is from genome assembly GCF_000699145.1 of Aptenodytes forsteri. NCBI lineage: Eukaryota > Metazoa > Chordata > Aves > Sphenisciformes > Spheniscidae > Aptenodytes > Aptenodytes forsteri. The sequence goes on from NW_008796063.1 coordinate 1,116,849, forward strand.
TTCAAGCCATTACAATCTAAATATGTATTTTTGTACTCTGAAGACTAGTTTGATTACTAGCTAAGGTAACAGATTTACAATTATTATTCTCCAGTAAAGTAAAACATAATTGCAATTGCATTTTCATCTTTTGGCATGGGTGCATCTTTCAGTTCTGTTAAAGTTTGATTGACATATTAGTTTATTTGTCCTTGACAATATGCATTAGGTTTTTCATTAAGGGATTTGTACTTCTTTTTATTCAGTCACTTAGTGAAATAGAAGTGAGAATTGACAGGGAGTGGATATTCATTTTCATGCAAAGTCAGAGAAGCATTAAGTGATTATGTTTCCTTTCCTTCAAATGTCAACACTTACCATAGTTTAAAGCACCTGTTATCCTTTACTAATAACTGGTTTCCTTTTAAACTGACACTTTAATATTGTACATGAATTTCATGGAATTACTGTGGAAATGTGATGTGATCCAAGAAATCAGCGTTCCGGTTTTAGCTGTCTTTTTAATCTCTTTTCATTTGAGCCATTTTTGTGCAATTACCAGCACACCCCCCAGTGAGGCTCCTGGAGTCACTGGGGGAGTCCTCTGTAAGCAGAACTTTAAATGTTAACATTTCCAGTGTTCATTACTAGCCTGTTAATGAATTAGAGGGAAGGGAGCCAAGCTAGTGGCTCGAGGAAGCTATTAAGTCCTTTCCTTTGTCCCCTGCCTCTGATTTTATGCCTCGTGGAGATCTTGTGGTGGTTGGAACTTTCCGTTGGCCTCGATAGCCAGATCCAACTCAGGACACTCAACTCTACAGATTACACTGTGGTGCCTAACAGTGGCACCGTAAATGGGGTGCACTGGTATGCCTGATGGCCTCCAGGAGTGAAGTGTAACCCTTAGCCACGTACACTGGTGCAGAAGAGTTGTCTACAACCCTACGTACTGTGAGATACTTCAGGCTAGCTCATGGGAAGAGCTGAGCACAGGAGTGTGCCTGAACTTTGTTGTTGTCTGTAAAAGCAGTATGTTCTGCATCCTGGCCATGTCCAAACTGGAGAACATGGGGATGCTTCTGAACTTCAAGGTTTTCTGTTGTGCCTGCACCAACATCAACACCAGGCTGAGGCACTGTGCGAGTTCTGTGTGCCCCACAACACAGAAACAACACTGCAACACACAGCCTGAGGCACTGTGCGAGTTCTGTGTGCCCCACACTCTGGTTTCAGCAGAAAGGAAAACCTCTCTGTGTGGAGGTTAGATAGGATCAGTCGATTTAGAAGCAACCTTAGGATCCAAAGTATAGAGGCAGATGCTGCCAGACATTCTCTGTAAGAACTATGCTGGGATTGCTGTATTTAAGACATGAGAAAATGATAGACACGACCACTTGCATTTTGTTTTACTTACATTATTGGTTACTGCACTAGACTACAAAGTGGAACACGGGTTCATTTCCCTCATCTGCTTGGGAGAAGGGCTGCAAGCCTGTTCCGTTCAAGGGAGTGCTCTAACCACTAGGCTGGGGTATCGGTGTTTTCCTTCCACCTTACTAAACTGGGGAACAATGAGCCAAATGTATGGGATTCTGGCTAATGCAGATGTTGCTCCTCCTGTTTCTAGGTCCCACTAGACCAGAGGGGGAGGAGGCTAATGTGTGGAACTCCAACTAGATACAGATATCTAAGGAAAGATGGGGGGGTCTTGTGGACCATTAGTTTTGGCTGTTAGTGCCCAGGGCTGCCAAAATCCTATTTTAGACACATTAGTCCTTTCCTTTGCTCCTGTTAGATGTTGACGTTTATGAGAAAGTATTTTTATTGCTAACATGCTTGGGACCAAATGTAGGCCCTTAAGCTACATCACTGAAGTCCAATGGAATTTTATTTCTTGATCCTTGAGTAAGTAGGAAGGGGCCATTTTTATTCATTTATTAATGATATCTGTTATTCTATGGTCAGCTTTTATATTAGCTGAGTAAGTTGCATCTGATGAGTGAGAGGCAGAAGATGTCCATCAGTGTACTGTAAAAATCCTTGCAAATATACTTGCAAAGATCAGTTTTCCCATGCATTCAGGGAGAAATATTGTTACTGATATATAGAGTATAAATTATCTAAGTTATAAATTATCTAAACGTATCTCAGTGAATTTCAAAGTGTACCTAAGCAGTGGTGCATATAAATATTTTTCCACACACTTAATTGCTAGAGCTGATTATATGTGAATGAAACTTTTCTGGTTTGTTTTGTTTTAACTCAGGCTGATCTACAGCAAAAGAAGGAGCCAGCTCAGGAAGATTCTGACCTAGACCGCAAAAGAAGAGAGACAGAAGCTTTGTTACAGAGCATTGGTATATCCCCAGAACCACCTCTAGGTATTTAAGAGAAGCACACTGTAAAGCATTCAGCTCTGCCACAATGAATGCATTCCTTCTATTAAAGCATGCTTGGCTTTTTTGATTTTTGGCTGTATTAGTGAAGTGAACTCTTCTGTTTGAATGCTTGCCATACCATTCACATGTACCAGCTCATGGCATTTTGAGTACTTGTCATTGCCAAAAACATCTGTTTCATTTCTTCAAGAAATTTTTGTGAACATAATGCAGGTTGGTTTTGCATACCAGCAGTGATTTCTTTTCTGATGGACTGTTTTATCTTCTCTCGCATCTGTCTGATGACCCATAAAATAATATTAGAAATGCTGTACTTCGCTAGCCCCAAGTTTTGTTTCAAAAATTCAGATTAAGCATTTGCTAAGGAAGGAGGAGCATAGTCATGTGGGAACTCCCATTGATTTTCTTTTAAAATCAAGCAAAACTGGAGAGGGGAAATAAAAAGACAAATCACAACTAGCAAAAAGCTTATCATCAGATCATTACTGTAGATTTTAGATCTGGTTTCATGTGCTTGACCTCTTTTTTGGTTTTGATGTTTCAGTTCTAGAATCTGAAGTCCTCAGTTTAAAAATACATGTGGCAAAGTTTATAGTATCTGAATATTGGTTACCTTGATTAATTTGTGTCTCACTTATTGGGTGGCCCTAAAGTGAGAAATTCCCTTCCCTTCCCTTCCCTTCCCCCTTGAATCCGGAATCACTGTCACTATTTTAGCTGAAATATTGGCCCCTCTGGAGGTACCAAGCCTTGTCACTAAATTAATTGGGGCTGAATCTAGGATTTTACACCTAGATATTCTTGCTTGTAATATTTAGGAAAAACTCCAAATTTGACAAAATACTGAAGCCTTGATTTAGGAAAGCACCTTAACAGATGCTTGGGTGCAAATGCAAGTAGATTGTGACATTCAGAATTGGGATTTCAATTCATAACTTGCATCAACCAACATTTATTGAGAAAAGTTACTATTTTTATGTTATGATATAGTGACTGAAGCTTTTAAATACCACTTCTCAGAAGAATTGTCTGACAAGTAATGGTTAGGTTTTTATGTATCATAAAATATGTTTTGTAAATTATATCATGGTATTATAAAATCAGATACATTTTTAATGTTCTAGCATTTAAAATACTCATCTTTATCTAAAAATGAGGATATATTTCCTTATCATATTACTAACTAAACACATATATTCATGTTGCATATTATCAATTCTTATCTTAGTTAATTATTTTGCGTTTGTTACTATCAAAAGAACATGAAAATTCACATATAAGATTATTTGTTTTAGTTAAACAATAGGATTTTGTCCTCTTTCATTCCCTGTATATACACTAACAATTAATATACAAAGGAGGCTTTAATTCTGCCTTCACATACACGTATGATACCCAGATCCCACTGTGAATATGGAACACATAAACAGCCACGACATACCTGTAACCTGCCAAAGGGCTGTCACGAAAATGAATTCGCTTTTCATGCTGCAGTCACTTCTGTGACAGTCTCTAGTGAGAATCTGCATGAAATGTTTGACCACATGGAAAATCCAAATCTCTTGACAGGTCTGTCATTATACATTATAGAGCATAACAAAATAGTTTAAAGTTCTACTCCGTTAAATCTATAAAAGGAAATGCGCATGATTTAAACCAAATGGGAAACTTCGCTTTTGCATCAAAACCCCTTTTTGTGTTTTATTCAATGTGGCTGCTTTGAAGAATACTTGCATTAAATCTTGACTGGAGCCATCTCTGCATTTTAAATATTTTTGAGAAACCATTTTAAAAGAAATCAGGATATTTTTACTTTTTTATTTATTATTTCCTTGCTGAAGAGCTTTAACTTGGGCTGACCTCGAGCTATGAACTTCCTTTCCTGTTTCAGGAAACAAAACTGCCTTTGCATGAAATATGCTTCAAAAGCCCTGGCAAGCCAAAGAGAAAATCATTTCTAGAGCTTGGGCAAATAGCATCTAAACCAAGGGAAAATTTTCCTTGAGCGTTGAAATCATGTCCCACCCAAAATGGAAACTTTATATGACCTAAATTACTTAAGAAAACAAGATCGCTGAGCAAACTAATATGTATTCTCACCATCTTTGGGAAATGATTTTAACTTAGCTGGACTTCCTTATTTAGCTTTTATTTTTTATGTCATATCCACACTGCAGCCTTAGACCATATCTAACAGACACTGGCTTTTGATTTAAATTCAAAATTTGAAAAATATGCTTGTTCTATTGCCTACTTGACTTTACCAGAAGAGTTCACTTAGTTTTTTGACAAGACAAGCCCCTGATATTTCTTCATACTTTTAAAATCTTTTCCAAGTCAACTTTAAACTATACCCAAGAAAACAAGTGCCGGTTTACTTCCACAGATATCTCCTCCATTGATTAGCTGTAGACTCCCATTGGGCTTTCAGTCCTGTCTAAATTCATGTCAGTTTTAACACTTCCAAAAGACTTAAAATTCACTTGACTCTCTTCCTTTTCTTTTTCTTTCCTTCCTTATTTGCTTTCACCATTTCAAACTGTCCTACTCATTCATCCACTATCATTTTGGTCCATTGGTTTTGATTTGTCTGACACTGCTCTTCATCAGTGCAGTCGCTGCATGTGTTAACATGGGATACCTGTTATTTTCATTATTTAGTCCCAACCCCTATGTCTCCCTCTTCGAAATCAGTGAGCACACCCAGTGACGCAGGCAGCCAGGACTCGGGAGATCTGGGACCCATAGGAAGGTAAGACGCAAGAATTGATAGCGTTGAACAAATGTGGGTTTTTCACTTTGCTCTTACTTTCCCATTTTTCCCTTTGCTTCTGTAAATGAGAACGTGCTGTATCTAATGTGTACTTTTGTTTCTGCATTTTCCACTGTGTGTTACCATCCAGTAAGACTGGTCTCAGATGTGAGGTAAATAAATGCATGCAGCAAGCGGATCTTAAGCTATGAGCCCCACACCTCATATTGGAAGCAAGAGCTGAATTTACGCTTTAAAATGGCCCACAGAAAACTGTTAATTCTGTGTGGATATACACTAAAAACAGAGGGAAGTGCCCAGGGATAGAACCTGTTACTCATGTGAGTTATCTTTGTTCACATAACCAGTCCCCTTTGAAGTCCTCCCAGGTGTAACGCCAGGCTGCCTCGGGTTCTTGTGTGGCTGCTCGTCGCAGCGTGTGCCACTGACAGTGGCGGGGAAGAGCTTGTACAGAAACAGGCTGAAACACCCTGGGACCCACTGGCAATTCTGCCTTGGAAATTGTGGGAATCAAGAGTTCCGTGCAGAATGGGAGGGAAGCAGCTCTCTTCTTGTTGGAAAGGGATGGTGGGGTGTGTGTAGGGGATGGGCACAAGAGCAACCTTATCTTTGTTTGTACGGCTGAAATAGGAAATGAAGTGCCAATCCCAGAATAATTCCTACTCTGGAGTAGAAAAGAAAGGATGCTGCTGCTGGTAAAGGAGCGTATGTTCAAGTAAGAAGAGGTCCAAGCAACTATACTGTATATTTTGAGAAATGTAAAACACAGGTCCTAATAGTTCTTTTTGTATCAAACTAATTCAACACAAAGCTGAGCTGCCAGCTCATCCAAATCTGTGAGCCAAGACTCTGCTAATTGCTTGAAAACACGGTGATTGCTCTCTGCCGTTAACAGTTGTCAGGAGTAGTCACCATACCTCTACAGACTTCAGCACTAATGTCACAGAGCTTCAGGTCGCCAGATTTCATACCACACCAGCCTTCTGCTTAGAAAAATCACACTTCTGTAAGCTGAAATTATATTGTGTCCCACTTCAGCCGGATGCGGACACCGTCCGTTGTGGTGTGGAGGTTGCACAGCTGCTGCTGAAATCTGCTCAGCCCTTCTCCCAGGTCTACCCTCTAGAAGAAATGGAGGCTGTTAAGTAGAAAAGCCCTAGCCTGTCATATATGGCTGTTCAAAACACAGAAAATAGTGTAATGCTACATTCATAAATAAATGCAGTAGACTTCAGCAAATCGAAGTACTTTGAGCAGAACAAAAATTGTTTCTAAGCAAAGTATAACCTGCTGTTCAGGATAAAGTTATTTCCCACAGTCCTACATGAAGCTATGACAATGCTGGCTGGAGACTTCTAAATTCCTGGTTTTCTTCTGAACCTTAATGGTGTAACTTTTTTACTGTTAAGGTAGTGAAATGCCCTTGGAAGAATTTATTTTACTGTGACCTATGCTAGCACTTTGACTCTGTCAGCAGCAAGCAATGAAAGCACATGACCACGTGTCCTTCCAGGGGAGAACAGAGTTTGTCCTCTTCTTCAAAGCTCATGACATACTGCATTGTGGGCTTTCGTTTTGGATCCATTTTCTGGCTTCTTGTGGCCATACTAGGAACTCAGTGGGAATCCCAAGACCTTGTTTGTGGTCCACCAGTTTGCTTGCCATCCTCTCTGGTATTGAAAGGGTTGTGTTGTGTGCCAGGAAGGCCGAGGGTGTTTGCCTGGAGCGATTGGTTTGTGGTAATGGCAATTCGATGATGTCTGGTCCAGGCCCTGGGGAATAGTACTGGGTGGCAATTAGTTTGTCACTGGGTGCAGGTAGATGTGCTCAGTGTGTGGTTATGCGAAGGAGTACACTCAAGCATGCATGTGTGATAGAGCAGTCAAACTTGGAGGAAGATATTGGTAGACCTGTCATCACAGTGGGTAAACCAGGTGAAACCACCGCAGCAGTTTTCTCTCTGAGAGATGCCTAGACCATACTTTTGACTTATTTTAACTACTGCATATATGAATGCCTGTTTATCTGTATAAGCAAAGTTACTCTGCTTCATTGTAATGTATCCTTCCATTTCGCTCTCTATGATAGAGGGTACTTTCCCCGGATCCCCTCTCATGCCATCGTGCTTGTAAGATCTTCCCCTTTTCACCATTCTGCTGCAAATTTGCTGTACAACGGTAGACTGAGCACAGGCATTAGAGGAGAGCAGATTAGTTCCAAAGCTGCTAATGCCCCAATCTTGGAGGTCGCAGCTCGTCTGTTGTTGTTGCTGCTAACACTGCTGCAGAAATAACGAGCTCACACAGGCTGGCAGAAATCGTGCATGCAGTCTGATTATTCATTGCTGAAGTTTTCTCCAGAGGAAGATACGGATACTAAAAAAAAAAAGCGGTGAAGTCACAGATTTTGGTTCACTACAGGAGGGAGGCCCTGTTGAAAGCTTTGAAGAAAGCAAGAGATCTTTGTACGCTCCCATTTGAGGCAGCAGTTTCTGGTGCAGAGCTAGGTTGCGTTCATACTTCTGTGAGTTGTTGGCACTTTTGGTAGTTGTCAGACTTAATATATCGGTCTTAATATTGCCGGGTATCTGGGGTATGTTTTGATTGGCAAGCACCTATGATTTCTTACAGAACAACGAACGTAGTTTAGCCAGAAATCCAGGTTTCTGACATCCACTTTTCAGGAAGGACAACTGATAAATTGGAGAGAGTTTGGACAGTGTTAAGTAGGTGTTATCCTGGAACCACAGACCTCACTCTACCTTACTTTGCAAGATGAAAACTAACTGGTAACTTGCTCACCAAGTGTAATAGTCATACGGGGAGCAAAAGGGCTCCAGCAGGAAATGTGTAAGAGCAGCAAATTGTTTGGCATTGAAGCTGGACAAATATAAAACCAGAAAAACTTTGTAAAATTTTAATGGTGAGACAAATTACTCACTAAAGCAATTTACCTAAAGACGCTATTGGATCTTCTATCACTGGACATTTCTCATTCAGGATAATGTGCCTGCCCAACAGGCAGATAATAGTCAAACAATAATTCATTCAGAAAAGTCGTACAGCTTTTTTGTTGCACAGGAAGAAAAGCTGCATGGTCACAATGGTTCCTTCTGCCATACGATCTATAGACTAGTAGTGCTGCTATCCTGCAGGACCATTGTCCATTATCTCCAGCACAATAGCTAGAGCAACGTTGTCTTTTCCCTGATGCCATTAAGCTTATTAGGAGAAGGTGTGGGACAGACTGTGTAATAGCACTAAATTATGGAACCATTTCTGTCCTGTGCAGCCCAGGTTTTTATGGGTTTTTTTTGCTGCTTGACCTTTAGCACCACGTTGCTATTTGCCATAGCCTTTTCACTAGGGATAAGACTAGGTTTTGGGAGCGTTCCAGCTTCCCCCTGAGCCATGACAGCAACAATAAGAATGAGCAGATGTTAGATGAATAATGGTGCTAGAAACTACTGACAGTTTTCTTTGAATGCTTTCAGTTGGACAGGAGAACCAACTTTTTTTTGGTGGTTCTTGGGGATCAATTCTGGCTAGGCAGATTCTGGAAGATTTTACCATAACTGTGCACTGTGCTGAGTTATCAGGCTGCTTGGAAGAATTCATTAGAGCCCTGTTGTTGCACAGAGAGCAACTTGCCTGTCTCCACTGTGCACTGAAGAAATAGGTTGGGTATGTGCTGAGTTATCAGGCTGCTTGGAACAATTCATTAGAGCCCTGTTGTTGCACAGAGAGCAACTTGCCTGTCTCCACATTGCTTTGCACGCCCCACTTCACTTTTCTGATGGCAGTGTTGCTTGTGCTACACAGATAGGACGGGAAAATGACATCACACCCTGAACAGATACCTATCTCTAGATAGATGGGTTATTGGTTCACAGGGCTTTCTGTTATGATGTATTCAGACATGACTCATTTTCCACAAGACAGTGTTGTGGGATCCCATGAAGATTCTCCTTGGAATAGAGTATGCTTGGCTCTTTCAGGATAAGTATTTTGTTTAGCGACATTGATGCCCAGTGTCCTGTTGCTGATGGTCAGCTTATACAGACACGCACAACTGAAATGTAGATTTCAGCTAACTAGATTTGAGTTAAAGGCATTTGCCTTTGAGTTAAAGGGGGTGAGTTAAAGGCATTTGCCGAGAGCTTCTGTGCTGTAACATGGTGTGAAACACAGATTTGCCTCTTTGAGACTATCAATGTGGAGCTTCTTCACGATAACTATATGCATCTCAGCCCTCCCTAGTAGATACTCTGAACTTTTGCTACCTTAGCGTGGCAGAGAGGATGCTAGCTATCATAGTACAACTGTCATGAAACAGTGCCCATGGGGATGCATGTTTTACTACTCAACATACCTTAGACATTCGTAAATCTTATCTTCTCACCACGCACACCCACGAACAGCATGTTTGTGTCGTCTGGGAGAGCACACAAGGACAGACCTTGTACAGTGCTTCAGAGCCAGGCAGTGCAATACCAGGTCTTGTGGGCTGAGCCAGCTCTCTGGAAAAGCCCCAGTGTCTTGTCACAGGTAGAGCCAGAGCACTAGGGTCAGTCCATGCTTTGCATGCTGGCTCAACATAAGATAGCAGAAATATAGCTGTGCTGGAAGGATGTGCTCCTGTGGCTGGGTAGCTCTCGTGCTAATACTAGCCTGCATTGGTATATATTCTTGTATTACCTGCAGGGTGTCTGTGTTCACCCTGACATATTGCACGCTTGGAGGAGTTGCATTTGTCGACCAAGGTGTGATTTATCTGTGTGGCCCATTTTTTCTCTGTATCACTGCTCCTATATGTTCCCAGCTAGCTTCATTACTCTACAATAGTAGGTTTGCACAGTAGCATCCCATTTATTGTTGAGCTGGGTTGTGTGTGCGTGCGTGCACTGAAGTCCCATGCATGCAGCACTTCCCTCTGTGCATTTTCTCATGGGATCTGGAAGATGAGAATCCCACTAGGCTGCATATAAGGTTTCCCACCTTCTATCTGCTCAGTAAACTGCACCAGGCTCAGCTGTCTTGGATGTGTAAAGGTTAATGGTTGCCCTTCTTTCTGCAACAGCTTCATATGTGCTCTTTTACTTTCTAACTTGTGTATTTTGCTGCCCATACGTTTAGATACCTGATTATTTTGTGGGCTCCCATAAAGACAAAGATGATAGGAAGCATTCTTCATCTTCTGATAGCTTCTTTCAGAGGATGGTTACTTCAATGTGGTGTTTTATCTGCTGTGAAATAGTGCAAGGTGGATTATTTTGTACTGTTCTCTCACAGTCTATTGGTTTTGGTGGGTTTGTCTGGCTACAGCTACTCATACTATAATTATTGTTCTTACTTGGATTAGGGCACTACATAATGCTTAGTTTAAATGGTTCTTACCTGAATTATGTTGTCGTTCCATTGATATCACAGTTTTGAGGTGTGTTTGATGCACTGAAATCGGTTAGCTTCCTTCAGTGTGTGAAGTTTACTTGCAGTAAAGCAGGGTTAGTCCTTATTTAGATGAAACTGTAAATATTTAATGAAAGTTCCACTGAGAATGAGTTTGAGCATAGCATTAGGTAGCAAAGAAAAGAAAAAATAAAGGGAAAAAGGATTTCTCAAAGAGATTTTGTAGCAGTAATATGCCATTTTTGTAGCAGTAATATGCCATAGAAGTTAGACCACTCTGGAATCCTGATGGCCTCATCATCACTACAGTTTTTTATTTCTAGATAAAATACAGTACATGAGCAATCCTACAAATAGAACAGCTGTCTGTAGTGCTGGAGGACTTTTCTCTGAGGAGCAATATCACCTTCGGCTTTGGCTGTTGGCGTAATTTTTTGTCCACTATGTCAGTTCATCTTGCAGTTACTGTGACCTCTGAATGTGTTCCCAGTTGTACTCCAGAGAACATAGTAGCAGCTGTCACATTAGGTTGGATGTCCTTTCTGATAGAGAGTCAAGAGTATGTCTTCTTCTCTCTCATTCTATTTTGAAGTTTTCTGACAATATTAGTCTGCATTCATATATGTTTTCATCAGACATGATTCTGAGTTGCTTCCATCTACCATGGCCACTTCGAGCCATTTGGGTATAAAAAGAAATGCACTAGGATATGTTTTCTTTCACTGGGTTGATGTCCACCCTCAGTTTGTATTGGCCTGGTGCAGGGAGAAACAGATGTAATTCCAGTCCTTTTTCTCTGCAGCATATTATTTACTCGGTTTTGTATAGTTATTAGGTGTTCTGCTTTATAATGCAATATCTAAACACAAACACAAGACTTGTGCTAATCCTGCATTGCTTCATGTCTGACTCTCAAACACAAACATTTCTTGCTTCTCAGATATACAATCACAAGGAAAGAGGTAGCTCTGGAGCATCTGGGCACCGAGTGAGTCAGAGCATGTCATTATTGTATTTACCCTTTTACAGTTTTGTATTTAATCTTGCTCACTGTCAGTCAAGTTTAAAAAAAAGGCATCTCTAGTTAAGTGTGTTTTTACCACATAATATTTAAAATCACAAAGATTTTGTTTGCTGATGTTGTGGTTTAACCCCAGCCGGCAACTAAGCCCCACACAGCCACTCGCTCACTCCTCCCTGGTGGGATGGGGCAGAGAATCGGAAGACTAAAAGTGAGAAAACTCATGGGTTGAGATAAAGACAGTTTAATAGGTAAAGCAAAAGCCGCGCACGCAAGCAAAGCAAAACAAGGAATGCATTCACTCCTTCCCATCGGCAGGCAGGTGTTCAGCCATCTCCAGGAAAGCAGGGCTCCATCACGCGTAACGGTTACTTGGGAAGACAAACGCCATCACTCCGAACGTGTCCCCCCCTTCTTCTTCCCCCAGCTTTATATGCTGAGCATGACGTCATATGGTGTGGAATATCCCTTTGGTCAGTTGGGGTCAGCTGTCCCAGCTGTGTCCCCTCCCAACTTCTTGTGCACCCCCAGTGTACTCGCTGGTGGGGTGGTGTGAGAAGCAGAAAAGGCCTTGACTCTGTGTAAGCACTGCTCAGCCACAAATCCAAAACATAGCCCCATACTAGCTACTAGGAAGAAAATTAACTCTATCCCAGCCAAAACCAGCACAGCTGATCTCTCATGAGTGTATCTAAACGTCACCAAAGTCGTTAGGTTCTGTGCTTTTTAGGCTTTTTGCCTGAAAAATCAGACTTGGCAACTCAGCTTTTATTTTCACCGTTTTATTTTTAAACAGCTCCTTACCTAGTACAGTAATACAACATATTGACAAGCTGAAGAAAGGGTATCAGAATGCCATTCTCCCTTTTAAATGTCTGCTTTGCTGTTTAATTAGACAGATGAAGAAGGCAAAAGAAGAAGATGGATCCTGGTACCTATTTCATTTATACGGGAAGATTGGATTAGTGTAGTTAGGTCATCTTTTACAGTCCATGCAGCGTATTTCCTATCTTCTCTTTAGCTATAGAAAACATCTCTCGTAGACATTAACAAAACCATTTTTCTGAAAGATCTGCTAAAACCACTGCTAACATAACTGTATCGCCTAGGGCTTAGCTACTTTATCATTAAGTAAATGCATTTGACAGGTTCTGTGCAATGATACTGTTTCATCATTGCCGCTCAGCTTGGCATTACCAGCATTTCATTATGTGACCACATTCACAAATGATAGGGATCCTTCTTCAGTTGCGACCAGTACAAGTGGGCCTGTGTTGTATTGCCTCAGGAGCAGCAGCCGTAACGGTTATCAGTAGCAGATTTTTTTTTATGGTGTTTTTTTTTTAAGATCAGTTCATACGTACAAAATGGCTTTTAAATGGCTGTTTTAGTGGCATACATATTTCATAAATGGGCTGAGCCAAAGGGAAGCACAGAACAATGTAAAGACTATGAGGGAGCTACAGGAAAGACTGAGGGAAAATAACTACTTTATGGCGACCTTTGCTTGAATGGTGTTTTATTCAGAAAAAGAAGGATTGTAACCCTAGGGACCGTTGTGTAGTGCAGACATGAGTCTTTCACAGTGGAGAGTCAAGAGAAACGTTTGCTTGGTGCCTACAGGCAAACGGGATAACCTGTGGGATGCTGGCGTTGCCACTCCGTTTTGGTGGCTTTGGCCGTGGTATGGGATGTTTGCCATTACATGGTAAGGCAGAATTACACAGCCCAGCCGCTAAATTTTTTCCTGTATAATTTACCATGACACCATCATGAGAATCTCTTGGCACAAGTGTTTTATCTTACAGTTTCCAACAGTGTTAGAGGCCAAATTGTGCCTTAAGCCTTCTTGACCTGAATCGTGCTGGCATCTGTGAAGGAGTGACAGTGTCAGCCTCCTCCATTTGCCCGGGGGGACCCTGGCTGTCTCAGCTATCTTTGCCCTAGGAACTCTGCTGCTTTTTAAGTTAAAGTGATGCTGCAAATCTCTCACGCTTCCCCCCCTGAGCCCATTTACAGGACGCCATAACAGGGCTGGCCGGTCCTCCTTCCACGAGCGTGGGCTGCTCAGTATGAGTGGCTGTGCTGAGCTGCTTGCACACATGATGGCTTGCCCTGCATAGGTTAGTATACGAGGCTGGAGGAAGGCAGGTTTCTTGCAGTCTTTTCCCTTCTTTTGTCCCTGCACAAGAAGAACCACAATCCTCCTTTATATTCAATGTATATTTAGCCCTAGATATCTGAAGCCTCTCCCTGCCAATTTTTTTTTTTAGCCTATAAACATAAGCAGACACCTTAGGGACTGATATTTGGCAGTTGCTTTCAAGTGTCTGTATATCTGACCTAGAAAGTAGGGAGTGTTTTTTAGTGCGTGCCAGTTACAAAGTCAGAATGGTCCGTATTAATTAGAATCATCTGCAATCCTTTTAGCATGTGAGCCTGTGGCATCATTAAGGATTTTCATGCTTTCATTCCTAAAGGATGGATAGAGTTCAGTCCTCCAGATCTTTGATTATTTTTCTCATTAGCAAGCATCTCCATGCTATAAATTAAAGGAGAAGGAAAGATTGCCATTCCCAGGGTGCTTCATAAAATGCCTTGGAAACCTGAGCCCCAGCTGCATCCAGAAGAAAATAATATTAATGTATAAAGCGCCACTTAACCATTTAGGTTATCAACCCAGCTGTAGTTACTTCTCTGTAGTTATTTCCAGGCATATCATGCATATATTTAGTCAGACAATCAGATGATTTTAGGGACTAAAACACTAATCCTCTAAAAACAAAACAACTTGCTAAGGCCAGCTCGGCTTAAACAGTTCTCTTGCACAGAATTTCATCTTGATTTAATTAAATTGTGTGAGATCACCTCCTATGTTAAATTGTTTAACATAGTTAAAGTGGTA
>NW_008796063.1:1131349-1193068 GCF_000699145.1 Aptenodytes forsteri
AAAGTGGTACAGTTTGTGCATGTAGATGTTTTCTCCTTCACTAGCCTATTAAAAAGCCCCTCAGAAAATCCCCATTCACAATTTTGTGTTTAATCGGGAAAAATAAAAAGAGGCTCTGAGTAGCTATTTCAGTAACTCATTTTTTAGGAATTTTCTTCAAATCTGTAAAATGGGAATTGCTGCCGCTGGAAAGATACTGGTAAATCTCCAGATAATTTTTTTTCTTTTTTCAAGGAGTTTTGAAACAGTGTAAGCATCCCATATTAAATTTTTCATAAGCAGAACATTTTGGTTTTCCATTTAAAACTGATTTTGATTCAGAAATTTTAGTTTTACTAAAATTTAGTACTTTAATAATTCAAAATCAGAATATAGTTTCTGAGCTGGTCTATTAAAGGTCAAATAATTGGGTCGTGAAAACTTTTGATGTTTTGACTGTTGATGTGAAAAATTTTTGATAACTGTCATACAGTGAGCTCTTGTTTCAACCTAGTTGTAGCAAAAATCTCATCCCCTTCTGGAATGATTTTGCTGTTTCTAGCACAAAATAAATTGTATAAAGGAAGGGAAACAGCAACTCTTCTTCCAGCTAGTAACTACTGGATTTTAGCGCTGAAGCAGAAATGAAAATTTACTGAAATTTTTCACCACCTTCTTCAGCTGAATAATACCAGACCTAAAAATTGTAGGTTCCAGCCTTCGTGTTACCTCTTTGACTCTTCTGAAAGGCTATGGATTGTCTTTCCTAGATTTGACTAATAAATGTAACTGTCTTTCATGTCATTGTATCCAAAGCCCCTTGAAGTTTATGAGAAAACTTTCCTTGTATGCATATCCATGGACTCTGGATCAAAGTGTCCTAACGTGAGTACTGTGATTCCTTTAAAGCATCTGCTGGATCCGATACGTGTAAAACTTCTCCCGCCAAGTTCTTTCTTTATGTTTGTGATCATTTCGGTTCTATTTTGTCGCATAGACTTACTCTTGGTATAAAAACCAAGATGAAAATATTGTTTTAAAAAATAATTTTCAGGGTTTGCTACAAGAACAAAACAACTTGTGCCTTCCCCCTCCTGAACGTGTTCTTTATTACTGCACTTTCAAAATGACCGTTCATGCTATCCAGCACTTACAGTAAATCTGTGTCACTTCATAGGCTCAGCAGAAGCTTCTAACTATTTGACCTTCTGTCCTCGCAGATCCAGCCTGCTGCTTACAGTCACCCTCCTGGCAAACCAGCATAAATTTGCAGACTAAGATTTCTGTAGCTATAGCATATAAGTTGTGAGAATGACAAGGTTCGTTACATTGCCAGGAGACTATAGGCTGTAATGTAGACCTGAATCAAAGGACAAACTTTAAATATAGCAAATAAGTTCAGCAGATTGGATGAATTTAGCTGCTGATTTAATTACTGGAATTCTGTGAAATGGGAATCAACAAGGTGTTGGTCCTGTGATATGTCCTTACAATTAAAGGCATGCCAGAATTGTTCATTCTGATTTAAATGTCAAGTGGATTTCAAAAATTATTAAATACGTTCAACAGCATAGCCTTGATTTAAAAATAATTTTGAAATGTACATGTATTTTAAATATTATTTGTCCATGATTTTTTATAAATATACCTTAAAAAAAAAAAGAGTATTTTAAACTCATGCCCTTCTGAGAGGGGCTGGTACGGTTGCCAGGCAGCTGAAAGATAGTGCTTTGTGCTCAGGGAGGTCATAGTTGCTCTTTTTATTGGAGAAGACTGGAAGTCAGAGGTGTCAGCCTGCTTGGAAGTGTAAATGCAAACGCAAGGATCTGGCTGTGCTCCAACAGTGGTGCCAAACTCCTTGCTCGCTGAATATATTACGGCATTTTATTTTATGATTAGCAGCCCAGCTCTGAACACAATAACCTGTGGTGGTGTCAGAGCGTACTACTCTACAAGCATAAGCGAGCGTCTTGTTGAGAGGCACAAATCGTCCCTAACTGCTGATAACCATCTTGCTTATAATGTGCTTCAGAAAACAAGTAGCACAAGGAAGGTATTTTCTTTTTGCCAATCCTTTCAAAGTGGAACAGATCTGCAAAACAGAGCACAGATGGCAGCAGAATAGTGGCTTAAATGCAAAGCATCAATTGAGGCAAGTGGTACTTTTCCATCTCTGAGTAGTAGCTCTGAATCTTCTTTTTCTTGATGAATTTTGTTTTGGAGACACACTTTAAATGTACAAAAAATACCAGGAAGTGGAAATTATAGTGGAGAAAATTAAGATTATAAAAATCTAGAATGAAAGGAATAAAAACAAACAGCTTATCTATACACATATATATTTTTAAACATCTGCAGTAATTTCTCACCAACAGTTTCTTAGTTCAGATTTTCTAATTAATCAACAGTAAAGTAGGAGCTTTGGAGAAACTGACGCAACAAAGTAGGTAGAACTCTTTAAAATTTTATAGTTAAGTAATTATGCAGCCTTAAATTCATTCTGGCAATATTCAGACCTTCAAAAAAAAGAAGTCTAGATACATGATAGATTACATATTGAAATTGCAGATAATACTGGATTGTAATTTGGTGACAATATTTGTTATCGTATTGAAAAAAAGCATTCAAATGCATCTTAAGTGTTGTATTCTACTGATGATTCTAAAATAGTTCTCATATCTCGCAGTTGTTGCATCCAGTATTTTTAAGAATATATGAGTTGGGTGGAACCTGTTTTTCACTTTATCATCCATGTGCAGGTGCACAGTTCTTAATGTAAGCAATTCCGAATCTTTTGGAAATTGTAATCCAGGCCTGCGTTTTAAGCATGAGGCTCCTCTTTGCATCGAAGTAAAAAACAAGAATCCTGTTATTCTTTGCAATTTTGGGCTTTTTGGTTTGCTCTTTTTTTCCTAATTCACTTCTTTTGCTAGTTGCATTTGAAGTTAGAATAAAAGAAAGCAAGAAACAGACTGAACCTTGCAGGCTTTCAGCTGTCAAATAGCTGTCCTGTCAATGCAGATAGCCCCTTGGCTCTTCGTTGGATGCTAGCAGGGAGGTGAAAGGGAGAGCACAGAATCACACAACCGAGTGGCTGAGGTGGGAAGGCACCTCTGGAGATCATCTAGTTGACCCCCCCCCTGCTCAGAGCAGGGTAACCTAGAGCAGGTTGCTCAGTCTGTGCCCAGTTGGGTTTTGAGTCTCTGAAAGGATGGAGACTCCACAAGCTCCCTGGCTGACCTGTTCCAGTGTTTGACCACTCTCACAGTAAAGAATTTTTTTCTTCTGTTTAAGTGGAATTTCCTTTTCGCAGTTTGTGTCCATTGCCTCTTGCCCTGTCACTGGGCACCACCAAGAACAGTCTGGCTCCATCTTCTTTACTCACCCTCCCAAGTCACTTCTTCCTAATATTCATATCATTTTAGAAGCTTTACTCTGGTAAGCAAAGGTGCTATGAGACTTCACATGCTGTGGATGTCTCCATTTCATATGTTGTGGGCGAGTTTCTCCTTCAATTCTTGTATCTGAGTTTAGTAACAACCTATGCTCTGCTTAATGGGATTGGCCTTTGACCTCTGAAAACCTCAGCGCAGGTTAATCTGTGGAGTCATGGCCCACTCTTTTGTATTTTAGGGTTAGGAGGGCATAGCTATTTCCCACACAAAGGGTCATTTTAGGATGTTGCTGTTGCTGCAAGGGAAGATGCTGGGTTTGGAACCTGTCAGGTCTAATGGTGCTTCCTTAGGGACACATATGGGTATCTCAGTTCAGCAGATACCTCGGGACTCGGTACACTGTCAGTGCAGTTTTCTCCTGGTCTGAAAAGCACAACAGCTCTTGGTGACGGGAGATGCCACAATATGGTGTTTGCTTTCCTCTAGTAGTTCTTGAAGGTGTGATTTGCAATGCGGCAAAGAGAATTCTACCCTGCGAGAGGCCCCTTGGGAAAGTAGGGTTTGCTGTTATTTCTGTGAGTAGCCTTTTTCAAAAGCATGGATTTTCAGGCCTGGTTTCTCTTGACCTGGGAAGGGAGAGTGGGGGGAGAAGAGAAGTCATGCAGAACACATGTTCTGCGGCATCAGCAACAGATGAGGGAGGATTTGATTTTCGCTTCAGGGAAGCAGAGTCAGAACTAAGCTGCCATCACGTTGCACACTGGTTGAATGAAAAGTGTTGGATTGGGGCACCTACCAGAGCCAAGTTGTACTGCAATCTGACCGTGCTTCTGGATATTAAATATCATTTTATGATGGTGATTTAATAAGTATGTGTATTGGCACTGATGCCCTACGTGTTTCATATACTATCACTGAGGCCAGACCCAAAGTTGTTTAAATCAGCTGAGAAGTTCTCATGGATTCCAGATGGTTTTAGATGACAGACTCCATGCTTAATTAATGCATTCGGAGGTTGGGAACTTTCTAAAAGAGTTCAAATATTTTATTTTTAGTTTATTTATTTTAGTCTTTTCCACATTTTTAATCTACATAATTGACATTATGCAATCAGAATAAAATCTTCTGGAAGTAAGGTTCCACAGATGGCAGAGTGCCTGATTTTCCATGGTAATAATAATACTGAAAAGGGAATGCTTCTCTTCAAATTCCTTTCACCTCCCGCCTTAAATTTTGCAATAGTCTCTGTTGTCGTAAAACTGTGCTCTGAATATCTCCCTAATGCTTTGGACATGTATTCAGGATAGGAAAATGTAACAAATTGCTTTACCATCCAATCCTTTAATAAATGTATGACATCTGGGTCTCTTCCTCCCGTTGGTTTCTTTCCGCAGCTTATTCCCCTGCCGACTGTAGGGAGAAAGAAGATGCATTGTATCAAAATCAGCTGGTACTTTTTCAGTACTAAGAGCTGAAACAGCACCAGCATTGATACTGTCCTAAATTCAAGAAAAAAATAGATTGTTGAGATCATAATACAGAGCAAATAGAGAATATTGAAATATGCCTATCTAAAGGAAGAGAGTGAAAGCAGATCAGTTTAAAGAGAGGTAATAACACTTGTACCTTCTCTACTTAGTGCAAGATCTAAAAGCCCTCATTCCCTTCGTGCTGCTTTAGACCATTCTGTTATTTGATAATAGTTACAGCTTTTTATCCTACAATCAGCCAAGGGCAGCCGTTGTGCACCGAACATGTAAAAGGAAGATTGATAGCAGGGCTATTGTTTCTCACTATGTGGGAGACTTATATAGCAACCAGCTGTGAAACAATGTTGGGTAGTTCTGATTAAAATGGTGTCTGTGCTGTCTGGGTGGTGGGAACGGGCTGATCTGGCTTAGTCCTGACTGCTGCTCATGCTTGGTGAGTTTCCAGGGACCTTCCCATGACATGTGCACTTGCAGAAGGAGGCTCAGCTCAGATGGTCTGCAGGAGGTTTGTGGAAGGACTGGAAAGTGCAAGGGAGCACTACTCTTCCCTGCTTGGTCTAATGCTCATCTCTTTTCCCCATAAAAATGTTAAGGTAAAATGTTTTGTATCTCTTCTACATAGATCTGTGCCAAAATCCACTGAATCCATTTAGGGGGACATTCACCAACTTGTGCTTTCTGAAGGGGTCCAGCATGGGAGCCCCTCTGCCTGAGTGCTGACCTACCAGTCAAGCGGTTCTCCTGGGCCATGCACTTGGCTTTGGGGTCTGTAATGTTACTCCTTCTGCCCCTGTCTTTGGGTGACTGGAAGTCCCAAAGCTAATTTCAGTTTTCTTTTATGAAGAAGAAAGAAAAAAGAGGAACAGCACCTAATCCTTTTCTTTATGGAGAGAGAACTCATGCAGTAGATTTGAAAAAGATTGGCACTCCTTTTTCACTGAGCTCCAGTGACATTTCACAATCCCCACTGAGAACTGTCCACAGGAGAACAAGCATAATGGTGATGCTCATCCAAACGATCAAGGAATGTCATACGCTATGTCTGCTCATCACAAACAGATTAGCTTTAATTTCCTAGTCTGGATGACAGCACAGGCTATCCAACACCATCTTTGGGTTGCTAATCCTCAAAGAATTTATTTATTTATTTTTCAATGTTATTGCCATGGAACATGGCTAAATTGCAGGTCCAGATTACATCTTCACTGTTCACTCACTTTCATTTTGATCTGCAGACATTCATCAGGTGCCAGGAAGAGGCAAAGGACAAATGAATGTTGTTCCTTGAAACATCTAGTCACTCCCTGTGCTCTCCAGCCTCTGCTATGTGAGTGTAGCCACTCGCGTTCTGTGTCTCCTAGAGCAAGAGACTTGAAACCTGAAGATCTGCTACCTGCAGCCTCATTTTCTGCGATAACATTGCTCAGCCAAGTTTGAGAGGACAACACAGCAGATGATTGCTTCCTTATCTATTTTTCAAGCCTTTGCAAGTGGTAACACAGTGATGCAGAGCGAACAATTACCATTTGGAGCACAAATATAGGAAATGTTTTGCAGATGCACTAAAACTGTTGAAAACAGGTGTAATCAGGAGTCAAGGAGAATTGCTATTAAAAGTACATGTCAATGTCAAGAACGGTGAAGTCGCTATGTTCAGAATCCAGATAATGAAGTACTTAAGGGAAGAACATCTCCGCTACATGTGTGGTCTGCATGTAACAAATGATGGCCTGAACCATAGGTGTTGCTATTCTCATATTTTGGGGATTTGAGTGCTGTTCTGAGTGTGTGAGATCTCTAAATTTATTTTGTTTAGGCATTCAGCTGAGTACGAGGTAAATGTGCCCTCTCTTGTAACTTGGTCTGGATTCTTAGAGGTGGAGTGTAGAAGCTATATCTCTTTAGAGACCTGTTGCAAGCTCTTGTTTTAATCAGATGATAATGGAGTTCTTTCTGATAGAATAGTCTTTATCCCTTGGGGAATTTTGTAGGTTTGAAAGTGGATGGGGGGGAGGGGAACTGAAATGAGTTATGTATGTTTTCTTTTAAGTGTTTGGAAAACCTGGATATGCATGTTTAAGTAGCCCCTAGGCAGCTGTAAGATTAGAAACTGGCATTTACATGGCATGTCCTAATATATGCTATTGACCTTGGTGACATTACAGGAGTCATTTTCACACAGATAGCATTTTTAATGGAGTATCTGTAATGCATTAGTCACTGATGCCTTTGCCTTGCATCAGGCATTCAGATCCTTATGTCCACTTTCCTTTCCACTGTATTTGAGCTACAGTCAAGTTACAAGGAAAAAATCTGTTCTTTATTACTGTATTGTTTTGTCTCTGACCCTTTTGTAATACAGTTTCATTTTGGAGAAGTCTTTCTCTATCACTGTAAAGTCTTTCATGCCAATACACATCACTATGGATCATAAGGAGTTGAGGGGAATAAATGCCCTTATGTTGCATGGGAAAGCACCTTCGCATTACAATTCTTCATTCTTTTTGTACATACAGGGTGTTGAGGTTGATTCTCTTTCACTCTGACACGACAGAGTGCAGCACATGCCCTTGTCCGTCTCTCCAGAGAGTGAGTTAACATTGGTAATAGAATGGGTGAGTTTACTAAGTGCAGGAGGTAGCATAATTATATGGCTTTAAGAGATCTATTTCTAACCTAATTCAATAACTTGTTAGTTTATGTGAGTGACTCATTGGCAGAGGTTACTATTGTTGCAGAAAGGCTTGTGTAAATTGAGCGTGGCTGGTTATATAGCTGGTTTTGGCTGAACCTGGTAATATTATGTTCTCTGTATCCTCAAAATTTGTATTCAGGAGAAATGAGGGGAGTTTTTAATTTTCAGGACTATCATTATCCAGTGTGTCTGCATGACTTGCTTGCTTTAGTGAAGGAGTGCTTTGCTTTGCTTTAGCCTCTGCTAGGGAGAGCAATGCATAATCTAGTGTTCATACTACAGGAAAAGCTGCTCAGGAGCCAAACACGTATTCCTGATTCTGTCATGGTTTCTGGCAGTTTTCTTGCATATGAGATGTGGCTTCCTGAGGGAGGAAAAATAAAGTAAAATCAAGAGCCAGGGAATGAGTGGGCACTTTTGAAAATGTTGGCCTCAATATGTCAATTTTTGTATTTCTAAATTGGGGTATTATAAGTATTTCACAGGACTGCAGAAAAGCTCTGTGAGTGTTTGCAAAGTCTTTTAGAGATGGTAGCATGGCAAGTTGCACTGCAATGCAAGGAACAATGTCTTCACTTCAGGCCATAGCCTGGAGCATTCGTACATTTGGTGACAGTCCCATATGACAGCAGTCCATTAGGAGACTGTCATAGATCTGATTTCCCCAGATGTATCCTTCCCCTCTTTCCCAGAAATTTTATCTAGAGGAAAAGAAGAACAACTTGTTTATTTGTCCCAGATGCCCCCAGGATACGCCAGAGCTGGTGTCAGTGTGCCATTTGTTGGCGTACGCACTATGTGATGTTCGTGCCCAGAGCACTGTTTTACAGGATGGCTTACTGTCAGTCTCAGGAGTGTGCGAAGGGCTAGATTCTTCAGTGGAGTTCATGGCTAGTGCTCAGTCCACCTTATCATAAAAACGTGATTACAATAAATTGTGCCTGCAGATTTTACAGATTATTGTGAATGCATCAACCATAGTTAAAGAGTTAGAAATCTTTCAGAAAAAGAAAAAAAAAGTTTCATTAACCAATACCTGAAAGGAAACCCAGCTTCTTCCCTTTGTTTACCAATAATATGTAATTTTAATAAGTTGCCTGCCTCGTCACAGTTTAACATACAAACCTTGTTTGACATACTGTGGCTGTCCCTTGCACTTGGAGGTTGAATGTACTACATAGAGCATGTAACTAATGAGATGGGTTTTTGTTCATCCTTTCAGTTAATTCTGTGTGTTCTTCTTCCCCCCCACCCTTTGTGCTGCACGGCTGATTACTGCCCTAGGACCTTGCAATGGGACACAGACCCCTCAGTGCTGCAGCTCCAGTCTGACTCTGAACTTGGGTATATGTCAGCTCTTTTTGTTATTTGTTTATCATTCTTTGCAAGAATTGTGTTGAAAATGCTTCCCAGTTGAGCTGGTTTTACGTGATTTTCATTTGCTTTGTTGACTCAAAAAAGACCATAATTTAAGTTCCCTTTTTTTAGTTTCATCAATAAGAAGCTTCAGCAAAGCCATCTTTGTGGAAAAAAACAACTATTTAAAGAAGCTCGTGAAAAGATAAGCTGCTGTTTCTGTTGCCTGAAGCACAATACAAATAACTATTTCATTACAGATGAAAAGTTATTATTGTGGCACTTTAATGTGCATGTACAGTTACATTGGTCTTGTTTGTACCTGTTGATTCAGACTTTTCATTCTGAATCATTTGCAAGGTACTTTTTCCCCTCCTTCCTGCCTTTGCCATAGTTATGCTGTTTCCACATGCAGTAGCAATTTCCCCTTTTTCTTTAGGAGCTGTATATGTGCTTATAATTGTGCATTTAAATATGATCATAGTCCAAGAGTAATTGCCATCTTAGTTGAGTTCAGGCCAGTCAAGCTTTTTTTAAATTGTACTAGAGCTAAAATTAGTATTTTCTAGTTTGGGATGGAACTTCTCTACCCAAAGCATCTGAAAAAATTAGTTAATTTAAATAATTTAGAAATGCCTACCTGCAGAGATACTTAGGATAAACTGTTTCTCTAAAAAGGGTAAGTAGCTGTCCCTCAAGTTCTTCAGAACTTGAGTCATAGGAAAACCAAATCTCTATGTTGAAGACATTGTTCTACCTATGAACTTATGGCCTTGCCTGTCTGAGCCTCCAGGCAAGTGTCTTATGCTTTTACTAGTTGTCCTGGTTTCGGCTGGGATAGAGTTAATTTTCTTCCTAGTAGCTGGTATAAAAAAATTAACTCTATCTCAAAGAGTACATCTACAGGTATACTCCGTAACAGAAAAATCCTGCCCCTTTTGAAAGAAAACTGTCTTCAAAACCGAGGCAGAGTTAGAGGGGGAACCAGACTTTCCTCTGGTGTCATGAGACTAGATTTAAAAAATACCAACGCAAAAGAAATCCTGCAGTCAGCATGCAAATGTGTGTAGTTAAACACTTCTAGCAGATAGATCTTTCTTCTGGCTCCTACAGACAGGAATCAATTTTAATGCATGGACTTTAGTTACTGTCCTCCTACTGACATCCCATAGGCAGTTTTGAAAGGAATCCTTCAAAGCTTATGCGCTCTCTAAGATGAATAGTCAGCAAACTGTAAATGATAAGAATTATGAGCACCTCAGATGAAAAATGGGGATGGGAAAGCAATAGACAGTTTAGTGCTGCCCTAAAAAGAACTGGAGGCTAGAACTTTACAGTCCATATTTGGTAGAGTCCAGATACTGAAAGGATGCTCCAGTTGTCCCTAAGTGCTTGGGACCAAGGGCTAGGCCAACTTCTAGTTATGCAAGAACCATTACAGATAGCTGAACAGGGGCAAAAAAGAACTAAGAGGCCACATTCCTTCAGATGGAGAGACCTCTCTGTCTTCACCAGTAATTACCAGGATATGGGCAACACTAGACATTTGTACAGGCATCAGCAATTCCCAAACTAGAAATGTTTTAGGTGAAAAATTCCACACATTCTGTCAACACAGTGCTCTGGGATGTAGCTCACTTCTTGGTTAGCAGTCTACAAAGAGGCTAACCCAACTAGCGGTTAAATCCAGCTCTCCATTAGGACCAGTGTTCCCCATCCTCAGGCAGTTGAGGAGATGTGGAGTGACCTCATGTGAAACTGTTGTTAGAATTAGGTGAGATTCTAATTAGGCCCAGATTAGACACATAATTAATTAGAGATTATACTTAACCAAGACCACAGTCAAGAAGCATTTTCAACGCAGAAGGCTTAACAATCTCAGTAAATGGAACCAGTAGCCTGGGGCAGCAGAGGACTGGTTACATAGGAAAGTCTAACTGACCAAGTTGGCAACAGAGGTTTCACATCTGGTGCTGAAGGAGGGAAAAGCACATGAGATTTTGCTGGGGGGGGTAGGGTATTTATTAAAGCTTGAATTCACACAAACCCTCAGTTAAAGCAGCTACAAAAATGTAATGCTACTAAAACTTTTGTTAGCTGAAGTATATCACAAGCTGTAGAAGTTTTTCTGCCCCCACGTAGGATTTTCAGACAATCGTAGCTTTTGTTCATATTGGCAGTCACAGATGGTTGTATGGAGGGAGACTTGTTAATTTTTCCTCTTTGAAAAGAAGAAAGACTCAGAGCTGTAACAACTATTTCTGCTCCAGTGGTTTGTTACATGATACAGCTGATTCATACTTATTACCTGCTGAATCTAATTGCGTTCAGCTTAATAACAACTCAGCCAGTAAGATAGATTAGAAAAATATATAGCTGATGTAGCATTAACCAGCTGAAGAGTTCAGTAGGTGTCATCCAATGATGACAATTTCCTTTTGAGACTCTCATTTCCATTCAGATCAGTCTTAATTGAATACCTAAATCACTGTAAATGAATTAGATTAAAAAACCTTTGACCTCTGTTCTTCTGACAATCTGGAAAACAGAGAGGATGTGGCTAATGTGTATGAATTTTCTGCTTTTCCAAATTGCTCTGTCTAATGACATAGCAGTTCAGAAACATCATGTCCATGAATTTATTTCCCATAAACATATAAGTGTGCTTGCACTTGTTGATCTAGGCAACTGGACTTATTTAGTTGATTTATGATATGCATATTCTTTTCTTTGCTGAAATTTGGCATTTTTTCCACTAAAACATTTGCAAGTAAACATTTGTTGTTTATGATATGCATATTCTTTGCTTTGCTGAAAGTTGGCATTTTTTGCACTAAAACATTTGCAAGTAAACATTTGTTTATTTTTCCCTCCCTACAGACAGTCAAATAATATTCAGGAAATAAATGGATTTTTTCCCCCCCCACTGTTGAGTGAACTGTGTATGACTAAAAGTCTTCATGATCACGTTCAGCTGTCTCTCTTCTTTTTCCCCTTACAGTTAGTTGGCTTTACTGATTTATTTCATATCGTTTATTTAAAGTTAGGGAAGTAGTAGAAAAAGAAGGCTATATTTACCCTGTTCCAGCTGTGTCTTGGAGCTCCCCTTACAACCCTTGCATTAGGGCTCTACTAATCATAAACCTACATCAGTTCCACTACTAATGACTCCTGTGGAAGGGAGAATCTCCTTCTTTATGGAAATTACCCACCTTGTCAATTAAAGGGTCTATTATTGGTCTCAGGTGATCATCTGACAATCCTAATCCAGCCTGGTTTACACCCACTGTGCCCTTTCCACTTTTGTGTATCTCAGGCTGAGGATTAACTCTTTTGAGCAGGCAGAACATTGTAATAATGATGGTATGAAAGAGAATTTTGCTGCATGTTACAAGGGGCACAGCCAGGTCATTTCTCTCTCCCATTTACAGTCCCTCTCAGCAGCATGATCTAGAGGTTGAGTAACTGTACTTTATTATGGCAAATGGTTCCCAGGTTAATTTTCTTCACTGCAATTAAGTACTTCTCATGCGTAGTGTATTGTGTTTCAACTTAGCAAACACTGAAGTATTTTTTTTATCCTGTTCGTAAAAGTAAACACTCTTGTTCTTGCTGCTGATTTACATTTAACATGACTAACCTTTTGATGTCATGTATTCCATCTTAGACGCAGACTGCACAAACTAGGGGTGTCAAAGATTACCCAGGTTGATTTCTTACCTCGGGAGGTGGTATCGTACTCCAAGGAGACACAGACACCTCTTGCCACACATCAATCTGAAGGTAAGTTTTTTTTTTTTTCCCAAAAACATTGTCATAGAAAGTAAGTAAGAGTTAAAGAATGTAAGAAAAATAATAGTAAATCATAATACAGCTACATAGCACATATTTTCTGCAAGCCAGGTATTGTTTATGTGATGAATGGCTGTTCTGGTGAGAATAATTATAATAATGACTTTAAATTCAGCTGGAACCAGACTGCTTCTGCCTTACAATGGGTTGTGCTTAGATAACAGTATAATGAGAACATATTTTCAAATAAATCATTATGAATATAATTAAAATAGTGCTTTATTCCATTTTTCTTGCTTTCTCAAGGAAGTTATTCATTCCGTGCTTTGTAAAAAGGCCGTGATGGAAAGTTGCCCTCAGATATTTGGTCAGTGTAATTGTGTCCCCCTCCAGTAGGTGAATCTTAGGAGAAGTTACAGTTTAGCTCCATGTGCTGAAAAAGGAGGCTTACATACTTTGATGTGGACAGTCCTGCTTTCTCTCTGCTGACAGATATATTATCTGTACTCATGGAACTGTTAGCTGTTTGGCTTTCCTGTTGGTAAGTAAATACATGGAGTAGTTAGTAGGGGAGTGCTGATCTATCTGTTCCTTAGACTACGCACTCGCCAGTGTTGTACTGCAGATCACTGATTGCAGCTCAGTTGAAACCATTTAAACTGAGTGTAAAACTATACATTAGCCTGATGTAATTTACACACTATTACAAAGCAGGTAGAAGAAGAAAAACTGAAGACAGTCTTGACTCTAATTTCTGCTGTTAACAAGGAAGGAGCAAGAAAAGTTCAACAATTGGGTGCTTTTCTGCAGCAGATAGTATAGAACTTCACCAAGCTCCGTACAGAAGAAGATTCAAGTAGGTTGCAAAAGGTGTGCAAGTAAATCTGTCTAAATATAAGTTACTGTCAGGGAAGATAGTGATAAACATCATCAGCTTTTTTTCTGCAACTGGGTTACCAGGTCTGCCTTTAAGAAACCAGAAATGAAAACTGCTGAGCTAGATACTCAGATTATACTTTCCCAGACCACAAGTCTACCCTAGTCATCTGTTGTCTGAAAGCGTGTCTTCAAGCATAGACGACCCTGTAGCTTGGATGCTGCTTCTTGAGCAGCATGTCCTGACAGCTTTGCCTTCTCAGAGGGAGAGGCTGCCTCAGAAGCCTTCCTAGTTCAATCCAGCTCATCTCTGCTCGTCTCTCTGAGGGCTGCTGAAGCATCGAGAAGATGGGGCCTTGCCTTCCTGGCTTGAGACCAGTAGGGGCTCAACCCTGGGGCATTATGATGGAGTCATTGTTAGATAAGAGGGAGAGGATGCCTTTCCTCCCTGACACAGGGCGTTTATCCAGTGCAAGAGCCTATGGATACAGGGGGGTTGAAGACATTGCTTTGATGTGTTTACCTCTCTCAGGCCTTCAACTCCAGCACTCATTAGCTGACATGCCTTTCTGAACAGGCCAACCTCTCTTGAGGAAGTACCTTCTTCCAGTAAGTTCTTCTTGCTTTTCTCCAAGGAGCTCTTCAAGTATTACCCAAGTATTTCTTGGGTAGACAAGAGGACAACCTCCTACCCTTTCAAGGTAAAAAAACCCAAACCAACAGTGTGCTGCTGTGGAGCCTGGCAGTCAGGACAGCAAGGACAGAGGGCAACGTGGCTTTTCTTGGTTCTCCCAACAGAGGAAGCTCTTGTTCCTCACTTGTATGAAAGAAGATAAATGCAAACATAAAAAGTGATGGACTTTAAACTGCCTAGGCCAAACCTGTGATGGGAAAGGTCAAATGGTGATAAGTGGTTTTGGTAACTGGATTTATTATCTTTCATATTCTCTTGTGTCATGAGTCAAGGAAAAAACATCAACAAAAGTGAAATTTTAGTATTTAAACACAGAGAAAATATCACCCGATCACTTCCCTCAGATGTGCGGGGGAGAGAAAGTTTAACTTGTATTTCCTTTCCAATCTGCTGCTAGAGAATTCTCTGCACATAACTTGGACGTGAATGTGGCCCTGCATCAGTAAAGGAGAGTCAGGAAAGTTTGGTTATTCCATTGAAATGGTATTTCATTGGAAACTCTCTAGGGGGTAAATAAGCTCTGTGATTTTGGTCTCCCAGGTCTGATGGAAATGACTTCTCAGATTTTCAATCTCCCAAGCCTCTTTATGTATGCTGCGCCCTTCATACTGTCACTCTAAACACGAACAGCAAACAGAGGGGAATTCCTCGGGAGCGCAGTTTGGAGGAGAAGTCTCTACACTGTTCCTATGCATTCATGTGATAAAATATAGCCATTATCGTTTCAAGATAAATTGTTCAGCCATTACTATGGTTATGTGCTCAGTTATTCAGTACCTGAAGCCTTAGAGTTTGAGAAAAGAAAAAAAGAAACCCCTTATTTACTTAGATGAATCTGACTTCAGCTTTCAGAATTCACTCTTTCGCTGCCTGCCTTGGACACTGGAAATGTCAAAATGTGGAATTTTAGGATGAGATTGTCACACGCTTGCTTCTGGTTTGGAAGACAACTAATGAAGGGTACAGCTGGATGGAAAGATCTTTCCTGTGCTATTAAGCCACCGAAAGAGGACTTTGAGTCCGTTCAAAGTTCTGCAGCTTTTTTGAAATGTCAGAATCAGGTTTTCTGCACGTTGCTTCTCTAGAAAGAAAGAAAGAAACTCTGAGGTACCTTAGACCTACTGCTGTTCTGGAGCTCAGTGGGTGTAGGCCTTTGTGGTAATGGCTATTCCCCACCAAACCTTGTAAAACTGATAAAGGAAAGCTTCATTGTGGTAAGTACAGTGTGGTGCCAGAAAGCCAGATGCTATGAGCACTGAAGTCTCAGCTTGTCAGCTGCTAATTTTAGAAGAAATAATGTGGCATTATTCTTCAGTGTATAAAAACAGATTAACTCCTCTTTTCAGACGAGGTAATTTGCTTTATTTCAGAGGAAAAATGACATGTCATTTCCCCCACCCACTCTATTATTTAGGGAGATGTGTATATGCATCATTCAACCCTTTGATCACAAGTACCTAATTCTTTTGTTTTATTTAGGTCACAGTAAGCTTCAGCCTTTTCTTTTCTTCCTTGTAGGATGACTTCAAAAACACCCAGATCTTGGCTCTGGAGCCTGAGAAAAAAAGTGCTCTTTACTTTTCCCCTCCACATTCTATAATTGGACTTGAATTTAGGTATTCGTAGGCATTGAGAGCCATTTCACTTGTGCTGCTTTTTCCATTCTGGAGTTGATTAAGACCTAGACTATGCCAGATGTTTTCTGAGAAGTCTCTGGGACACATTCCTTCACTGTACAGAGAGTCTCACATTGCCCCAGAATGGCAGCCCCACGTAGCCTTCGATGGTTGGACCCTCCAAAGCACTTGCAGAACTGCCCTTTGCTGAAGGCACACCTAGGAGAAGGCAGCAACAGAAAAGCCATGGCCCGACCTCTGCCCAGGATGAATCCCGCACTGCCATACAGCAGTGGAAGCAGGTCTGTATGTCTGCCTGCAAGCTACCTTTTCAGATAGGAAAACAGCCTGCACATTCAAGCTCTGCTAGCTGCCCGCCTCAGCTCCAGCTTACTGTTCTCCTGCTCTCTAATGGGCCAGGAAGTAAAATCTCAGTGAGGAAAACATCACACTGTACCTGCACTGAGAAGGGAGATACTCCTCTGATCTGGCTCCCCTCAAAACCAGGGAGGCAGCAAGAAGGTGAAGGTCTGTGAGCTCTATGGCTTTGCTGGCCAGTGTCAGGAATGTTGTTATTCCTCTTTTGTGACGTAGAAACTTCTTCATCAATAAAATGAGATGTTCTCACTTTTCTACCTTGCCAGACTGTCACTGCAAATAGGTTAGTCTGAAATGCATTTCTGAAAAAGTAGATCCCGTATACAGGGGAAGAAAATCTGACATTCTAGAACAATGGAGGTCCTATGTACTTCACCTGTTTATCATCTTCAACAGATTGTTTTTCATGTGGGGAAAACAAATGTGCTACCATACTCACCTCTTGAGGAGGATAACCTCATCCTACATCACAACTGTTTGCCCAGTTCTGGCAAAGAACACAATTCAGGCCCATGCTCCATCTGTTTGTCTGCCGTAATCAAATAATGAGGATATTTTGGCTATTAGGGAAAGAGGAAAAATAAGCTCTCTACTGCATTTGGAAGTAGACTGGAATGAAGTGGCAAAACGGAGGTGAAACTCCAGAGGCTGGGTTGGGTTTTGCATCTCTCTGACGCTGTAATTCTCTGAACTAATGTTCCTGAAAGTTATCCTTTTTAAAGCACTGAGGGAGGAGAGGGGAATTCTGCTCACAGTCTAAGGCTCATGAGACCAAGACATGTGAGTTTAGGTATCTGTATGTGATACCGAATGTAAGTGACTACTGCAGGGTGAACCAAAACTCTCTCTAGGCGCCATTGACTTCATTGACTAGTTCTTCACTGACTAGCTTGATAGCAGAGCACTTCATCTAGGCATATTAATGTAGGTTTCTCATTATTGAGTAAACTGCGTATGACTAGAAGTGTCATACACTGACACTGTGTGAGGGCTGTGTCCTGCTTTGAATTTTGGTAATCAGATGAGGAGTTACCTGTGACTAGGACTGACAAGCCCCAATACTGTGAAAACAAATCAGGCCTTTGGAAGTTCCATGATAAAATCCATAGATAAAATTATTTTTACTTTGATTGTTAGGGGCTGAGATTTCCAGGTTTAATCGGTGTGGAGTTCTGGCTCTGTCTATCCTGTAAGATAGTGTGCATCAGACCTCTAGCGCAGCAAATTCTGCACCAGGCCTGCTGTGCCTTCCCGTGTCTGAGTGTAGCTCAGCTCTAGCTTTGTGAATGCGTGCTGTACTTAAGAAAAGCCAGTCCCAGAACTAAGTAAGATCATAGTTGAGCTTTCCAATGCCCAATCTGTCTAGAGCTCATGGATCAGAAGCTGGGGGTTAAGTTCGAGAGCTTACTTTGGCTTTTCCCTTCCAGAGAATCTTAGAGCTCGGCTCCAGTCTGAAGAGGACAAGACAAGTCTGGACCCAAAAATAGCTTTGAACCCCTCATTTAATGGGAAATGCAGATGCACATTTGTGCATCACCATGCACGCAACATATGTGTCAGGATACATGAAAATGTGTGTGATGGAAAGGCATTGTACATAATCGGGGGGAAAGCAGAGATCCTCTGTTGTAAACAAAAGGTGGTGTTGGAAAGCAGAGCAGAACTGGGATAGAAATCGCAACTAAAAAGAGGAGACAACCTAAAGATGAATCAGTGTTAAAGCAGAAGTTCTGTTTTTAAAGAGGCAGAGCCTTAGTATTAGTACTAATGGCCACTAATTTTGTAAGAAATATTATGGTCTATCCTAGGCAGTATCATGTATCACTGAGTGTTTTTAGTTAGCTATAAAAATCTAGTTTGCCTTTTCTTCTCAAACCTCAGTCCATCAGAGTCATACTGTGGATCTCAATAGCTGGCATAAACACCCTAATTCAAGACCGCTTTGTTTGATTAAATCAACAAAGCTTATTTTGTACTGTTGTACCAGACTGTACAAGATTGGATGAGACTAGAACGAAGCGGAGCAAAGATTTGAGGCATTGCACTGTATAACAGTCTTTCAATAATTCCCCTTTATGCCTGTCACAACTGCATCCCCTTTTCTAAATAGCAAGATTTCAAAGGCGGAATTTTTTTTTTTTTTAATTTAAAGTGAGCATAAAAATCTTTCAAAGGCATTCAGGTAGCTCCCTCTGGTGGTGAAGCGATGAATGGACGCGTCGTGCCTGAAGGATACTGGACGTGAGGGAGGGATGCTGGTGTGACCTGCAGAAAAACACTCGCCTGATCTTTTGCCTGAGGCAAGAATTATACTTAATAGAAGATGCTTGAGTTGTATGACTGAAAAGCTGTATGAATGTAAGTGCTGATGAAAGAAGCGTGAGAAGAGACCAAGCTATTATATAAAAAGTTGGAAAAAAAGAAAAAGATATTATCTAGAAATGTAAACTAAAAGCCTTAAAAATCCAGTTATAGGTATTATGACAAAAATCCAGGGGAATAGCACACTAGTGAAATCAGCTGCAATCCCTTGTTCTTGCCAATCCCTTCTTGAAGTACAATTAGTAAAGTACAGTTTGTTAAAATACATATTCTCCAGGACAGCCACATCAGGCAGGTGCCAGGTGTGGTGGGTCTGTGTTCCACTCCTAGCAAGCTACAGACATTAGGTGTATACTGCTAAAGGCTTTCCTCACCAGCTGGCTCATGATAATTTTATGTAGTACAGAATTAGGATACAGGCTTGACTTTGGAAAATGTGTTTCTGTGGGTTTTGTTGTGCGGAATAATGTATTTGGCACTGACAAGGGTTTCTTCTGGGAGGA
Source organism: Aptenodytes forsteri (assembly GCF_000699145.1). Classification (NCBI taxonomy): domain Eukaryota; kingdom Metazoa; phylum Chordata; class Aves; order Sphenisciformes; family Spheniscidae; genus Aptenodytes; species Aptenodytes forsteri. The sequence goes on from NW_008796063.1 coordinate 1,150,446, forward strand.
AGAATGAAGAGGCTGTAGTCTGTGGTCATGCACAGTTTGGTGTTTGAGGGCGGGAGGAGACATCAAATGTCTAATCTCCTGAAATATGTAGCACACGTGGGCTAAAATAGGATTTCTGTAAAACAGTTCCACTCCGTTTCTAAATGGTGGCCTGTTACATCCACAGTCTACCGGTATATTTATCAGTGATCATTGCTGCAGTATTTGCTCCCATTCCCTGTCTTTCACACACAGCAGGAGGTCTGAGGGAGAAAAACTCTTTATGGATCTTAGACTTCATCGCTGATCATTTCATTACACGGGGACAGAGTAATTTGACTCATTGCAGCTCCTCCACAATCTTAACAAAATCCTGAGAAGGTCTTCTGAAAACCAGGCCCACATGCATGGGCGTTTGCTGATCCAAAGTAGCTCAGGCCTTCTGCAGACCCTGGTTTCTCTTGCGCAAGGTACCTCTGCATCAAATACAAGCCCAGGGAACACATCTAATAATTCTCTACAAGGCTAGAAAGAGAACAACAGACTTGTCATGGCTGGGCCTACACCTTCTCTAAGCCATTCAGGCTCCAGAAGATGGGAAACAAAACAGAAAGGTTAACTGCCTTTCTCAGTGAAACGAACCAGTTTTGAGGCCGTGGCTGCCTCGGAGAGGACTGTGCAGCTGTCATTCTGTGCATGGAAGGAATACTGCTTCAAAGCCTCTGCAGACAGCATGGAGAATGACCATGTTTTACCTCCCCTCCTTGCAGATCCTGCTTGATCCTAATGGATCCTTGCTCTATGCTTTTAAGCAAGTGGATCCAATCCTCCACCCAAGAGATGGGAGGCTACTCTATCCTAGAATAAAACAAAAAATACTGTGGTCAGCTCCCTTGTGCAGAACCCAACCTGCTCCTTTAGTTGCAGTGGGAATAAGTAATTGAATGAGAACCTGGTACATCTGGCATCACTTGGTGGAAAACAAGAGCTCTGATGTTAGCAGCCTTGACCTCTGTCGTGGTCTCACCCCAGCTGGCAACTAAGCACCACACAACCGCTCGCTCACTCACCCCCAGTGGGATGGGGGAGAGAATCAGAAGAGTAAAAGTGAGAGAACTCATGGGTTGAGATAAAGACAGTTTAACAGGTAAAGCAAAAGCCGCGCACGCAAGCAAAGCAAAACAAGGAATTCATTCACTCCTTCCCATCGGCAGGCAGGTGTTCAGCCATCTCCAGGAAAGCAGGGCTCCATCACGCATAACGGTTACTTGGGAAGACAAACGCCATCACTCCGAACGTGTCCCCCCACTTCTTCTTCCCCCAGCTTTATATGCTGAGCATGACGTCATATGGTATGGAATGTCCCTTTGGTCAGTTGGGGTCAGCTGTCCCAGCTGTGTCCCCTCCCAACTTCTTGTGCACCCCCAGCCTACTCGCTGGTGGGGTGGGGTGAGAACAGAAAAGGCCTTGACTCTGTGTAAGCCCTGCTCAGCAGTAACTAAAACATGCCTGTGTTATCAACACTGTTTCCAGCACAAATCCAAAACATAGCCCCATACTAGCTACTAGGAAGAAAATTAACTCTATCCTAGCCAAAACCAGCACAACCTCAAGCTCCTTTAAGTAGCTGCAAGTCATCTCACAGTGCCTTTGACCTATCTTTGTGTCCTGACATCTGAAACTAGCAGTGATCCATGAATTCAGAGAGAAACCCTGTAACACCTGTATGCAAATTGAATCCTTTGTTGGCTGGAAATGAAAACCTTCTTCTACGTCTTTCGTCTCTGGAAAAGATCCTGGCCATGGTTTACACAGGAACAACTGCTGTATTGAGCTGATTTGTTATGCGTTCCCCTCAAGCAACCAAATAGTTCTAAACTTATTTGCAAATATATGACTATCAGTACGTTACAACTGAGCTTTAACATGAGAACAGAAGGAAACTATCCCACTAATGAACAGCACCATGATTTCCCCAGTCAACAGTCAGTGAAAAGACAGTGGCCAATTTTTCTCTATTTGCCATTTTCACATGTTCCTAGTTCTTACTTTACCATATGTATCATTTCAGTAGTATTTGAATATACTTTGAATTAACAATGTGTTGTACATATTACAATGCTCAAATCAGAAGTTATAGATATGAAAATGTAAAAAGGGGGAAAGTTGGGTTAACAGTGCTTCAAACAGAACAATGAAGACACAGCTTTTTGTTTTCTTCAGAAACAAAGCATGCTTTTTCCTACCATCCCTGTAATTCTTTCGTTAGCCTAATGGATGATGCCTATTCAGTATATACAAGAAAACTAATACCCAGCACCTTCTGTTGTGTGTTTAGTAACCTTTGGCAAACTCTGGCTTTGTACCATGGACCAATCTCCACTGGAATTGAAGACAAGATTAAGAAAAATGTGCATTGCAGAAGTAGCAGTTATTAATCCTCAGTGCTCTAATTAGCACTTAATCTTTCTACTCCTGTAAGTAGATACAAAATCAGTGCTGAAATAGACACAGGCCATAATGTGGAAAGCCCTTCATTAGTAGTGTTAAAAGGGTGTACAGAAAAAAAACACTGCTCTGTTACTTCACATTTCTCAATTTGTTTCGTGGCACTTGTGACTCAAAGAAAGGAAAAAGATTCACGTGCCAAAATCCCCTCCTCTGTTTTAACCCATGCTACTAATGTACTGGGTCAAAAATTATGCAGCTGAAAATTCTCCTGTTCATCACCTCTCTGTCTTCAATTCTATAGCTGAGCCACAGCTTAAGAAGCTGGCCAATTGTGCCCCTCTATAGTCTCCTTTAATTGGCTCATTTCCATAGGAGAGGCCACCTGCCTTGGATAGAGTGTCAGCTGCTTGCCCTTAGACTAACTGGAGAGGGAGCCAAGTGGCTGCGTTGGGTAGAATGAAGAGGATTTGCCACATGCCACATTATTACCCGCCTTGAAGATGAATGGGGATGCACCTCAAGCTGGGTCTTTGTTCACCAAGTGTATCTTCACAGTCTGACCCAAGCACCTGGGCAGAGCCCTCCAATGGCAACCCTGGGCCCCGCTTCTCCCTCCCAAGAGCAGCTCCCAAGGTTGTGTAAAGCCATGCTATATTTATTATAATGAAAAATTGTAGATCTCATCTGAAGTACTTGAGAATCCCTACTTCAAAATCAGTAGTAGCTGGATCCTTTCCAGAGAATCCTTTTGCTCGCTCACACACACTCTCAAGAGTTACTATGAAAACTGAAGAAAGGATCTGGATGAAGAAACTTTTAATGAAATGGATATGTCAGTGAAGTAAAAGTCTCAGCATGAATTCCCACTGGCCACTATTAATAGAAGATGGAATTCTCTTTTGCTGCAATACAATAGACTCTCCACAAATAATGTCACTTTTCAACCAGACCCTGGCTGCCACTTACCCATCTATCTTATTTTAAATAAACTTAGCATAAATTCACTCTGAGCCACAATTAATTTAGATATATGTCCTAGCCATAAAGCTCCAAAACAGTGCTTGCTCTTCCTGCAAGTTAATGCCCTACTTAAGTCCCACAGGAAGTGAGAATATTCATTATTTTTCCAAAATGTGTTGCACTTGAGCCATGAAGCTTTACACATTTTAAGTCTACAATCGCATGTTGTTGCTGTGGATACTCTTTTCTTTTTTTTCCCCTCACTCCGCTTGCCTTGTAAAGTTTGCCACATCAGAGCTGAAAATGGGTCCAGCTCCTCTAAGTTTGGCACAAGCAGATCTCTGCACTTACGAATAGCCCTACTGGTCCCACTAGCAGCTGCTGGGTTTTGGGGGCTCTTTCAGGTCTCACTACTTGGTTTGGAGCTGAACTTTTCTGAAGGTCTGGCCCCAACTGTGGAGCTGGAGAATTCTTGACATTTTAGCCCTTGATCATGGCTGTGGGGTGTTTGTTTTTTTTTTTTTTTTTTTCTTGTCATTTCCACCCAGATGTTCAGGTCTTACTCTCCCTCTCCTAGCCACCAGTTACTCAGCAACGACATGCTCAAAACAACCACTCGTCTGCTATGAAACACGGAAAACACTGAAGATTTTGTCTGTGACTGCATGAAGAACTCTCTATGCGCTGATGCTGCATCACAGATAAAGTGCAGGTTGAAAACACATCTAAAACCAGCCTTCCAGAGTGGAGTCTCAAAATTGCCTTGACATGTTGTTTTCACAAATGAAAGCTGGAGGACACATACATTGTGGTGGGATGACTTTGGTTGCCCACCCAGCCCCTCTTTCACTCCCCCTTCTTGAACAGGATGGGGGAGAAAATAAGATGATAAAGCTCATGGGTTGAAATAAGGACAGGGAGATTACTTACAGTTACTATCGTGGCAAAACAGACTCAGCTTAGGGAAAATTAATTTAATTTATTGCCAATTAAAATAGATTTGGATGGTGAGAAACAAAGACAAAATTGAAATAACACCTTTCCCCCGCTCCTTTTTCCTGGGCTCAACTTCACGCCTTCATTCCCAGCTCTCTTACTTCCCCTCTGCCCTGAGCAGCACAGGGAGATGGGGATGGGGCGTTATGGTCAGTCCATAACAGCTCCTCTCTGCCGCTCCTTCCTCATCATACTTTTCCCCTGCTCTAGCGTGGGTCCTCCCCAAGGGCTGCAGTCCTTAGGATAAACCTGCTCTAGCATGGGCTTTCCACAGGCCACAGTTCCTTCAGGAAATATCCACGTGCTACAGTGTGGAGTCCTCCATGGGCTACAGTGTGGATATCTGCTCTGGCATGGTCCACTCTGTGGGCTGCAGGGAAATGCCTGCTCTACCGTGGTCTCCCCACAGGCTGCAGGGGAAGTGCTACAGTGTGGAGTCCTCCATGGGCTACAGTGTGGATATCTGCTCTGGCATGGTCCACTCTGTGGGCTGCAGGGAAATGCCTGCTCTACCGTGGTCTCCCCACAGGCTGCAGGGGAATCTCTGCTCCGGCCCCTGGAGCACCTCCTTCCCCCACTTCTTCTCTCACCTTGGTGCTCATAGGGCTGTTTCTCACACTTTTTCTCCTCACTCCTCTCTCTACCATGTGGTGTTTTACCCTTTCTTAAATATGTTTTCCAAGAGGCACCAGCAGCGTGGCTGATGGGCTCAGCTGTGTCCTGCAGTGGGTCTGCTATGGAATTGGCTGTGTCCGGCATGGGGCAGCCCCTGGTCTCTTCTTACAGAGGCCGCCCCTGCAGCATCCCCCCCCCGCTACCAAAACCTTGCCACCTACGCCCAATACATACACGTATTTAGAAAAATTCATAGCTTAGTAGCCAAAATTCAGATGTTTCTTGTATGACATGCCTGGGATCAAGTCTTTGCTTTGCCTGATAGGCGAATGCTTTAACCAGTAATGTGTTGGGTGATCTGGGATAAGTTATTTGTTGGACCAGGCACCAGAAGCGTAGCGTTTGATATTCTAGCTGAATGTTCATTATCATCATGACATAGGACTGATCTGTCTCTGGATATCTAGAGCAGCCATCCTGTCTTGCCTTGGTATTTATGGATCTGAGACAACAGTTTAAAGTTACTGGCTAATTTGGGTCCCTCTTGTGTTTCCTGGCAATAGAAAACTTGGTGATAGATTCCTTGCTTTGGAGGAGATCCGTTGCTGAGGAAGCTGAGAAGTGGTAGATGCTTGCCGAGACCAGAGGTGGGAGCTTGTTTCTGGTCAGGTCAGCTATACAGGCTGTATATTTCTGGTGGTGATCCCAGAGAATGGTCCATGCTGCCTGTGCCAAATAGTATGGATTGGCTCATCTCACCTCCCATGTTAAAACCTCAGAATCTCTTGGAGCAGTCGGTTGTAGTCATATTGCTTCTTGTCAGGCTCACAGTGTACTGTGGTAGCTGTCCCATCATCTTATATGATGAGACAGCATGAACTCTTCTTATACGCATTTCACAGACGACTTACCTGCGAGTGTGAGATGTGCTGGGATTCACTTGGAGGGATGACTGAGGCTGAGAAACCTGAGCCCAACACAGCCTTGTGAGGCGGGATATGGACCGTAGCCTAGACTGTCCTTCAGTCTGTGCCCAAGTTTCCAGGCCAATGGAACTACTTGATTTTGTCCAGATGTGAACTGGGCGTGATATAACATGCTTACAGTTTGAACTGATCAGGAAGAAGGATCTCTTCTTGTCTGCATTTTACTCTCCGCTAGATTGGGTAATGTGGAAGGCTTGGATTCAGGGCTGTGGATTTCCAAACAGGCAGGATTCCTAGGAATTAGGCACTGAAGCATTTGCATACATTTTAAGGATGTAAGAGTTGCTAAGTAAGCTAAGATTCAATAAATTTGCGTCTGCGTCACAGTTATGCAGTCATGAAAAGGTGTTCAGTGAACAAATTGAGCTTCCATTTTCAAGAAGGCCTTGGACAGAGTTAAGGTTGAGTGTGCAGGCACGAGTGCACTGCTGATAACGTATGCTTGGGAGACATCTGTCCTGTGATGCCTAGGTTATAACATTATGGAGGCAGAGAGTGAGCAGGAGATGAATCTGGTCTCCCTTTTCTCTTTTTGTCTCTCTAGTCTATGGACTGAACTGTGTTTAAAAGTTATAGAAATATTTATATAGTTATTTAAGTATTTACCTATAGGTATATCTATAGATACAATGTTTAGATAACATGTTATCGATCTATATTATATCTATAGATGTACAGATACTTGCAGATACATATATAAAGCTGACCACTACAAGATCTCACCACCTGGCAAGTGATAGCCTTGGGGACAGAGCAATGGAGTGAATGTCAGGAGTCTCATCTTTTTTACAATCTATGTGTGTAATTCAGATCAAATCACAAACTGAGTTACAGTCACCGCAGAGACATAGGTATATCTCTTCATTTACCCATAGTGGAGACCGCTAACAGTTTAAACATTAACTAAGTGAACTCATAGCAGCCAAATTTACTAGGATTTTTAGCTGTCGCAGAGCTACCTGATCTGGCAGCATGACTGATGCTAGTACCCAAGCTAACTAGTTACATCTTTGTTGAGACACCTCAATATTTCAGTGTAATCACATGCAATAGCTCTACCTTGAGGGGCCTAGCCTATTTGTGTAGACTTTCTATGGTCAAAAGAGTGAGATGGACCCTTCCAGGAGGCAATTTACCCTACCTACTGTATTTATCATAACACTGAATTACCTATCTGTGCCTTTCTTCATTGCCTACAGGACTTAGCCAATAAATTTCAATTATAAGCTTCATTTCTAGATGGTTGAGGTTAGATGAGATAATTCCCACCATTTTGTGATGGGAATATGGGCAAATGCATTATGCAGTGTTTTTCTGTCAACCCCTGAAACAGTTCTGAGACTATTATTATTGCTATTTTTCTTCTTCAGCTCCTTCATCTCTTAGCTATTCTCCTTTGAAGTTGCTTGTTGTGCCTGTGTGAAAGCAAAGTGAAAAAGCAGACATCTTATTTTCCTCTGAAACCCATGTAATTGAGGACAGCACTTCTCCAGCTGATATTTAAAGGCAATAGGACAGAGAAAAAAATAGAAAAATTACTTTGCTATTTTGTTTCTTCAATTAAATAGTGTTTTCATACTAGTCAGAATACTTTATTGTGTAGACTCAATACTACACTTTATGTGCTAACATTGATTTTGATCCACCAAGCTAATTTTTGTATTGTATGGTTGCTCAAATGCATGTTTCTGTCACATTTTGCTCAAGGCATATGCCTTACAGTAAAGGTAGAACTACAGCCCGTCGAATTCCTTGCCCCAACGAGCACTGAGCATCAAGTGGATACAGATCTAAATCTAAAATTTATAGCACCATTACTATGAAACGGACAAAACCACAAGTCTGTTTGCTGAGGTGTAGGATGGGGAATATACACTTTTGTCTGCTCTTTCCCCACTTTCAACCGTTATCACGTAGGTTGTGGGACTGTTCATTTGATGTGTGATAAGACGCTCTGTCTTGACGAAGCATGAAAAATGAATACCCAACCCTTAGGTATTAGCTGTGCAGTGAGTATGTTTTCAGACCTAATTACTGAATTAGTTAGTACTAGTTTACAATTATCCTTAATAAGTCTGGATTAGGAATGGTTAGTAAAAGTAACTTTTCTGTTTCACAGTTCATCGGCTTGAGATAATTTAGTAACAAAGGCTCATGTTGCAATCAGGGAAAGGACTCCCACTGACTTCAATGGGACCTGGACTGGGACCAAAATTAAGTGCTTGCCATGAGTCTAAATAGCTGACATTGTCACTGACTCATCATGTGAAGCCCTTCAGTACATTGTAGAATCACTTTATTTGGATTTGATTAAACATAAAAGTGTTTTGCAAGGCTTTTCAGCTTTGAAAAACAAAGTCATTTACATAAGAGCTAAGCAACCACATAGCTATCCTCTTTTACCCTGGTTAGTAGGCTTAATCTTGCAAATATTTATGCATGCTCTGTGCTCATGATTAGTCCCCTGGTATATTTGATTGTCTGACATTAGGCATGTATGTGTTTGCAGGAGGAGGTCTGGTGCTGCAACATTCATTTGTTGTATCTTGCTTTGCTGATAGACTGCAAGCTCTGAAGGGCAGGAAATGTAATTGTGTATCATACTTATCAGTATGGGATGTAGAAGACATGCTGTAAAGAAATACTGATCATTAAAAATGTTTTCATATATGTATATGTTTTAAGGGGAGAATATGCTTCTTTCCTATATTCCAGGTCAAATCACTTTGTCAGCTGCTGAAAATGAGCCTTTTATTATTAACACCTTTTATCAGTGCAATGAACAATAGAAACAGCAACTCTGCTCCAAGACCAGCCACATCTTGCAATACTTTATAAATGCCCATATTAAAAATAATACACTTACTCCAACTTTTTCTAAATGTCCCAGGGTGAGCAAATGCTTTTGTATTAGTATTACTAGTTTTGACAAACCTGATTGTGTGCTGGCCATTGTTAAAGGGTTCTATCTGCCTCCAAACACAGTGAGAGACAAAGACTTTTTAATGAATTTAATTAAAACTTTATGTGGTTTATGGTGTTCACCTCCAGCTGGTGTGCCATTCTTCTCTGGTGAATGAAGTTTTCTCTAATGCATAATGATGTGTTTTATATGAGGGATGTTTGAACCCCCTTCCTAGTAGCCCTGAGGTAGTTTCCATGGTATGACACAGTGGTGAAGTATTTAAAAGCAGGTCTCTTAAACTTAAGTGAATTATGTACATGGTTAAATACACATGCATGAATGCATAGATATGAATCTTAAAATAAGTTTAAGAATCTTTTTTTTCCCAGAAACAGTCCTTGTGGGCTAGCTTTTATGACCCATGCTGCTGAGCATTTGTCTGTACAAATGGCACATTGACATGAAAGGCTCTTGTTATTTAACTGCTTATATTGGGAGTAGGAAGTTGAATAATCTGGTCTCCTTTGGTTAACACACTGAAAACTGGCACAAGGTCCTGATACTGATGGGCGCTCCTAGTGCTGCTGTAATAAAAATGAACAATAACATGCAGATAGTCCTGTTAGCAAATGTTTCAGTGCGTTTTATGAGACATGCTGAGACACTGCAACATGCTGGGTCATTCCCATGGCTGGTTAGAGTTACTGGTGGAATTCTAGTCCTCCGAATCTCTCGTGCTAGTGGGGCTTTCATGCAGGGTCTCTAAAAAGGGCAATGGCCTGTCTGCCTTCCCTGCAAGCTGTGTTCAGTCAATATTTCTTCTGTCAAGAAACAAGATCTTGCTAAAAGAGGTAAGCTGTTGATTTGTTTTAAGCACTTCCTTTTCAAAATCTTGAGTCTGGGTGTAGCCAAACTGAAATACAGAGCTGTCTTTTTGTGGTTCTTTGGATGCTGAGATCTCAGTTGTGCAAGAATCTTGAACAAGTTCCCCAGGGAAGGAATGAATGAAGCAAGATGTCTTGGACCAAAGGAACAGGACTTAGGAAGAACTCACATCTCTACAGAGAGTAGCGTGATCCGTAGAGAAGTCTCAGTAATGGAGTCTACAAACTTTCAGTGGTTTTGCAGAGACCGGAAAAACTTAGATGAATGTTGAAAGGCATCTTCATAAGTGATTCCTCTTGTTCTAACGGTTGTGAGGAATTGGATAGGAAACTGGTTACAAAATCACCATGTGCCAGCATCACCCTTTTATATCATTGACCAACTCATTGAGGTGGGGAGAGCCCTTTATATGGCCTCATTGGAAGGTGACTAAGAGGAGAGGCTTTCCAGGAGGTGAACCTTCAGTGTATCAGCTGGAAAACCAATAATCAGTGATTATCTGGAGACAAGACCTTTTTCTTGGGGGGAGGGATTTCAGTTTTTGAATCCACCTGTGATCTTTAACACAGTTTTCTGAGGATTAGCCAATAGTAATAACAACAGTAAATCACCATATGTGTTGTTCCCCGACTGATGAAGAAAAAAAATTATATAGGAGAGGACCAGTCACAAGCTAAATCAGAAAAAGTCTTTGGAGAAGATACTGAAAAAGATGACATTTGGCACTTGGTGGAATGACGAAGAGCTGAAGAGACGCAGGAGCATCATAAGCTAAAGAATAACTCTTGGCGGTAGGGATGGACAAGAAATCAAGATTAATAGAACAAGCAGGCGGATGAATAATGGATTGTAAAGAATGAAGAAATAATGAAGAGGAAGTGGAGGAAGTCCTGAAAACCACAAAGACATATTTGTGTTTTCCTAAGAAATTAAGAGAATGATCCTGGAGGTGACAGAGGGAAAGGATGTGAGGAGCTGACATCCTGCACTGGAAGAAGTCTGACCACGGACTAATGAGTCATCTTGTTGCATTGCTCCTGATTCCAGATGCTCTGACTGCAGTCTCCACTGCAGTTTTGCTCTTTAGAGTAAATGAGAAATAAACTTGGTCTCATCAGCTGCAGTGTACCCCTCAGAGAAGGTAAGGCTTCTGTCAGTCAACAGAGAGCTCTTGGACTAAATGTACCAGCAGCTGAGCGTCTGGTGATGTTCTGTCTTTGGGGGTCTGTTGTCAGCTGGTAGAGTAGACATTGCACAGTGTAAATCAGAACAACCCTAATTTAGGCTGAGAGTGAAGGTGGCAGTCTCAGAACTGCCACCCTGTGCATCCCGGCATGGGAACTTTGTCTCTGGAGGTGGGCAGAGCCAGATGGAGGGAAGATCACACAGCTATAAGGTCATAATTTCATCATGCAACATGGGGGTGTGCACTTCACTAAGCAGTATCAGTCAGGACATCAAAGGCTCTGTAACTCACCTCCTGGTAAATCAGTGCTGCTCTTTGCCTTTGGTTAATGTTGTAAAGTGGTAAGGCTTTGAGGCTCCTGTCTATATTCCTCTGATCTCCAGCTCTAAAACAACATTATGTTTAACTAGTACCCTTTGTTCCTGGAGTTACTTTTGGCAAGCAGTGTTGGGAGCAAAGTAAAAGAAACCTGAGAAGGACTAAGGCTTAGGACTGCAAGGGTTGAGTTTCAGCTGCGGATGTCCATGACGGACGGCTAGTATTTCATCAGCCTGTGAACATTGACAGTCTTGACAGTGGACCAATGGTCCTTTGCAGGAATAAGCAGAAAGGCAGGACCATAAGAAAGCGTTGGAGTCCAGGTGTTGGTTGTAGTCTTGCTGTTAAAAGCAGAGAGAGAAGAAATCAAGCAGGAAAGAAGTAAAACCACTGAAACCAAAGATTTATTTCCATGGTTTGTAGATACTGTGCACAAAGTGGCTAATTAACAAAGGAGGAAGATGCATGAGAGTCTGATTTATAGCAGGTTTTGTTGGCACGTGAAACTGCCACAGCAACACTGAGGATTGAAGAATGAGCTTAGCTTGAAAAGGGGAGCTTTCTCAGTTCAGCTGAAGGATAAAGTGCAACCCAGCCTGCCACAGTCCTTACGCAGAAGAAGGGCATTGTATAAAATGGTGCTGCTAAGAACGTTGTGGTAGGTAGTCAAGGTGCAGCCAAGGTACACATCCATAGGAGACACTTGTCCTTCAAGGTACACTTCCAGGTGACCTGAGTGGGAAACGTCTAGATGATTTGGGCCAATGCTGGATTTTGGAAGCAAATCTGTGTACAGACTGTTCATAGTAACTGTTGGCAGGACAATACTGGGAAACAGAAACAGGAAATCTGTGCTGCTCATTCTTTCGCCTATTTTAGCGACTTATTGAAGCACAAAGTGATTTAGTGCTAGAGCAGTCATTAGGAGGTATTTTACATACCTGTCTGTATATACAAATGTCCAGTTCTTTTTCTTTGCTTACTTTAAAAGCGTCTTAAGACTCAGCCTTGTTCTTTAAAGATGAGTTTCTCACAGTCTTTCTAAGCTTACTGTCACTGCCATATATATTGTTGCAGGGCAGCAGCATGCGATGAGAGTTAAGTGATTTTTGGTGCATTATTACATAGCTTTGCAGTTGAAATATTGCACGATCATTGGAAAAGATATATATCTGCATGTACATAGACTGACATGTCATTTTAGGGTGAAATAGGGTAATTTTGATGAAAAATATGGATAATTAGTAAGATATGCTATAGATATCCTTTAAGTATTCTTGGATTAGAATCACTGATTCTATCGGAACATAAAGAGAATCTTATAAAGATAAAAAATAATAGGAATAACAGACTGACTTACAAAAATAATGGACGTTTAAGAAGTCTGCCTGTATTTTTCTTTGTCTCTGGCTTCAGGCCAGATTGTCCGTGTGTGGAATGTCCTTAAAAGCATAGGGAAATTATGCCGTATTTTCTCCAGAAGAAATATGAGATTTGGCTTCTGTATCTTCCTTAAATGCTTGAAAATCCCTGGATCAAAGCCCACAGAATCTCTCCTGAGGAGAGATTTGAATGTGGATAATTATGCAGGAAACTATGAGCACTTTTATGTTTTAGCTTCATTTACTATTTAAGTAGAAGTTAAAATGAAATAAAAAGATGTATCATGTCTTATCTTGACAGGTTTTTTTTCTTTGTTTTGGAATCCAATATTCACACTGTCTCCAAAGACGTAATGAAAAATTCTATGTAGAATTAGTTTAAATCTTTCCTCCAGTATTCTTTTTATTGAAAAATATTCTCTTTGAAAAGCAAAACTTTATACAAAGTTTGCCAGTATTGTCAAAATGACACACTTTTTGGTGACCTTTGCTAAATCTGCATAAATATTTCAGTCACTTTTGGTTGAGTATTTTTTTCTGCAGTTTAGAAAATACTGTCCTATCTGTGTCCATGTGATTAGCAAAACTCACGAGCACCTCCTTTTCTGAGGGCAAATTTTTCTTTCCTAAACTTACCCACCCATTTGAAAAACACAGTCCTCAGCTTTGAGCCCTTTGACACTCTTGGTCATTTCAGTGAAGGGAGAGCAGGAGTTACTCAGGCCAGGAAGCTGTGTAGCAGAGAGTGTAATTCAGTTGTGGAGGATATAAATCAATTATCTGTGTAGGAGATGAGTCAATCACTGTTTTGGAAGTTCAACACACTTGGTCGGTCACTTTGCATTGAATGGCACTTGCCACATCTGACTAATCTTCTGTAGGCGTGTGTCATGTAGCCAGCGATAGCCATTCCCTTCTTGGACTCTAGGGCAGAAATACTCGCTGAAGCCAATTACAAAATCTCCATTGACAAAAGTGAGATCAAGGATTTGCCCTAGGGATCTAAATCTCCTGTATAGCTGGGCTGCTTTACAGCGTTGTGTCAGACTATACATTTACATTAGCTTTAATGCCCTTCTCCAGTCCCAGTGCTGTATAAAACAGCTTCAGTGTACCTGAAAGTGTGGCCAGAACAATTTGCATCCCTTTGAATGATTTGCCCTGAAGTGATAGCTATTTGAACCATAATGTCATAGGAGGAAAATCAGCAGCTTAGCCTGAGATCTTCTCCCCCTGCCCACCCCAGCCCTACCATCCCATTCCCAGGCCAGCTTAATTATGTTCTGCCATAAGAAATCTAGCCCAGAATTCATTCATGTTAGACATGGTACTGCACAGGGAACGTGGAAAAGCACCTAACTGTATAACTGAAGGAAGCTGTTCGGTAGACTCTGAGTCTGCACCATACAGTAAGAACTTGGTATCAAACAGCTCTTCAGGCTTCCTCCCCGTGCACCACTGATTCATCTCAGTGGTCACCATTTACAACGTGCATTAATGAAAAAAGGCAATGTATGTAAAATGATTAAAGTGCTGATCGTTCTGCAGCCTAAGGCTGACTCAGGAAATGGTGGTCTCTTTGCCTTGCTGCTGGGATCTCCTGCTTTATTGAGGTAGACACACGTGGGCTTCATATCATTAGTCAGTGGTGTGTTCTAGAGTTGTTATAAATATGCTCATTTTGGGTCAGGATTTAAAAAAAAAAGCGGTCTCTCTGATTTGTTGTAATGACGGTGTGCTGTCTGCACTGTGTCATTTTCTTTACCCTTGTAGTGGGATAACATACAATTAGGGACTGATGTCAGCCTGTAAAATTTTGGTGTAAAATTTTGGTCACACCAAAATACCATACTTCTTAACAAAGCTGGCAGACATGTCCTTTGGCAGCAGCTGCTTGCCATGTGATTTAAAACTTCCTGTCACTATAATTGATGTGTTTTTATTCTTTCCACTTCCTGAAGCCTGATCAGAATTAAAATTGCTGTTGGAATTTCCTGTCAAAGCAACTCATTTATTCGCTGAGCGGTGCACTGACAGTACTTTGATTGGACATTGCCTTCAGCTATTCTCGGGCAGAGAGATTGCTGTGAATTATGCTCCTTGCCCAGGTTTGACTTCCCTGCATGCCACATCTGCAAATATATACAGATTGTCCATCATGTGGTAACCTTGTCCTAATGAAAACTCCACATGTAAAATGTTAATGATTTGAATATCAAACTTGGCCACCTGCTGGGGCCCTGGCTTTTGTGTTTATTTAGGAAACCCCACAGAGTTTTTCAACTGATTGTCTCACCGTAACTTTCGTGTCGCCTACCAAAAAGAGCTCTGCTATATTTCTACACTAAGGAGAATTTATGCCCTTTTTCAGCTTTCCTTTAAAAAAGCTAATGTTTGTGTGGGGGTTTTTTCTTTAATTTTCTGCTTCAGTATGCTATCTGCATTCCTTCCCAGAGGTGGCTGTGTTATGCTGCCGTGTGGCAGTCCTCAGCTGTTACTGTAGAGAGTTTGTCCAGTGCTTTGGGATCATTCAGGGTGAAAAATGCTGTATAGATGCAAGTCGTTATTATTTGCAGCGTGAATTCAATGTAGTGGTAATTCTGCCCGTTAGGAGAATAAGCCGTTGAATTCACTGATGGATGAATCATTGAGTTGCCCCATTTGTAACTTTGTTTTCCTATTAGAGTTGCTTAGAGAATTACGGGTTATTTTGGGAAGCTGAATAATGGATAAGTATTGGATTGTTCTGCAGTTATAACTGTCACAAAGTCATTGTCATCTCAGAGTAGAATAGATATAATGATACTTACTTAACTGCCTTTGTAAAGTGTTTTGATAACCTAGGTTGAAAGGTACTTACAACCCTGCATAGTATTACTATTATTATTAGGGGCAATATATTATTTTTAAAGTTTTAACCTACATTATTTTGAGGATGTAGTGGGAGTCTAAATATTCACGTGCAGTTTCCTTTCCTTGGCCAAATTGGGTGCCAAGTACTCTTCCAATATTTTAAGGAAATGACCGTGACTATTTTGGCTGGTAGTGGTGGTACGAGATCGTAAGTCTCTGTATGTGATTTGCACTCTACCTGCAGCTAGTGGAAACAGCTCCCACTAGACTCTAGTTGGTGGTGTAAGCTACTGTTGGGTATTTATAAAATCTACCATTTTTCCTACATTAAAAAAAAAAAAAAGTGTTTTTTTTTTCAGAATAGTTCCCCTAAGAATATACTTGCCTATATTTTCTTTGTGGTCAGGAACTTGGACTTTTTACCCAACACAGAGGCAAGTAAACAGCATGCCCCCTTCAAGCCTCTGCAGTGCCTGCAGGAATAGAGCAGTGTCCCTGGGCTTTCCAGCTGAAGAAGTGGGAATGGGGATGCAGGTGTTTCATGGAGATGGGAGAGCAGGGTTACAAAGTAGGAACTGTGGAAGGGAGTGGGCTACAGGGGAAGAGAGGTTCAGGGACGGACAGTGGGGAAGCAAAGGAATGGCTTTGCTTTAAGGACCAGCGCCTATCTCCACCCCGCAGACAAACTGTCAGGTCTCATTTGTATTCAGGGTCACTCTGTGTTTAGATAAACTTGGTATGTAGGAGAAAATACTGGATAATGTGTTTGAAAGAACATGCCAAAAAGAAAGGTACAAAGTCAGTAAGAGAAATGTCCAACTGTGGGAGGCAGGAGCATTAACAGGACCGTGAGGTTTCACTGACCAAGTGATACAGTCAGAAAACGGGAAAATTTGTATTTTACTGAAGGAAAGCAAAAGTAAAATCCTACTTGGAAAAAAAAAAATTGGCTCCTAGTCTGAGGGCCAGGGCAAGCCTAATGACTGCTAATGACTCATTTTAGTGCAGGATTTAAGGAAGACCCAAGCTATTCAAAGGTTGGTCTATTGGGCACGGCTGGATAGATGAAACCTCTCACTAAAGGGAGGATGACAGAGGTCCACATGCATGCATCATGAGACAAGGCAGCAGGCGCTCCACTGGCCAGTCCTTAATGGAGGGGATAAAGCCAGGACATCTGATCAAGGCAGAGGGAAACATCGCATTTAAAGAGTTTCACTAGATCACTCACTTACTCACCCTAAGTACACACCAATTTCTGTTCGAGAAGCTGTAGAGATGAGGCTGCGCATTGCAACATGTTCGACAAAAGAGGTTCAAAGTGAGTCTCTGGCTCTGGGCTGGACTCCTGCCTGCGATGCATGGTGAGGGGGGAGCGCAGGCAGACTTCTGAAAAGGAGGGGAAAGGATAGTCAAAGTGAGCTCAGTTCTCCTGATGTGGGCTGTATTTTTTTTTTTCAGGAGGGGGGCCAGGATAAAGAGTGAAGTATAATAAAAAACACAAACAAATACACTCGGTATGCTGCTTCTTCAGCTGCCACGTCAGCCCAGCTGTAAATGCCCAGTGGAGGAACAAGCCAAACCAACAGTGCTGAAGGCTCCAGGAAAGACATAATGCTGACACAACAGTAACTGAGTTCCCAACTGATTTCAATCACTAGATAAATACCAGTTTCAACCCTAAATGATATTCTCAAGTAATTGTCCAATGCCCAGTTGGGCTGGATCAGTGATCCTCTGGAACCAGCTCAGGCCAACTTTAACTGCTTGGGAGTGCGTGGCCAAGAGCAGACTTATGTGCTGGAGCCTGAAATGCCATTAAACGGGCTGTAGTCAAGAGGACAAAATGCCTCATGTGTTTAGTCTAATACACCATGGGACTTGTTTGTTACAGTTACAGTATTAAAGCTGTAATTATAGTCAGTGAACCGCAGATGTACTGTAGCCATAGGGTTTAAACAGGGTGTTATTGCAGTAGAAACCACCCCCAGTAGGTTATAAGTTCAAAGGGTCATTTTTCCCTCTCTGTTTAATCAGATACTCAAGCCTACAGACTTCTTAGTAATCATCATCAGGTATTTAACATCTCAACCTGTTTTATGCAGTCCCCTTGGATTGATTTTAGGTTTTTGTTTCTGTTTCAAAAGAAAGAGTATAGCTTAATGCTTGCATATGACTTTGTAGTAAGTATTTAGTGTGAAGTGCAAATGGAATACCGTTTTTATGATGTGGTGGTTAGATAGAGGTATGCCACCCTGCTGCAACAATGAGCCGCAGTTCTCAGTAAATAACGATGTAGATGCTTTGTACTTGAGCGGAGATTGAAAATCATAGCAGAACACATGGATTTTGGTGCAGGAAAGAACAAAAATAATCTCTTTGAGACAGCACAAGTACAATGTATTTGGAGATGGTATTAAAACATGCTTTTTCATAATGTTAGAACAAAAAGATTTGGGCTTTCTGACACTGTCAGTGCCATTGCATGGTGGCAGTCTGTATGGAAATGGTCTGAACATGAACACACGCCTTTTGCTAGCAGGTACGGGTGTCAAGTCTTGATTTGAAGTGACTGAGGAAAAATGTCAAAATTCATATTCTTTTTGCTCCCTGTGCTTGACAGACAAAATTTCGTATTGAACCTAAAAGAGATGATAGCTGAATATTGACTTTCCATTTTAGCAGTGAGCATAACCATTTTTTATTTCTGATTAAGCAGGACTGTAATGGTTACTATGTAGGAAAATATAGGTAATATTAAACTGAAATATGTCTGTCTAGGGATCCATTCATTTCCCCAAAATAGCCAGTTTCTATTTATATACGAACGTCTGTATGTTTATATATATTTAAATGCCCCATTTGCTACACTGGTTTTAGCTTCTTGTTAGCATCACTTCTTGTTAGCATGATGTTCTACAGCACAAGGCAGCTGGAAAAGTGAAACATGTGTTCAAGAATTTATGCAGTGTCTTTACTTTCTTTCATTAAGAGAACTAACAATAATAGGTGCATATTATAAGTTAGCAGTGTTAAGCAGTATGTTATAGCCATGTCTGACAGACATGTTGTTTACATTCATGTTTTATATTGGTGAAACTGTAGCTTTTTTATCAACATGACATTTTTCAAATGCAATATTTATACCTCTTCTTCCATACAGAGGAAACTTAGTCATCTAAAAACATGATATGTTTTAAATCCACTTGTCTCCTTTTCAATAAGAAAATATTTCCAATTATTTCTCCAGCAAAATACATAAGTCAGCATGTTCTGTATTCCAGGCCTTCTATTAATTGACGAGGGGAAAATTTCTCACCTCATACTAACAATAACCCATCTTACTTTAACATGGCTGAAACCTTCTCTGTGGGTATGTACAACCCTCCCTTGTTGCCCTTAGCAGTTTCTTTTGGGCTGTGTGTACCCTCATTTTGTATGTGCTGTCTCTGCCAGTGTCAGTGGGACTTGTTCACATCCTACCATTTTCCCAGAGGAATATCCTTGCCTAAACTGTCTGAACTGTGATCTCGGAGACAGCTAAAAATGCAAAATCTTTTCTTACATGCATATACCCCAGGGAGATCATGTGATAATGACCTCCAAAGTCTAATTACACTTTATGTGAAATGAATATATATGTGCCTTGAAAAGACATCTCTGACACTAAAGTAAATAAATAAACAAATAGTTAATTAATCCATCGGAACGTCTTGTCCTTAAAGAAACACACATTGCATACAGTACTATCTTATTGTAGTATACAATCAATAATACAATATACAGGAGATAGTAACGTAAATGCCAGTCTGGATCAAGTCTGAGATCCATCCAGTGTAGCACTTTTATTTTCAACACATCCAGAACGAGGTATTTCAGAGGAAGGTTTCAGCAACTCAGAGCAGGCAGAGGTGGATAATTCCTCCCTCTTTTTCATCACACTCAGAAAAGATCTCTCTTAGTAAATTGAGATTGCTTTAAATCCTGAAGCATAAGGTTTCATTTTTGTTCCCATACTCTTCCTTTTAGCATTAACTATTACAACCCTGGATATTACTACTGTTTCACTACATGCCTACGCTCTCATAGACCATAACCCCAGCAACATCCTGTCATAATGAGCTCCAAGGTCCAATTACACCTTATTTGAAAAAAGTATTTCCTCCTTTCAAGTTTGAATTTGCTGCTGTTCAGTTGCACAGACTATTCTCTTGTTCTTGTGCAGTGCAATAGGAATTTCAAACTGCAGCATAGCAGCTCTGTGTTGTAGACACACCAGTACCTGAAACGTGCCCTCATTGTCAGCTGGCCCTCCAAATATTATAAGCTTTTCTCATATTCACCAGTGGATCAAATCCACATAGATAAAAGTAGCAAGAGAGAAAAAACGCCCCTTGTAAGGAGAGAAGAGGAATGATGATGCCCAGCAGGGAGCGCTCACCAGGTCAGTGGTTAGTTAGGAGAAGGTACTCTCCTAACCTTTTGGTGAGTGCTCCTGGTGAAGGCTTCAAGGGGTGCCGTGCTTATTGCTCTTTGAGCCAGCCCCTTTGAAGACCCCAGCTGCAGCCTGATCACTGAACACAGCATCCGTCTTACCCAGCTCGCTATGAAATGCCTTGTTTATGTTAGTTGCTGGGGTTGCCTGTATAGTCAGGGACATCTCTAGAGAGCAGCAACATAAGAATCTAAGGTGGGATGAGCTGCCTTCAGGAGATGCCTGTTTCAGCCTGTTGACCACATGAAGAGCCCCGATAGCTTGCTTAAACTAGACTAAATTTAGGTAGGAGCAGACCCACCCCACATCAGCAGGCAGCAACTGTGGAGAGCACGGCAGTGGTCGTTGGCCCGCCAACACAATCATGTATCACACACTGTCTGGTAGGCTCCACAGCAGGCAAAGTGTTTGAAAGATGCTTTGGGAAAGAGAAGAAACATATCTGTGCAGCTGACTGTTTGCTTAGTAATCAATTTCCAGTGGTCAAAGTTTTCTTCCACACTTAGATGATGCAAGTAATGCTAGACAGCCCCTTGATTACTTCTTATTTCACACAATTGCAGGTTGTAGCAACATTTCTCTTTTGTTGTGCTTATGTTTCCTCAAGCTTTCAAAAAATACTAGGTCATAAGACAGAAACTCCATGCATTTTAGACAGTTACTAACACGTAATTCTGAATCTATTTTAGACAAATATGTTTGTGTGTGTTTGATGATGAACTGCTGTGATAATTAGATTTCTTCTCTACATCGGCATGTTTTTTAAAGTCCTAGAGGGGAATTTTGTGACTGTGTGTATTCCAGAATTTCACTCAGTGATTACACAAAAAGTTATTTGAACAAATTTGGTAAAGAAACAGTAAAAGGTACAAACAGTGCAAAGTGCACATAGCTTGTCTCATTTTTGTGTGGTTCAGGCAATCCATTAATTAGAATGGAAAAAGTATAAGCATGCAGACAGGTTGGTAGACTCTCACATTATCCTAAAGGAGGTAAGTAAATAAAATGGACCCATGCAATATTATTACTGCACTTAGAGAAAGAAGAAAAGAAGGAAATTAGTGAGCAGGAACTAGCACAAAAATGACAGCGGCTTTGGTGGTTGTATAGCTTTGTAGATTGATTGTCTGTGTTCTACCCTTTTGGTTCTGCTTTGGAGAGTGATATTTTTGCACATTGTATTCTCTGCAGTACTGAACTAAATGCAAAATCTTCCTTTCAACTGCTCTGCACATCTTATTTTGCCACAAAGTTACACACTTCTGGATGTGAAAAAGACATTAATAAATTAATGAAGCTAATTTTTCTCTAGATGTACAAACCGAACACATTTGATCCTTATCACATTATCCCTATTCTTTATAAACCTTCTGTACTATTTTATCCTGGTTTTTCTGTTGTTAGACCCTCAATCATAAGAGCATTGACTGCATTTTTATGGAGTTCAGCAGTCAGCTCCTTTGTGTTGCTCATTTAGACCTATGGGATGTACCTTAATTTCAGTAACAGTGAGATGAAATGTGATTTCAGGAAATGCTTATATGGTCAAATGGCTTTGGCACACGTACTTGACATGGGAGAGCTGTTTCTGGCAAGTGGCTCTGGCAACTATCTGTACCATCTGACCATTACACTGGGCCTGATAACAATGAAATATAATTCTTTCTGACGAGAACGTGAAAGGAAAAAGGACCCACAGATGTCACTCACACTACTCAGTGCTCTACTGAATAATGCATGGATGCTAGAATACCATGGAGATGCAGATTATAGAAGAAAAAATAGAAAGGCAACACCTCTCCGAGAGGAACACGGGGTTCTGGATGGCATCCTGCTAGGACTTGGCCAGATTTAGAGACGCTTAAAACACATGTAATGGGCACTGTGAATTCTACCTTTGTAAATTTAGACTGATTGTAATCGCCATATAAAAGGAGAGTCCTTGTGCATCCGACCCTTACTATTATATTTATAAGTGTCTTTTGTGTTAATTGGTGCCACTGGGATGCGGAGAGCCTTATGCCATGCACACTCCCCTGCAGTGAAGGGCTCTGAGATCCCAGCTCTGAGTAGGTCCCCTTTGCTGGGAAGGAATGCAGGGCTGGGAGAAAGTTGTGTTCTGAGATGAATTGTAGTTGTTTCCAGCCAGAACCTGGCCTTATTTTCTGCCAGTAAAATAAAAACAGCTGAATTAGTTTCTGGATAGGAATTCCTTTGGCACACTAAAAATCTTAGCTGTCTCAAGCCAACCATTCTTCTGAGCCCATTACGGAGATACACCAGAGGAGAAGGTACAATAGATTGATTCTGTATGCCCCCCAGTTAGTTCTTTGGGAGATAATATTAGCTAAAGTAATTTAGAGCAGCCCTGAGGCTCCTCTAAGCCGTGAAACATGCACACTGGTTCCAAGGTTTGGGAAGGAGGGAAGGCATAAGGGTGAGTGAAAGGTATAGGAGCATGGTTTAGGATCTGAGCCAATGTTACTGCAGTCAGGGGAAGTCTTTCTATTGACTTCAAAAGGTTTTGAATCAAGCCCTAAGGACGAAGGAATTGAAGTTTGACTGGATGAATTATAATACCAAAAGGATTTAGCTTCTCTGACAGGGGTAAATTTCATCCCTCCTTAGCTGTGAGACAGAAAGAAGTGTCTGAAATGTGCCAGCTGCCCCAAAGATGCCATTCTCTGAAAACTATCTTACCTGTTTTCCTGTGATACTGTATAAGATCATATATGCTTTTGTACACAGTGAAGTAGTTTGATGAAGCAAGCTCTTGTCCTGTTTTCTGGATAAAAGAGCTGGGTAGTCTATTCATAGGTGCAATTGGTTGAATGTAATCTCTTGTAAACATAGAAAAATAAACTTGAAATTCTGTTGAGAACTTGATAAAGACGAGTTCAGTTTAGTGCCATTTTAAAGAGTCGGAGTTTTGTGAAGACAGTATTGATTTGTTTTCATGTAAACTAAAAATTACAGCTGCATGTAAGAGCCAGTTCGACTTTCAGTGACCCCAGGGAATTGTCTCTTTCTCTATAGAATAAAAGTCTGGAAGTCTCTTGCAATCATGTTGTCTCTTTTGTAGACTCTCTAAGAGTTTGGTTATATTTCTTTACCTGTAAGCAAAAAAGGCAAAATCATGTTAAGTGAATTTATACTAAAGAAATAGGTTATTCATAAAAATGTTTCTGTGTAAATATGAACAAAAGAATTTGTAGGATCTGGTTTTAGGATCTGTTTTTTTGTTATTTATTTTTTCTTCTCAATTCTGTGTCTCTAGTTAGGAAGTTTCTTTTAATAGTGTTATAAGTAGTCTGTACATATACAAAGCTGTAGTTGGGGAACGAAGATATGTTCTTTTTGAATTATAGAGAAGTTAGTGTAGAGCTGCGATAAGGAAACAAAGATATTTGTAGTAGTGAAATACTACAAATAGTTGCATAAAATGAAAGTTACAGACTTGTTTCAAACTACTGCAGTACATTAATGACTACTGATAGTTGTTTGTGAAACCAATGATGTTTTTGCTTTAGGAGCTGGGATTTCTTTTTTTTTTTTTAAATAGATTAATTTATTTTAACCTGAAAGAAGAATACTGATATTGTTTGTGAAACCAATGATGTTTTTGCTTTAGGAGCTGGGATTTCTTTTTTTTTTTTTAAATAGATTAATTTATTTTAACCTGAAAGAAGAATTCCCTGTAAATGACATTCAGGGATGTGTGATACATTTAAGTATGCAAGTTGTTTTTTTAACAGTAACATTCTTGGAATGTACTGAATCGGTATATTTTGAAAGTAAAAACACGTTAAACCAATCAGTTACATGAAACTGGATTATGTGTACCGGGTGCTAACAGCAGAAACCTCACACAACACTGGAGCACCAGTTTAACTGTTTCTTGTGGTCTAACACACAGTTTGGCATGTAGGGCATATGCCTTTGAGATGGACTTTTCATCAGGGTGAATGACATCTCTTTGTAATGTACTCCATGCAAAATCAGCAAAATAGCAGTCTTCAGTTTCATCAGTTATATACTTTCCAGGCAAAATCGTGTATTTGCACAGAGACACAAAGCTAAAGAACAGAAAGTTTAACCACAAACATCTTGATAAGTATACAGACATGCATTCTCCTGTGACTGTGCTGTGCTAAAATGTTGAAGAATCTTGAACGACTGAGCTGGTATGAAAGATGAAATTTAAACCTCGACCATTGTATTTTCATTGTTAATACAGTAAGAACAGTACTAATACTCTCTGTCTGTGCTTTTAAACTGTGAGTGGCAGTGTGCTTTGCAATGGTTCGTGTCATTCTTACTCTTTTAACATGGAAACCGCAGTGCTGCAAGTCAAGTCGTTTGCCTTGAGTAATACGAGCCGGTGGCAGAAGCAGGACTTGCCATCCATGTCCTTCAGTTTTCTTTTTTTCCAGCTAGACTATATTGTTTCTGACTGTATCAGTGGAACAGTAAAATATACTCATTTACAGTAATGCATAGGGGTTTATCTAGAAAACTGCAAGGAAACAGCCAGTAGAGTGTGCTGCTCTCTTATGATGAAACGAAAAAAAATCATTAGTTGCTGGTTTGCTTAAAACCTCCTGAATGTCTTTTCTTTTTATTATTCCTTAATGTAAAATTATTCTTGCTGGGTTAGAATTTATATCCCTTTACCGTTGCCTTTTCTGGAGTGGCACTCACAAAATCAGCAGGTAAAACAACTCTGAGTCATGTAGAAGACACTGTGAACCCCAGTGTCACAGAGCCAGAAGTACAGTATAGGAGAGCAACGGAGTCAAATTATCTCATTTTTCTTTCAGCCTGAAGTTCCTATTCTGAGAGTCCCATTCATGAAGGTCCAAAAAAAGTGTTTACATTCCCCCTTTTCCAGCTGACCTTACCAGTTATCCCCTGACCCTGTGTTATGATCTCAAAACATCTGTGAAACCCTGGCAACTTCAGTATTTGGGGGAGGGATAGGGAGGAGGAATTGAGGTTGTACAGGATCTTTCATCGCCTTTTGCTTTGGTTATACAGACATTGCAGTATTTTCATGCCAGAGCTTGCATAAGAATATTTAAAGTAGTTTAATGAATTGTTTCTGAAAGACTCTGTGACACTGTTATATTATCTTTTATGATGTTGTCGTAAGGGTTGGGGTTTTGTTTGCTTTTTTACAAATAACTTATTAGAAATAGCATTTCTCCATGTGTCCAAACTGTTCTCTACATGGCACTTTCCCACTAACTGGGAATGGAGGTGATGAGCGTCCTTTGCAGCTGGTGGGTGCCACTCTTGGCTGGCTGATTAGCTGGCACAAGATGTATTGTGACAGCATGAAAAATGTCGTGCGTTGGCAAATGAACCCATGCCTTCTACCACGCATGCTGCTTTTGGGCTAGGAGTTCAAAAGAAAAAAACATGAGTCATGCCTCAGAGTGCATGGGTTTTGCTGTTCACTATAATTTGAAAAAGCCTCTATCTTTAATGCAAAGACTAGGAGAAAAGATTGGAAAAGTTCTTAATCTTTATTTCTGGTAAAAATCAATAAACAAGAAGAGGGCCCATATCTTCCTAGGTTCCACAGTAACCACTTTACAATTCAGCTCGTTTTCAGACTTTTGTATAACGAGAGAGGATCTCTCCAGGTTATTATTTTGGCTTTGTATCAAAAAATATTGTCATTAAAACAAGCCCATGCCATTAATGCAATCTTAATTATTTAACTAGAAACATGAAATTTTTCTGTATTCATTGGCACAAAAAAAAGTCTATCAAAAGAAATTTGATTTTAATGTTAATGAGTTGAGATTTCTAGAAACGATGGGAAAAGTGGCCATAGTTAAAAAGATGGACTCAATAGGTAAAACTGTAAGCGTGTGTGAGATCAAAAGAGAACAGTACTCAAACGTAGGCAGCCCTTTGTGGCTTGTATAAACAAGTGCTCCTGTTGTTACTACCTCTGTTGGAGCTGCAGGCATCATAATGATCACAGAAAACACCATGGAAAAGGGCAGATTTAGCAAATGCCTAAGATGACTGAGGGAAGATCACAGCTTTCTTAATGACATTTGTTTAACTTTTGCAACCATGTATTTAGCAGGATAGGATTGGGCTGACTTAAGTCATGATCAGCCTTTAAGGACATAAATGCATCAGTGCCAGAGGATGTAGCAAAATCAATGTGAGGGTCCGTACTCCCTAATGCAGGTGCCATTTCTATTAACATATAGGGGAAATATTTCTGGTGTGATTTCCTAAAAATACTCTAGTCACGGCTACACATTCAGAAATTAGGCAAGTCAAGATTTTCCTGTATGCTCTATAGCAGAGAAAGCAATGCAAAGAGAGTGTGAGGCTTCTCTGAAACTACGCTGGCTACATATGTGCCATTTGTGGGCACATGGGGCAGGGGCTGAGCTATAAGGCACAGCACTGTCCCTGACCTGTGCTCCCACTATCCATATTGTGCACCTTGGGACATATCTAGGGCAGCTGTGTTACAGGGTTACAGGAGCTCAGGCTTCACCTCTTCCACGTTCTGGGTTGTACACAAGCACACGTTGCAGCATGGATCATGCATGGTCATGTGGCTGCACAGGGAATTTGGGCAGACACAGGAACTCCTGTCCCATACTTATCCCCTGCCTACCCTTAGTAATATGTCGTGTAGGCATGCCGGAGATGGAGTTTACATGTCTCTGTTTTGATCCCAGTCTTGCTCTGAGTCTTTGTGACAGCACTTCATTCACATTTCTGGGCTAGAAAACTAGTCCAATTCTTTCTTCACGCCATTAACGAAACATGTTTTTCTTTGTTGCCCATCCTAAAAAAAAACCCAAAACACACGAAAAAAACCCAAACCAAAAAAACCCAGATGTGTACATGTACATGCCACTTTTACTGTAATCTGTGGGAGGTGCACAACGGACATGAAAATGGGATTTCATACTGCTTTCAGTTGGGGTACTATAAGAATTGACTATATAAAGCTTTTGCAGTATTACTGTATATATGTATGACAAGGGTTCGTTACACTAGAACAAAGTGTATAGTGTTCAGGAGGCATAATCAACTGTGCCTAACAAAATACTTAAGTTAATTAAAAATTTGAAGGTGCAAAATATACTAGGTTGCTAAATGAAGGTAGAATTTAGTACTGTAAGAATCAGTCAGAGAGATCGTCTCAAATCCTGGCATTTTCTGCAGGGAGGAAAAAAGTGGAAAGAGAGTGTGCTTTGTGTGCTTGTCCTTTGCCTGCATGCCTTTGTAATATAATTACTAGGTAAAAATGGAACAGCATAAGAAAAAACATGGCGTGTCTGAATTAAGTACAGCCTACTGCATACATGCATAGGAGCAGAGGCTTCTGTTAAATTCCTGGTGTCCCTGTGCAGCTTGTGAAGTAGGTGCACAATTTTTATTTAGCAGCAAAGTCCACTACTTGCAGTGCAGTTATATGAAGACTCAGATTGTGCAATGGATATCAGCATGCTATAGTCATTGCTGTATTTCTTAAAAAGTTTGTGAGAACAAATGCTCCTACAGTACATGCTTCTAATAACACCCACTGTCTTTTTTCCTTGGCACTTCAGCTTTCCCTTTCATATGGCTTGCTCTTGTTTAAAAGAACAATATATATTTAGTTTGTTGCCAGAGCTATGCTTGAGTAACGCTGTCTGGGGTGATAGACTTGAGTTTCCAGAGGATAATCTGAACATCAGCCTCATTATCCCAGATGTTGACACAACAGTCACCTATCCCAGATAGAGGAAATATGTCAGATGAAGTGCACAGCCCTTACAGCAGCTTTACAGTAAGACTAAACAATCTGGAGCACTCCAAAATTTAGAGCGAGAAGGGCTGTGGCATGCATCTTTTACAAGGAAAAAGCGGTTGAACAGTGATCATACATTGAGGGCTCTGATGTTCTAAGGTGGAAACTCTGCTCTCTCCCCAGCAGGCCATCGCGTTAACATGGTCAAGGTACAACACACAAAAGAACATGTGGTTAATTGCGGGTGGCTTTCGGCATCAGTCCAGAACTCAAAACCTGTGTCTCTGTATGCATAGCAAAACACCTCAACCACTGAGCTCTGTGTGCTCTTGTAAACATCTCTCTTATTTATACACATGTGTATTTGCACACTCCCAGTGTATAGGTTTTGTCCATGTGAATCCCAGTGTTTGCATGCCTGAGGGACAGTGTATAAAAACTGCACCCACAAAATTATGTGTATATAAACCAGGCTAACTTGGGTCTTTGAAAATGTGACATTTGCTGTTACAGAGACGTATTTTATCCTCAGAAATAAGTGCAAAAGTTAAGTGACTGCAGTGGAATCTAGGATTTCTAATAAGAGAACACCTTTTTGACCCTTAGGAGACTGTAGAATGAACAGTTTTTGTGAAGTTTATCAAGCTAGGTATAGGTAGATATGTGACAACTATCTGAAAAGATTTACCTAGGTTTCCCAGCACAGACAATTTACATTTTAACTAGCATGTGGTTACATTTTTTTCCCCAGGTTTAATCATTAAACTCTGAAAATCTTAATTTCATCAAATGCAATCAAAGAATTTTGTATAGTAGCAATTAAAAGTATAAAACTAGCATTCGAGCTACAGCAAATTAAACAGCTGCATTGGAGTATTTTTAGCAGTCATCCCAATCAAAATGCACAAAAGGCTTTTATTTTTTTAAGGAGTATCTGCCTGGTGTAGCTCTGGTTTCTGTAATTCAACAACCTCACTAAATATACGCACATACTTTTAAAAATTCAGTTACTGATAAGCAAGAAACTGTATTTTTTTTTTCTACGAGGCAACTTGGGTGAAAAAGTTCAGAGGGCTTGGGCTGACTGAGTTGCTTTTGCAGAACGGGAGCTTCCAGCTGTAGTTGAAGTGTTTAAATTAGGAAACCAAGAGCTACTTTGTTGGTTCTGTTACTTTTACTGTACTTCATGTGTGGCATTGAGTTTTCCATATTGCAAATGCCACACATGAAGCCAGAGGACCTTGTTTCTCATCATTCCTAGCTCCTGCCACATTGTGGCAGTAGGTCTTTCTATTTATTTTACTTTTTTTACTGAAATGCCCAAGCTTTTTTGTGTAAGTCAGCCAACAGAGTCCTACATAATCAGCTATATAATTAACCAAGTGGTAGTTCTAAGCTTCAAGTACCGACATGTTCCACGTCCCTACTCTGTTTAGAGACTGAATGAAGAAATTTGGCGGAATTTTAGAAGCCTGTGCAATTCTGAGTTGCCCAACTGTGGGAGTTTGCCTGCATCCTCCTACTCCAGGAGATTTAAGAGACCCCAGTCTTGTTATGCAATGATACCTAGAAATATAGAGAGGGTCACAAGTTTGGTTTCTGGCCTGACCCCCCTCAAGTCTTTTGACCAAGCGTTTGAGTGCAGGATGTAGAGAATATACTCACAAAGGGACAAAGTGGGTCCAAGGCATGAGTAGAGAAAGAAGTTTTGGAGTAGAAAGGAGAAAGAACTGGGTGGGAAAGGCAGAGATGCACGAGTAGCTCCATCAGTGTATGCACTCATGGAGAAGCTTCTGGCCTGCCTCCGATACAGCCATGGAATTTGGTGTAACTGTGAGGTGGGTTCACAGCTTCTCTGCAATCTGAGCAGAAACCTGATAGCTCGAGTTATCTTGAAACTGCTGTTGACCAACAAAGGCCATTTGAGTCACGGTATGTGAAATAGTCATAAACTGACATGGTTTCATATCTAGTTTTACCCTCAGCTTCTCCATAAATTTTTTTTTTCTGAAAAAGAATAAAATAAATGAACATCCTAGGCATCTGTTGGGACAGAGATCCTGCTTCGCCTAATAAACACTTAGGGAACCTGCATCTTGTTCTTTTTTCTTGCCGGTCCTGTGCTCAGAGACAGTATTCTCTTCTGTTCTTCTTCTAGCTTCCTCCATCTTCCTCTGTTTCACCCTTTGGTCCATCTGGCTTTTGGGCATTCCTGATGTTTTATAGATCAACTCCTGTTAATCAAAGCTGTTCTCCCTCCCCTAGCGATTCAGTTTGTTGTCTTTCATGAAATGCATTAGCTTAAAGTTAATGAACTTTCACTAGAGCTCTTTCTTGTTACTTGCTGCCATGAAGCATCAATCAGTATCACAACAGTAAGTGCTAGTTTAGTGTGGATGACATCTTTAGAAGGAGGGATGCAGCTAAGGAGGTGAAGGGAAGTGGCTATTTAGAGCTCAAGTCATCAATTAAATTACTCAGTGATAAAGTCACTGTCTTGTTCTTTAGTGATGTTCATGTCGTTGCTGTGTGGGGAGGTGGTGATGCATCATTGCACTCTAGTGCTTTGTGATGTTGTATCAGCACTGGAGATATTTTGGGATAGTGCCAATATTCTGCAAGCTTTGCAGGCACGAGATGCTATAATGAACAAGAGAAATAATTACTAAATCACCCCTCCCCTTACACTAGGAGCCGGGACTGGAACTCAGCTTTTGTTTAAGTGTGTTTCCCGAGTGACAGAGGCGGCCTCCTCGCTGCTACCAAAACCACATTCTGGAGAACATGTTTTTATACGTCTTTATGCCTGCTTCAGGAAGTGACATTATGTTTTTCACTGCACTTTTGAAACCTTTCAACCAATGTTATAAATAAACACAACTAGCGTTGCTTCTTGTTGTGGGCTACTGCTATCAAGCTGAGGGCCCTCCAGATGTCAGCATAGCTGTTTTAATCCCTAGCATCTGCCTCAAAATTTATTCTGACTTGAAAGGAAGGGACAGGATGTCATTGACAGTTCCTCTGAGAAGGTTCTGCAGAGGAAGTGTTTTCTCAGGAGATGTTTGGAGGCAATAGTGAGTACAGCAGAACTGGGAAAATATGGGCATTCAGAGCAAGGAGTAATCGTTTGAAGAAGGGAGAGACTCATGAGCCCCCAGTTTACTTCATCAACTGACTTTCTCCACCACGCTCTCTGGCATGGTAAGCCTAGAAATGTTAGTGAGGCTGCTCTTAGACACCTAGCTAGGACAAAACATCTGTGCACTGTCAGCCAGTCCTGGCTGTAGCGATGTACAGTGTGTAGTGTTCACCTAAATTCCAGTGATTAAACATTTCTCTTGCCCAAGGCTGCTGCCTCTGAGTAAGCCATTTTGCTATTAACTATTGGCATGAAAATACCATCTTAAGTATATGGAACACATTATTACAGTGGCATTAATTAAAAATACTTATCAGTCTGCCCTGTTGCCAGTGCCTGAATAGATTTCTAAGGGATTTCACCAGCATCACTGTAAATTATTTGTCAATGAATGATGAAAACATTGGGTTGTTTATACTTCAGGGATACCGTCTTAATAAGCGACTGCCTGCCTGCCACCTTCCTTAATTTTTTTTGCCCCCTTCGGAAAGGTGTCTAAGGTGGGGGTCCGTTGTGGGAGTTAAGATATCATGTTTATATTTCAAAAGGCAAGCCAAAGCCCTTAGATTTGGTCTCCAGCTGAGAGAAGCACACGTTTAGAAATTACAACATTGGTATTGGCTATCTGGAGCTTTAGGAAGTGGCTGAGAGCTGGCAGTCAATTAAAACTGGGCTGGAGTTCAATATCAGAGTTATGCTGCCTGTTTTTGTAGGATGTGTTTGAATCCCAGGCTATGCTGCAATATGGTTTTGATGTAGAAGTATGTAAAAAGGAAATGTAACCCTTAAGAAGCTGTCTGCATTTTCTGGTACAGACAGGTTGTTCTACATAACTCCAGTTCAGGACCATATTTGGGCTGGAAAGTTGCACCCCACGCACTGTGGTGCAGATTCTGATCCCATTTTCTGTGGTGTAAACATGGGGTAAAGCTGTTAACTTTGCTCCTTTGAGCAAGGAGCTGTGTTACATGAATATTGGGAGTGTGACCAAGGTCTGTCTCTGTTTCTAGCAGAATGCCAGCTTTGGCGCGAGTGGTGCGCAGTGGCAGAAATAAGAGATCGTGCTTCTGTCTGACAAGGAAAGATGTAATCCGTGTACTCTAGAAACAAACATGTATATCTAGCGGTACAGCCCCAAACTTCCCGGCTGTGCTATGGAAGATCTGACTGATCATAGCAAATCTCCGTGCCCAGCATTTTGAAGCAGCTGGTTTATACAGCTGAATTCACAACTGCTTTTATATAAGAACCCTGACTTTTTTTTTTTTTTTTACTGTGGCACCTTTCAGTGGTCAGCGTGTTATGCTTTGCTCACACAGATTGGGACCCTAACAGTAATTTGCCCTGTCTGCTCGCTCTGAGTGAGGTGCCCAGATCTGTCAGCGCTATTGCATTCGGTGTTCGCTGGAATATTCTTGCTCTTATCAGACAAAGCAGATCAGATTCGTATTCCAAAGACCTGGATTTTTTTTTTCTTTTTTCCCAGTATGGTTTGAGGCTTGTAATAAGAGCGCTTGGGAGCATTTGCAGCGCTGTTGTGTATGCATGAAAAATACCACCTCCCGGCCCCACGAGTTGGAGAACAAGTTTTGAAAAGGAATATTTGCCCTAAGGGCCTTCCCCGAAGACACTGAAACTAATTAAAAGGCTCCCATTAACTTCAAGAAGTTTTGGATCCGATCCCTGGTGTTTTTGTTTTTGGAGAGCTGACTGTAACCGTGGTTTTCAAGCCGTGGTGCGAGGTGGCTTAGCTCCGACGGTGTTCCCAGCAACCGATGCCCCTTGGAACAGGCCACAAATGTGTAAAACAGATTCTCCTGTTTACAAAACCATTTTCAGATGAAACCATTTAAACTCACTTTAAAAAGAAAGGAAATAATTGTTCCATTTGCTTTAAGGGTTAATTATGCTGGCTAACTAGACTATGCAATAAGGAAAGGATCCAGGGATCTTAGGCCTAGGAGTGAAGTCATGCCCCTTACCAGTAGAGAAAAGAATGGTAATTGCCTGCTGTGAGTACGAACATATTTTGCTGGCTAGCAAAGAAATGGCATTGACAACTGGCAAATCCACTCTGCTGAGGAAAAAATGTATTTTTGAGGCAGGCACACAGCCAGCGTTTTCGTTCGGGAAGTCTCATAAGTGGAATCAAAACTCTTGCGGAGGTAACATGAAACTGTGCGTTAGAAGGTTGTTTTTTTTAATCCCACATTTAATTCTGTCAACATTTCATGCTGGAATAAGAAAAATATTCCTTAGGTTGGTTTTAGTCAATTCCCCTCATCTTTTTTTTTTTCCCTCAGTTCCTTTCTCCACCCCTCTCCTCAAGATTTCTTTCAGCGACATACTTGTTTAGAAAGCAGTGGTCCTTAGGAAAATGGCGATATGGTCTCCTCTCAGACATGCCATGCGAACAGCACCACACATTTTGAACTTGGCTCTGATTTGGGGATGTGCTGAAGACCAAGGATTCACACAGAAAGGGTGGTCTGGTGGACAAGTGGCAGGTCTGGGGAGCAGCAACCCATCCAGGGCACCTCTCATGCACCCATGTCTTCTGCAGCCCTTCCTGCCCTCACATAGCAATGGCAGTTTTGCGATGAAATAAGAATTGTAAAAACACCGTGTGTTAGTGAAATTCACTGGAGATGAAGGGGCAGGGCTGAGAGCTCAGAGATGCGGCAAGTCTTACATAGTGCATCTAGTAGTAGTAGGCACAGAAATTAACTGTTTTAGTGTAGTTATGGATAGACTCGTAGGGTCATGTCTGTAAATACATTTAAGGCCTTATTTAGGTCTAAGATAAGCGGACTTTGTAATTGATTCTCTACAAGCCTCAAGATGGCCATACTGGGAGTTGTTTGGTATTGAGGTCTTCTGAAAATCTCTACAACGTAGATTTGCACCTAATCTTTTTAAATGTAATTAAGAACTGAGCACTTCTGAAATATTAACCCTCTGCCTTTGTGCTTAAGGATTTATAAAGAGCTGGAACTTTGGCTCATAAATCTGTATACAGGCACTTAAACCAATAGCCTGGTTACCCAAAGTGCTAAGCACTCAGCCTTTCCGGTTGATTTTCTAGGGTTTGGGCTAAAAAAGGCCTATAGAGCTGAGCTCCCATTCTTTCCTTTCCTCCCACACTTTTTAGTGGTTTAAACTGTGTTCCTCTCTATAGAGCTTCAATTTGCAGTCATGTCTGCTGTATTTCCTGTATATCACTTGCAAAGTGAATCGCTAAAATATGTTGCATGCAGAGTTTGAAATTGCAGGTATCCTGCAATTGCCAGAACATGATGCCCTTTTTGTACCAAAGCTTCATTTCAGCAAAGTTCTTCGACAACCCCATTTTTAGCTAAACCTCTGCTACTCTTTGTGCCTATCCTGGTCTCGTCATATTTCAATATATAGCTTGTAGTTGGTGTATGCTTTTGGTATTTGTCTGTTAGGAATTAGACTAAGGTCACCTTCTTACTTTGTATGCTCTGGTGAACAGGCTTTCAGTTAGCAATTCTTTCTTGCCATCGGACAGAATTTGATCCATAGAAGTGAAAGTTCCTCAAGACCGTTTCTTTGGCTCATTCATTTCGCCAGTCGTTACTCTTCCTTATAACTTGAACACTCCAATAAATGCTCTGCTGTGTAAGATTTAGCTTAGAAAGTCCATTATGTTCAATCTTCTGATCTTTGTTGATGCTGTTTGGTGTGGTTCTTTATCACAAAGAACCTTAACTTAGGGGAAATAAAATAAGTACCTGATGCCATAAATTTCTAACAGAGCATCTTTTTTCTCCCTGTTTTAAAGGACTTGATAAATGAGCAAACTTGTTGCCAGAAAATTGGTTTGTTCAGGCTTTTCTATTTGTTACAGAACAAGTAGCATAACAAAGTACAAATGTGCAACAAGAAGTTGTGGAAGAGCTTGTGGAACAGGAGCTATAGAAGGCATTAATATGGCCTTATTTATGGATTGACTTTAAAAAAACTATTTGGAGGCAGGAAATAAATGTTTTATTTTCTCTAGGAGTGATTTGCTGTTGTTTTAGAGTTTTCTGTTCTGGCAATTTTGTGATGGCACTGCAGTGGCAAAACAGAGAACAAAATAAAAATTCCTGAAATTCTTAAAAGAGTAGAAAAATCTCAGATGATTTAGTGCCAGGAAGAAAAAAAAGAAGATAGTTTAATAGTCTGTCTGGATTTCCTCTAAACAAAAATGAAAGTAATTTTGGAGGGAACTCTGCTTAGAATGGATCGAGATTTTTTTGCCCTGCATTGTTTTACAGTACTGCCAAAAAAATGTAATTGATGGAGGTAAATACTAAAGATAAAATATATTTGTCATTAACTCTGGGAAATATTTTTTGTCTTTTTACAAAAGCATGTATAATAACTTTAATGAGATTGAAAAGTGAGGGGCAGACAGAAGTCCTATATAGAGTCAGGGATACAGTGCACCTGCCTACCATTTTATTTGGCCTGGGTATAAACAGAGGGCTTTGGACCAGGTTGCCATTAATCTCTTGTCTTTCATTATTATTCAGTAATTTAATCCACAGAATACTTTAAGTGGTATATTATGACCCTTTGATTTCTAAATTATTTTCCTCACAGATCTTTTTCTCCCTCTGTGTTTATTGCATTCCTGTGCACATGCAAAGTCTGGGTCCGCTAGAGAGGCCGAATTTTCCGAACAGAAAACAGTTCACCCTCACTTTTGAATTGTAAAGTACTTCTAAAAGGAGGCTGGGCCCTTTTAAACATCAGAGGAGAACTGAGCATGAACAGATTTTGCAGGGTTGAGCCCTTCAGAAGCAGGGCTGGCTTTGTGCCTGAACTTGCGCTTACTGAAATTATGAGAGGTGTGTGAAATAGAGCCATGCTTGTGGTGTGTAAAATAGGCCTCTGCATGGAAATGAAATGTAGAAGGAGGTTCTAGATGTGTTTCATTATTGTAGGCTCTGGAAGAATTACGGAAGTAAAAGAACAGTCCTTTCCACTCTCCTCCTACTAGATACAGATAATTGCAACTCCAGTGAGAGGTTGTTGGTCTCAGGCTATCAAAAAGGATGAGACAGAGACCTCAGCTACAAACACTGTGAGGGTAGTTGTCTGTTCAGAAATGCATTTAGCATTTTATTATTAAGTGCTGGCAATAGGAATGTTCAAATAAAAAAATCCCACAGATTCATCTTCTGTCCAAAATTCAAACAACTCCTATTTTTGAAGACCCAGTTAACTTCATTTTCAGTCAGTTTTCACGGAATCACAGAATGGTCAGGGCTGGAAGGGACCTCTGGAGGTCATCTCCTCATCATTTTCCTCTGTTACCTTTTGGGCTTGAGCAAACCCGTGAAACAAAAATGTGAGCAAACTGCAAAATACTGTCTCTGACCTGGATGAAACCTGAATGATGTGGAGGTTTGAGAGCGAAAAGATTTTCTTGTGAAATTTCCAGTGTACTTTCAGAAAAAAATAGATGTTGGAATAAAGTCCTCTAAACTTTGGAGAAACATTTGAACTCTGGGATAGTCACCAAAACCAGACTTAAAAAAAATAAAAAAGAGTATTAAAATGCAATGAATGTTTATGAAAGAGGCAAGATTGACATCTGTGGAGATCAAGCATCTCTGCTTAAGAACAGAGCTGTTGGCAGCATGGGTTCAGTCAGGGCTGGCAGAGGTAGTTGTTTTCCTCAAGTGAACTGTGTGCCCTGTGTCCACAACCTTTTAATTCTTCCGTTCTGCTGAAGGATCACTCCAAAAAAGTCTCAATATTCCCTGTTTAGAGTGTTAGAAATGTCTAGCTGGTTAATTTTATCATTTACATCAATGGAAATTCTGATTTTATTATCAATTTCCATTCCCCTTTACTCATGTCTTTCCCAAAATACGTGATTGAGTATTACTTTGGTGTCATTCCTCCTGGAAGTCAACTGGTACAATACACGATGGCTGCATAGTTTCAGCTCTCAATCTGACCTCTTGTGATCTACGCCCATGGCTTCTTCTCCTCACATGTGTAGGTGGCTCTCAGAGCCACGTACCCCAAAAATCACGGCTCCTACCACCCAAAGCACTTCACAGATACACCTTAACTTTTGTAGAGAAAGCTTGCTTCTAAAAATAAAAGGCTAGTTCAAGATCTTGTCCTTTTTCTGAGACAACCAACCCATGTGTCAGCTACTGGAAACACCTGTCCCTTAGGCTTGAAGAGAGACTCTCAGCTCTTCACCCCATTTCAATGCAGTCCTCTACTGGAAATAGATTACGGACCACTTTAATAATTGCTTTCTTTTGTTTGTTTGTTTTTAGTTAATAGGAAAAAACAGAAACATTCTAAACTGAGTTCAAAGGGAACTTGGTCATCTCTATTTCCCCATCCAGGAGAAAAGGGGTAAAATCTGTTCTGAGTTTAGCTATCAATCTAGAAGTAAATTGAATTAAATACGAAAATGTTTGAAAGCCGAGTTGTATTTCATTCCAACTGCATTGCTGATTTAAATGGCGTGGTGGAAGGGGGAAAGGGC
Organism: Aptenodytes forsteri; assembly: GCF_000699145.1. Classification (NCBI taxonomy): domain Eukaryota; kingdom Metazoa; phylum Chordata; class Aves; order Sphenisciformes; family Spheniscidae; genus Aptenodytes; species Aptenodytes forsteri. The sequence goes on from NW_008796063.1 coordinate 1,187,899, forward strand.
TTAAATATTCAGCATTTTTATGATTAAGTATCCCTTGTGCCCCCACCACACCTCCTCTGAAAACAAAACACAAAGCATGTTTGGAACAGCTCGTTACTGCTACGCTTCAAGGCCCCGATGCCTGTTCTATTAAAGCATAGCCCAAAGGAAGGTGAAGTGCTGAGCTGCTGCAGTTCATGTTAGCACCGTCTGTTTGAATGTGCATGTGTATGCTTGCACATGCACATTAGACATTGTACAAACATATCACAAGAGCCAGAGCCCATGCTTTATATATGTTACAGCGGACTTCCAAAGCAAATGAAGGAAAAGAAAAAAATGTTTCCTGAATTAAACAGCGTGCTAGTAGAAGAAAATGCCATTCGAATGATCAGTGGGCAGAAGGAGAATAATGCTATTTAGACTTTTCCAAGGGCAGGGAAAGAAAGCAAGTCTGGCCTTTAATTCTGAATTCTGTGAGCAGGACAGGGAGGGAAGTGTATCTCTGGTATTTATTTCATGTAAGGATTTTGTACTCTACAAGTGGTCTGTGTCACTAATTTGTGTAGATTATTCTTTGGTCCTTCAGTGTTAGGCAGGCTCAGCGGGGTGACTGATATACCAGTTGAAGTGAGAAAAATGACATGCATAGAGATGAAGGCTGCTATTCACCAACATGTAACAAAAGGAAATAGTACGAATAAGCATGTTCATATTCAGCATACCCAGGAAGTCTGGCATTAACAGCAAAGCTGCCATCATCCTGGTGTACTCTTCAGGCAGTCGTACTGGTTCAAAACCCAGCAGATCTTACTCGCATTCCTGGTGCTAAAGACCTTGATTCAGTCACTTACACAGCCTTTTGTGTAAGGCATCAGATCAAAATACAGAGCCCTGGTTTCAATTCTCGTCTCTGACACTTGGGCTATGTCTTTATGTTGTCATGAGGTTTCACAGTTTGAGCCTCTGCTCAAGGCTGAATACCTTGATGCTCCGTATTGCCTGACTGTAGACTTGCAGTCTGGCACAACTGTGAGCCAGCTGTGATCTCCAGGTGGAGAAACTCAATTGGGTGGGAGCACAGCAAGACACTGGATCTGAGCTCAAATCTCACCTCCACAAGCAGGATGGATGTGACTGGTTGAAGCCACATGAAGCCAGGAACATGAGCAGGCATCCAGACATGGCTAAATAGGAAAGGGTCAACACATCCTGAACTGGGGATTTGTGAAGTGGGCAATGATGAACACAAAGGACAGACAAAGCATTAGGCCAAACGCTCTGGCATGGACTGACTTGTATGAGGGTCCAGGCAGAAGGTAACACAGGGGGCCTGTGAGTACTGCTGCAGCAAACACTACAGGAAGAAGCTGGGGTGGTAGTAATATTTATGTGCTGATGATGAAGCTTATCTCCTTAATATTTGTAAAGAGCTCTGGAGCGCACTATCTGCTAGATTAACCTGCACTGATTGTGCATCCGTTTATATGGGAAGACATGTATTTTTAACATTAATTCTGCTGCATGTTTAAATGAGACATGCTTTACAATGTAATTAAGAAACCCTTCTTTTCACACAATTGTCAGCTCGCACTTTTCCCACTTTGCTAATGCCTTCAATGCACAAAAGCCATGAAGAAAATCTTTCCGTGACATGATGGCATTACCAGCTCTTTTCAAGTGGGAGGACTGTACTCCTACACAGCAGATTTTCCCTGTGTTGTGGTATTCATGCAGCAGAGAGCTGTACTTCTGAAGGGTTTCTTGTTTAAGCTCTTTCATGCTTCTTGCCTTGGAGACTTCTTTTAGACTTGTAGCCAAGAGGAGGTCAGGAAGTGCTCCGTGCTGCAGCTTCTTTTTCTATATATGTTTCTATGTGGTTCTCCACAGATCCATGGAACACATTCCCTTCCATCTCTCTCCTTTTCAGAGTAGTTTATGTTTCATTATTTGCAGATGGAAAAACGACAACTTGACAAACAGGGGAGGATCTTCTTATTTAAATCGTTGTCTTCTTTCAGGCTCCCATGTAATGTAATGGGGTAATACTGAGAATGCAAAAAATGATCGGATTTTATTTGCCCAGTGCATGAAAAATGAACTTCCGTGCACATTTCCATGTGAGGTTATTTTTAGCTGTCATTCTGCTGATGGAATCTGCCCATATTCGTGACTTTCCGATTTGGCCAAACTACTGATGCATTTACTGATGCATTTACTGCCTTTCATTTTAGGGGGCTGAGTTTGGTTTTATGAAATCTGTATTTTAATCTCTTTTGTACTTCTTTTTTCATTGCTAAGCACACAGAGTAACAACCAGGGATAAATGAAATCTTGAAAAAGCCACTAGGAATTCAGCAGCCCGAAGCATCCCATCTAACCCAAGACACACAAGCTTGATTCCCCAGTTTTGTTTATTCTTTTCCTACTGTGATTTACAGCCAAAACACACTAGCTGTGCTTGCTCCTCATATCCCAGTCACAAAACCAGGAAAGACTCTTGAATTGACCAGCACTGTTAAGCCCTTGTCTAACAGTTTCAGATTCATTTAACTGTGAGCACAAAGTTAATCAAGTTTCACAAAGATCTGGGTGTGATCTCAGTCATATTAGTAGGAGCTCTGAAAAGTGGTGGAGTTTGAGGACAATGTCTTGCCCACTGTTTGTGCCAAGCTTCTTCTCTTGTACTTCTTTCCCTGCTATTACATTTCAGTGCTGTAGGGAAAAGCACCGAGAGCATAAGAACGTCAGCCAGAACCAATTCAAAATCTTTCTGCAGCAAAACCGAGTGGTGGGGAAGGATGGGACAGGCTCAGGGAAGAGCCTGCCTCAGAGTGAAGTGATCAGCTCAGGGAACTGAAGATGGGCACCAGCTGGCATTGCCCGACCATCACTCCTCCGTCTTCCACCTTTGCTGGGCTGCCCATGTGAGCGGGCAGTGCTTCCACTTTCCTCCCCGTGAGTGCAGGGCCATTGACTGGAGTGCTTTCCTACCCAACTGGCTGATCTTGTGCCTAAAGCCAGCCTCTTCTGTAATGCTGTAATCGGGAGCAGCAAGGCTATAGCTGCATCACAGCGTGGGGTTGGCAGAGCTGAGCTGAGGGGGTATTAATTGAGGAGGACATCCTTCTGCCTTTCTGCACTACTGGCCCTTGAGCACAGTGGATGGTCTGACCACTGCATTCACTATTTCATTTTGCATTTGTGTCCACAGTAAGAGGTCTCTTGCAGCATCCCAGTTTTCTAGCATAGCAACTGAGCTTTGAAGTGACTTGTGTTCATGAAAGCAAGCAATTACTTCATAGCAGCATATACTGTCATGAGTCTGTACTAAGAGCCAAGAGCAAACCCCTAAACTTTCCTGTATCCTATATTTGTGGAATAGGTGTTTTTACAGAAATTGATGTCATGGAATCAAAACAAAATGCTTCTTTTTTGTCTGTGTTTTGCTCTGAATCATGGTTGTTACTGCAGTGTAACAGGGTTCTGCTGTTATCTTACACCTTCTCCCCCCAAATATCAACCCATAAAAAACCTGTCTGGATTTTAGCCACCTGGTTATAGTTAGTTTCTTATTTTAAAATAGCTTTCAAAATAGATCAGACATTACACTGTTAAAAACAATTTTCCCTGTAGGTATTGAATATCAGACAGGGCTTGTAGTAATAACTGATAGGTATCTAGAATAATCTTCAGTATGGACTGAGACTACAAAGATCTGTCAATCACTGCATTTAACTTTAAACACAGATGATTTGAATTCGTATTAGCAGCATGAGGAAGTCAAAAAGATGGAATGGTGCTGTCGGAGAAAAGATGATAGGATTACCTCTGCTGTTAGCCTTTCCTGCTACTTGTTTGAGATACTAAATCAAGGTGAAGTTTATGAAAAAGGCTACAATGGGGGTTTCTAACTCTTCATTCCTGCTGGGATTTTCCTATTATAAATCTGCTGTCAGAAATAAGTGCTTTACTTGTGGCTTAATTTTATGCAGGCACAAACACCTTGGCTCAACACGTTTTGCCAGAGACAGTCTTGACTGTCTTAATGCAACAGAGTCCTCATTAACAGGGGCCTGTGAAAAAGAAAAATGCACACATGCTCTTTTGTCGTTGGTCATTCATGAGCAGTCCGATGAAAACTGAAATAAAACATAAATCCCGAGGTGGTGTGGAGCCAGTGTGGAGACATGAGTGTTTGAATCACACAGCTTATGTGAATTATCCATCTTGAAGAACATTACACTCCACCTTTTGAATGAAGTTTCATTAATGTGGCGGAAAGCTCACAGTTTCTAATTGTTCTGCTGTGGCTGCTGAATTTAGCACTACCCCCAGTGCTCACCCCCAAAGCAAACACCTCTGTTGTGGTGGTTTTTCCTTTTTTTATCCAACTATATAACAGTACAGGCGACTAAGACAATGGTTTCTGAGAAACTCGCCAGACTTGCTTGGGCAGTTCTTTCTCCATGCAAGGGCCGTCAAGGCATATTGGTAATACTTTGCTGGCTTCATAATACATTTGTCCCGTTCATTTGGAGTTCTGCATGCAAAAACAAAAAGTCAGGAGCAGGCCTCAAAAGTGATAAATGCCTGTTTGCATATTTCCTCCTGATTTTGGTACTGTCTGGTGTACTGGGCTGTGTTTCAAATGTGCACCGAGTAGATTTGTCACTGGTGTCTGTTATCTTGTTCTCAGGACCTGGGTGTGACATTTGCCTTCAGGCACTCAGTACTGGAAGTTTGTCCATCTAAAAGAAATTATTAACCTGAAGTCATAGGAGAGGGAATCTCACATCACAGGAAAGGAAATCTTGTCATTACTGTGATGAAAGACATCCTTACCCCCAACCCAGTGTGTGCTTCTGTGTTGCTTTAATATCAGATTTTAAAATCCCCACTCAATTAAGACTGCATCCCTTAGGCAGTGACTGCATTAGTCAGGCCCAGAAGGAATCCCTTCTTCGTGCAGTGCTGTGAAATTTCAAATTTCAAAATATAATTTTGTTTCAGGTTGAAAGAAGACTCCAAAGTACTGAAACTCCACCTTAAGTAAAATTTTGCATTATTTTTCAGTCTAGTCACTCAACACATGTATCATAGAATCATAGGATGGTTTGGGTTGGAAGGGACCTCTAAAGGTCATCTAGTCCAACCCCCCTGCCGTGGGCAGGGACATCTTCAACTAGAT
>NW_008796063.1:1193608-1208505 GCF_000699145.1 Aptenodytes forsteri
ATCCCTCTGACCATTTTTGTGGCCCTCCTCTGGACCCGCTCCAACAGGCCCCTGTCTTTCTTATTCTGAGGGCTCCAGAGCTGGACGCAGTACTCCAGGTGGGGTCTCACCAGAGCAGAGTGAGGCCCCATTTTGATTTGCTTCGTCTCATATTTTAAAATAGTCTAAAAGTAAAAAATATAAGAAGTACTTTTTAATGGAAAGCCCAAAAAAATCCATTCAGAAAATGTGAAAACAAGCCATTTTGATATTGCCAGAACTGTCTCTTCGTCTTGCTTTTTTTTAATCTCCCCCCTTCTACAAAGTGGCACCGTTTTGCAAAAGACTAAGGTTTTACGGGGCTGCACCTTTTTGACAGAATATGGCTCCAATGTTGCTGCCTTTGTGATCGGCTGTAGATGGAATAGTCAACTGATGAAATATAATGTGCTTTGAATTATCTCAGCAAAACGCTTCACTTGCGGTAAATTCATTGGCATGTATGCACATTGTGTTTCCTCAGATCAGGATGACAACCTCATTGCTGGCTGGCTTGTGGCATCCCAAGTTAACACATGTAAACTTCGCAGCTGTGAGCTGTGTTACAACCGAAAGGACGTAGGGGCTGAAGCCAGCAACTTCTTTCTTTTGTTTTCCTTTAAAAAAAAGTCTATGCAGAGATGCCTTTTCAAGTGAAGGACTATGAGGTAGCATAACCCAGGTTATTTCATCTCCGTTTTCATGTGGCTCTCCTGACTTAACGCCCCTGTCTATAGCCAAGAGCTCCCGAAAGCTGGCTGAAGAGAGGGTCTTTACAGTGTTGGGAGAAAAGGGAGGATTTTGATTTACAGACAGCCTGCTGTATGGCACTTCAAAGCATCCATTTTCCTAAGTGTGACAGAGATGAAGTAGCCACAGAAATTATTTTCCTGATGAGCCTGAGCTGTGAAGTGGGAAAGGGAAGCACATTCAGTGAGTGGCTGCAGTGCAGTTTAATCTTCCCGTGTACCCCAACTGCAGATGCAGCCTGCCTGTTTAGATCATCCAAAGCTACTGAAGTTTGCTGAGCTTAAGCACAGAAAAACATACCTGGTCCACCGAGTTGCAGGAGATAAGCTGGGTTTTAACCGTAGCAGTTCGGAGCCTGGGGGGTGGGGACTGGTTTGTTTTTTTTTTTTTAATTCGTGTCTTACAATCCAAGTTCTCAGAAAAACCTTGAAGTGTTCATCTGAGAATCCAAATCAAGAGGGCATTTCTGTGTCAAACAGGTATCCGCAGGTGAGTATGGCTCTCAGCGTGCACAAACCGCTCCAAGTAGGGGATTTTTGATACCTGCTTCAGGAAGACTGATGCCAGGGAGGCTGGAGAGGGGCCAGGCGGAAGGAAGAGGCCTTCCTGGGGGGGCAGGACACTTTGAAGTGTGACCCCGAGCAGAACCGGGGTGGGAACGGTGGGAGCAGAGGCGAGGGGCAGCTGGGACAGGCAGCGGGGTGCTGCGGCTGCGGAGGCAGGGAGGGGAAGGCAAGGGTCAGGGAGGAGGGCGTGTGGGCAGGGAGGCTCCCAGCAGTGGGGACAGCAGCGCTGGGAGCTGGGTGTTCGCCAGACAGGTTGCAACAAGCAGTTGGGGGAAACAGGCTGTGTTTTTTAACAGCTGGTTTGACATAATGAATGCTGAGCAGCCTCTAAAGCAGCCCTGATCAGATGCCCCGGGGGAAGCAGTGGCTGAAGTATCAGCCTAGGAATCAGGAGACCAGGGTTTTATTCCATCATCTGCAGCTATTTCAGGAGTGACTTTGGACAAGCAGCTGATGTGCTTGCGTCTTGGTTTCCCCACCACCAAAAGGTGTTGCTCACCTTGATACCCCCGAAACTGAGATGCTAGAAGCAGAAGCCTCTCCTCTCCCAGTGCGGTAGGACAAAAACACTGAAATTAAAATATGGCAAGTTCAAAACTGTCAGAGGGAATTCCTTTTTCACATACGCTGATGCAAATCACGGCTAACATCAGTGACTAAGGTGAACTGGCGTCAGTGGGAAACAGAATTAAGTGGGGTCTGTTCCGTGCCTATATAAGTAATAAGCACACAGTCATCGAGCCCTGACCCAGCTATTCTTCTGTAGTTTAATTTTTTAATAAAACAATTTTTTTGCCTGCCTTTTTTAAGACAAATGTTGAAATGAACCTTTGCTCATGTAAAATGCATTTGCCATATGACTAATGGTTATTTTTAAAGCACTGAGCAAAGTGTATGCATGTGTGTGTCAGGGAGACAAAGAGAGGGAGTCTTTGTATATTTGCTGTGGTAATTGTTTATGAATATAGTTGTTTTTTCCAATTATCCTTTCCAATTGTAATACATCAGCAGTCTTGTCTCTATTTCTCTCTGTTGAAGTGTGTGTGTAAGTGTAGAGATTTATGCTTTCAGATACTTCAGTTACAAAAGTGTATCATCTTAAGCATTGATTTTTTTTCATAACGTGCCATAGAACAGAGAGAGAGAGGTTTGTGGAAAAGATGGAGTTAAAAGTTAAACCATGGTCATGCAAACAACTAAGTGGCCATACGGCTAATTTCAGGGCCTTGGACTGAAATATTATTTCATATCCAAAAAATAAAGGAGAAAGTCTGAAAGGCCAGAACTCATGCTAAAGCCTACAGGATAAGTTGAGCCCAGAGTCAGAGCTGGAGAATTTGAGCTAAAGGATATTAGCGTGGCTTCACGGACGGAGACCCAGTATGGAATGGAGAATTCATTTCTTCCACAATAGCAAGATTTTGTAATCTTGCTCAAGCAAAAGCACGGTGGCCTGTGGAGTATAAAGTCATTTGCACTTGGAATAAATGAGTCTACGAGTTAAGTCCTAGCCCTTATATGTCAGCAGTAAAAATCCCACAGGCTTTACTTGGTCTACATTGTACTTAAGGTTTTAAGTACCTAGTGCCCAGCTGAGGCAATGGTCTTCCGTGACTGACCTCCGAATCAGGCACTGTGTAAATGCCAGATACATCGTCTCTGTGTGTGTGTGTGTGTGTGTGTTTAATATGAAAGCAGCTTTTGTTTTACAATTGCTGCTAGTGCCATAGGTTGTGGGGACTGGTTTTCATTAACATACTTAGGCTCTTGTGATTTAACACTATTACATGATCTGAGTGTTTGAAAATGACTTGAGCAGGCCCAATCCACAAAGTCTGCCACGTGTCTCAGTGCCCTTTCCCAAGGAAGGAGTTGTTTCACACTGCTGGCACGACGTGATTTCTTCCAGCAGCACAGCAGGAAGAAATCCTTACAGGTTTCAGAGGTTGTGAAAACCTGCATGGTTTAGCAACCCCTTCTTCATACACAGAAACGAAGGGTCTCCGCCACTTTCTTCCTCAGGGATAACACCACCACAGTTATACTGTAGCGGGATATTTTAAATGTATGCTATTTGCTTTCGGAGCTAGAGGTCTGTAAATGCTGCTGTAAGGCTTCTGCTGTTCGACCATTATTTCATGTTGTCATTTTTATTTGAAGGCCCAACCATGGCCAAGAAAAGGAAACTTCTGTACTTCTCTTTTTGTGTTACATCTTCCAACTGGAATATTTTCAAGCACAATAGAACTGAACATGAGCTTTGGGGAGGGAGGAAGAGGAGAAAAGGGAATTAGCTAGAAGAGATGATGACTCCAGTGGGGTACTCTGCAGTTTAGTTCTCTGGGGACTGAAAAATGCTTTCAAGCAGTCTGATGTTGCAACAGTCCAAAAGAGGAGAGAAAAAACCATGTCTGGTCTAGACCGACCAGAAACAAAACAAGGGACACTTTGAATTCTGAGACTCTCACCACAACTGAAAACTGTGCTCAGGCCAAGTAACTGGAAAATCAGTTTCTTGGGTTAGAGAAATGCTTCCCTGAAGAATCAGAGGCAGCTTTCCATTTTAATTGGTAACAAAATTATTATATTCTGAAGCATTGATTCTAACACTTGAACCAGTGCAAAGATTTCCAATCAAGGCTGTGAAAAGATTTGGATAGTTTCATATGGAGCTTAGTGAAATGCTACAGTGAAACAAATTTTTCTGTGACATTTTCTTGCCATTTGGCTGTGATAGTCTATCATTTGTCACAAAATGGAAAATAAGATCTGTCTTCCTAATGTACCAAAAAGAAGCCTGACTGCAAACACAAGTCAGGAAGAGGCATAGGGACTGGAGCTGAGTAGTGAAACCCTAGATCAGGAGATGGTTATGAGAAATCATATATCAGGAGACCTGAGAATCCCCCAGCCAGGAGTAATTGAATGCGGTAATTGTTAAGGAGAGCTTTAAAAAGAAATGTTGAGTAAAAGTTACTTACAAGGTGCTTGTTTTAAGAGGGAAGTGTAGTAAATTTCAGGACAAATTTTTAAGTGGCAATACTACAGGCACGGCCTATGCTGTAGGCAAAATAAATTTTCTGAACTAAATGACTCCTCTCAGTCAGTCAGGCTACAGTGTTTGTTTTCAGGGTGAAATATGTATTTCCTTCATTGCAGTGGTACAAGGATGGCTGAAGCCTGAGAGGAGGACTCTAGGGATCTGGTTGAAATGCCTGGCAATACCACCTGCTCCTTATGGGATGAGGGGTGAACTTTGCAGAGATTTGCACTGCAGAGCACGGGATAGGATCAGAAAACCCTTTTGGGATGTGATGGACTGATATGTGAGTAGTATTTCATATTGCAAGAAACAAGAAAATTTAGGGGTTTTTCTCTTAGTCCTGCACTTTTAAAACTGGTATATTATTACTAGTCTGCTCACTGTGGAAGACGTTAGGCTAAATATGTTAATTCCAGGGAAAAGTGCCCTACAATCTTCTAGATTAAAGTGATATGTAAGTGCCAAACATTATCTATATTATTTTATGATTAAATTTTAAAACAATATTTTCTTCAAAAAGATTCAGTCAATATACCTGAGTCTGGTAAAAGTAATATGACTCATACAGCCTATACTTTACCAATATGTGAAGCCTCTTTTACAAAAGAGCAACACAGCACTTCAAGATAACAAAAAATCAAGGGAGTTTGAAGATACTAGCCAGTCCGTTTTTGTAGTGCTGTGATTTCTTCTTGCTCTTGTAGGACTGCAGTCAAGGAAGATACAGACAGACCATATTTTTCAGATGATTAAAAAACGTATAGATGGAAAGTGGAGGAAGAATGTCACATACTTCTGTTCAAGTCCTTTAGGTGCTGCGGCCATATGATAGTTCCAGACATTAATTCATCCAATTTTACCCTTTCTTTTCCTAATGTTCCCTTTTCATCTGACAGCCATTAGAAAGCATGACTTCTCTGTACTAGTTCATAAGGACAAGATCATGTGTTGGGAATGTGCTGTATCAGGGATGGGGAACTCTAGAAGGATGACCTGGAACTTTTTAATGTTCCTGCAATGCACATTTAAGTGTCTTTCTGGGTAGGGGGCAGAGATACCTTGCATGCATATGATTCTTGCGTGCAAATATGCTTGCAAGCTCAGGCTCACATGAAATTCTCATCTGAAATTTGTTGCCTGTTGCACAGAGCTTAGGCCAAGATCTGTTCACCTCTGTTTTTTCAGTATTCAGCAGTGAGCAGTCTTCCCTGCTTTGGCTAACTGAAATACATTTTAGGAGGCAGCTGCCTATTGCCAAGAAGAGCCCGCATGCAAGAATATTTCCATCTGGGATGACTAACATGTGCCCAATGTACGTCCAGTCTCACATCCCACTCTGCAAACAAAATCCACTGATGAATTAATTCTCTTCTTGCTTCAAAGGGCAGTCAAAAGATGAAAGTGAAAAACTGGACATATTTCAAAAAATTACATTATATGAAAAATAGGTCATTCAGCCAGATTGCAAATCATAGATTTTCAAAAATGTGAAATGTCAAGCAGTCCTATTTGAAAAAATATGTGTGTCCTTGCTTGTTGCATATTTTGCTAGTGATGGAAAGAACATGTTCAAAAAGGAAAGACAGTGTTTTAACTCCTTCTCCGGATAATGCCAGCAATATTCAACTTGTTTGATCCAAGCTTACATCAATATAAACATGATGCATTGTCCTTGCTCAGTTTGTAATTCTTTCATAACTGAAACAGCAAAATTAATTTGAACAGTTGTAAATATAAAAGTGATGCAACAGTTTCTTGTATTTCACAGTTGCAAATATCAAGTCTGCTTCTTGTGAAGACACTTGATTTTATTGAATGCGTCATATGCATGGCTGATCCTTCTCATGCACTGAAGGAATGTCAATGCTGATATAAAACCCCATATAATAACCCACTGGCTTCTTATATATCAGTGACTCAGGCAATAAAATATATAATTGTGATGCTAATTAAATTGCTATTTTAAAGATATGTCTTTAATAAAGGGATTGTTTGCACCTACCCAGAATTAAAAACAGAGCTGTCGGTCTAATGTAGTATAGCTGTCAATACTTAAAACAATACACAGAAGCTGCAATTCCTTAGCTAGTCTCAGAGGCGCAGGTCTGAGGAGGTGTAAATCCTCCACCCAAGACAAATGCACAACATGCTGCCTGCTGTTTAACTGGTGGTACGTATATTAGCAGAGCAGAGGCCTATAATTACATAAATCCTAAAAAAAATTAGCTGTTTAGTGAACTATTTGAGCAGTACCAGTGCTAACTGCCTAAAACGGGCAATCCAAAACTTAACCAACAAAGATGATGTTGACCCAAGCAAAACAGTATTCATCTCAAGAATTAAAACCCTAAGCCAGTGTCATGTGCAGCCCTCTCAGATGTAATTATTGTATTCTAGTTTGTCCTGAATGTGCCCGGTATGTTTTTCCATGCTGTAAAAATAAATACAGTGATTTAAAACCCTGGAAAGTCCAAGCAGGTAATAAATAGTCCAGCTCTGTAGAAATGTGGGTCTGACTTTCTAAGATCATCTGTGCTCTCTGTGAACATTTCATCCAATTCAGCACACCTGGGCATTTCTTCTGCAGGTGCCAGGGGCTTAGCCACGTGTTTACAGGCTTCCCCCTCCATTTATTGCGATTCCAAAGTGGTTATCCATCCTTGTGGAGGCCAAGGCAAAGGTGAGGCATAGAGCAGGCTCATTGGAGCTAGTAGTTGGGCAACATTCGAATATTAGTAGTTTACATGCAGATTAAACAAAACCAGGTTTGTAGGGAGAGATCATACATTTTTATTAGAGCAACTTCTGTAGTCGGAAAAAACAGGCAAGCTTTTAGACAGACAAGACCACTTCTGGTCTGGAACAGAAGCAGGAGTGTTCAAAGCTAAGTTCAAGCTGAGAAGAATTGCTCTGCTTTTACTTCATCATGTTAAACAAAGCACTGTTAGGACTGATTGGCCACCTCCTAGAGACTGGACAGTCATCGATCTCTGAGTTAAGAAGGAACGGTATTTGGTTCAGCTATGTCAGTCTATGTTAATCCCACAAATGGTTCCACCAGCTTCAGTGGACAAACATCTTTAACCTAAGCATTTAGTGATCATTTCCACTGAGGAATTGTTTATTTACAGTAAAAGGCAGGACTCTAGGCTGAAACTCTGAAGCCAACCCTCTATTCTTCACTCAGCTGCTGGTCTACTGAGTGATCTATAGTGAGTGGGTCTATCTGTCAGCTTCTGTGTGGTAAATGGGCATAATAAAACTGGCCTCCTTGCAAAATCCTTTGAGATCTACAAAGGAGAAGTGTTACACAGCAGCTATACACTTCGTTACTCGCTCTTTTTCATGTGGTTCCTTTAATAGACATTTGGGTTCTGATTTAGATCTTCTGAACAGGGTGTAACACTATTGGTGCTAGTAGCAACTCTGTGTTTGCCAAATGTGACTAGAAGACTCCTACGACTGTGATGTAAGCAATTAAAAAGTTATTTCTCTAAACTTCCCAATGTCAGGTATGCTCTTAAATAGGGAAAGGCTATTTGTGTTCAGGAACTACAGAAGTGTCTTCATCTCCCTGAACAATTACTGCGATGGCACATCCAATCTGAGTAGGCACATATGGAAACAAATAACCCTGTAGGTGCTCACAGATTCTCCAATAAATGTACAATAAATGTTATCTTTTTCACATTCAAATAAAACACAGGAAAATGAATGCCGAAGCATTTCCCATTATTCTGTACTGTATGTGTATGTGCACAGTCAAATGTACAAATGCATAACCATACTTAGGCACAATAGCAAATTTATGTACTGTGAACATGTGTAAGTATGCATACATTGGCATTAAATAGTGCACAATATAAAAAAAAAAAAGACAAACATTCAGGTTGCAAAGCCAAGCAACATTGGATATTCCAGAATGCAGGTTTCCTGGGCATTCTTAATTAGCCCTTTTGAATATGTATGATGATACAGTTTTAATTACATGATAACGCGTAGGGTTTTTTTCCTTAACAGATTCTTGTTTCAGCCAGTCAATGAGGAGTCAGTTTTTTAACCTTCTGGTTTTTCTCTTCTTCCATCATCTTTTTCTGGTGCTCTGGCCTCAGATCTCATGTTAATGCACATGGTCTAAGCGTTACACTGGACACAGAAAACATTAATCCCCTTCCAAGCTTTTGTTTCTCTGGTGCTCCCATAACAGCATCTTAATATGCCCCAAATCCTGATGAACGTATCTCTGCAACACATCTGCGCAGGGTGAGAATACTATTATCTTCACAATATTATTGCCATCATGCAAAAACACTGAAGCACAGGGAGAAAAAGGACAAAAATGTCAGAACGACAACGTTCAGCGAAAGCTGAGAGATGTGGGAGCTTTCGCATGCGTAGCATTTCCCTAGCACTTTCTCCACTCAAAGCACAGTCCCAGTTGACTTCAGCTCTCAGCACTTCTGCATTTCAGGCCCCAGGTGTCTCTTGTTGAGCACCCAGAAAATGAGGCCAAGCACTCGAGGGAGGAAATTCCAAAATGATGTCATCATGCCTACACGTGGGGAGAGGGAAGGAGCTAATCGTGCCCAGGCAATCCAAATTCTGGCATTTGCTAACATTTTAGCATTTGGCTCACAACCATATTGTTCTTTTAGCTGAGTTTCTCTGTGCATGAGTATACATTTCACTGTAAATAAATAAGGACATCTGAACTGTGTCTAACCTGCTAAAAACTCTTGCACTGCCTTCCCAGTAAAACTAATTTATTGATGTGTGTGCCCTTGGAAAAAAGGCATGGCACGTGTTGTAATAACCTTTACTTATTTTTCCTGCTGCAATTAAATCTAGGGAAAGCTAGGGAAACTTGGTTTTGATTGTTCCCAGAAGAGCAAGGGAAGTAAAGAAGATCTACCTTAATAGGTGCGGAAGTATCAATACACTCCACTGCTCCAGCTGTGCCTCAGCCATTCATTCCTTCTCTGCTTTAGAAGCAGGAACAGACAATAGGCAGGCAAACAATTTGGCACCCAAAATCCAGGGGATCAGGGACTTCTAGGGGACAGGGATAAATTTGCTTCACGTCAGTCTGAAAACCCGCTACTAAACCTCAAGATTTACATTTGTTACATTGTCCCTATCCATTAGCAAGTCAGGCATTAAAAAGCATAGCATGCTGCCTTAAAAATCCCAAGATGTTCAATTAAATACTGGTTTATTTTTGGTTTGCTTCCTGCAAGTTTTCTCAAACCATTCCCCTTTTGAAACTTCCCTGCACAAGCAAACAGGTTGGAAACAGGTTAAAAATGGAAGCTGAAATCCATATGTAAACAGCTGGCTCCAAGAGCTGGTGCTCAAGGGAACGAAAACTTGTAATGCAAGACTCACAAAACTCTTGCGGGAGTTGGCTTCATTAGGTATCTACCATAAGCGTGTCTGTGTGCATATATCTGTACACCGTTGTGATCCTATCTGTGTCTGCATATGTACCTGAGGTTAGCAGAGTATTCACTCCCTGCTGTGCCGGTCACTCCTCTCTCTTCTCATACGTCTCATCTGTTCTTTGAAACTGGGAGTGCCTCTCTCTTTCATACATCCCCATCTCCGCTAGCTCCACAGACTGATGGCAGAAGGACCTTTTTTTACCCCTCCTATGTGTGTACAGCAAGTGAGCTTTTCTCAGTGACTCTCTGCTGACTGCATCGAATGTTATCTACCTTTCAGCCAGTGGACAGAGCAATGTGTTTACCTTGCCCAACTGAAACGTCCTGGCTTACTCTCTAAAAGCTCTTCTCTATAGCCCTTCTATATAGGGTACCTAGGGAAATGTAATTGCCAAGGGAGGCATCATGAATACCCTACCTTTACCCCATTCTGAGTGGCTGTTTCCTCTCCTGGTCTGAAAAATCCCTGATATAGGGGTGGCATTAGTTAGTAGTGCTTTTAATTCTTGAAATGCCTCCCCATCCATGCTGGATTCCTCCTCCCTTCCCAGCCTGGGGAGCACATGATTATCCCTCCTCCCCGACGACTGGGGAGCCAAGCTTTCCCTCTTGTCCTTGCAGCCGTCGCTAGCAGTAGGGGGAGCGATGGCAGATCTTATGCCAAGATTTCCTCTTTTTCCCAAGAGGGAAAAGCATATCTGTCCATGCTGAGACACTTCCTTACAGTATGTAGCTAAGCGATGCTCTCCAGCCAAAATGTCAGCTAGCAACTTGCACTCTGTGGGCTTCTGGGGGGAGAAATCCTAGGGTAGGCAATGTGGTGGGAATAGTATGGTGCCTATTACATTATTGAAAACAAAATACAGCTGCATGTTACTGCTGGCTGAATGCAACCTGTCAGCACCAACATCTCCCCAAGAAGCCAGGACTGATTGCAGCCAGCCTTCGCAGGAGAAGGTGCCAGTAGCTGAGCAGTTGGAGAAGTGTGACGTGTTGCCCCCTGCCCGCTTCCAGGCCGTGTTAACACAGCAGTGTTAGAGCAGGGAGTGTGCCTGGAGAAGCACCATGTTGTGAGGAACCGTGTGGTGACAGGCAGATTGCTCAGAAAGCCCCAAAGGAACTGCAGCGGTTTTGCTGATGGCTGAATGCCCCAGGGCTGGGACAACATGCGTTCTCTCATGCGATGGACCGACCCGGGGCACCAGTGGTGCTTGCTATACCTTGATGGTGCATCAGGCTCCAGAATCACTCCAGAATAATTCCTCCATGGCCCACAGATTTGCTTATCCTAATTGTTAATTACTGTAACTCCCTCTTTTAGGACCAGGTCTATTTTCAGTCTTCGTAGTTCACTGAATCTAGAAGGCTGAGCGTCCCTACCCTCTCATGAGTGGGAGTGGGTTGGGTGCTGGCCCTGGGCACTGGAGAATGAATCACGTTGCTGTAGCTGGGAACAAGTAATGAGGGTTAGGTAGGCTTTGAGCCATTTTGGTGCATCACTGTCTTTCCAGCTCTGCTTGTATTATGTTTTGGTCTGGACAATCAGAACCCTTGTAACTTCAGACAGAAATCAAGAAATGAATGGTTTGCCCTCCTGAATAAAATGAGAACATGTGAGTGTGGGGAGAGAGGGGACGGGAGAGAGGCATTTGCATAGGTCAGAAAAGGTCATTAAAACATCTGGCAGTAGTAACTGACATGTGTCAAATTTTAGTGTTCATTAAATTCGTATTAATGCAAGAATGGTTCTTAAGCTCCAAATGCCACTTTTGGTTGCTGTGTTCCCCCAGTTGATGGCGATGACTTTTCAGAACTGTACCATGCTTGTTTGCTTGCTAGTGGCATCTGACCTGAGGTCAGATTTCTATTTAACCCCTTCCTGTAGGTCAAAAGACAAATTAATCTGGTGAGAATTGAATTGGAAATGAGGTGTCTGGATAGCAGGTGTCCTAACCATGGAATAGCTGCCAGGCTGAAACATGTTTGCATCTGTTCTTATGCCATCCAAGAAGTCATCTCCGAGGTCAGGGAGATATTCAGCTGACATCTGAGATGGGAAGTTGCCACAGGGAGCACAAGTGGCAGGTGCGCTGTGTTAGCAGATTTTCTTGCAGTCTGGGGGTAATTTCCGAGAGTGTCACTTTGAGTATAAATGTAGACATTTCCATTTATTGTGCACTTTGCTTTACCTGTGTTTACTACCAGTTTATAATCATAAAGAAGATACACTATTTCCCTCCCCCTTAAAGAGGTGAATCCCACAAATCTTTTTCTTCCTTTTTTTTAGAGGATGAAGATGATGAAGAGATGGTGGAGCCAAAAGCACAGAATGACTTGGAGATGGAAAATCAAGACCAGAAGCAGGAAGTGAAAGAAGGTACTTAAAAAAATGAAAAGGATTTTGTTACAGCTTTAAAGGACTGAATGCTGCAAGTAGTTATTCTCATAGGTAGCTTCCATTATTGAGAACACTGTGAAATTGAAACAGTCACCAGTTTTATTGATTCAGAACCACGAGTGGCATAAAAGCAGAAAATTGTATCCCAGCGACCCAGCTGGTAGGTCTGAGAAGCTTGTGAAAGGCACAAGACTTAGGCTGTTTAGAAGAAGCAACATGTCCTCATAATTTGGGAACAAAGTAGAGATTCTTGGATTCCAGGACTGGTGCTTACTTGTCCTCTGGCTCAAATAGCCTGCTTACATGAAAGATTTAAAATGTGAATGCCAGGCATTCCAGCGGCTCCATAAAGTTGGTTGGTCTTCAGAGGTACTTAGAGCCAGTAACTGTCTGCCTGCTTGAGAGGGGCAAACTTAAACCTAGTGGTGGTCAGGAATCTTCCAGCAGAAAACCATTCCACTGGAAAATGTTGACTGTCAAAATCAAAATTTTTGTAGGAGCTGCCCCCAGGGAACTTAAGGTCAAAGCTGAAGCCAGACAGGTCCAGCCCTTCTATCCATTTCTCTGGAGTGAGACACTGTCGAGGGTTACAAGAGACAAAAATTCAGGTTACTACTTCTTTCTGGTGCAGACAAGAGACACGTGTCGAAGTGGTGCATGTCAGCACTGGACACAGTAGATATCCTGGGTGTCTCTTGTTTGCTTCTCTTGGACCCGTTCTAGCTTCCGTAATTAGAAGAGGGATGTGAAATTTGGTCTTCCTCATCTGGGAATTTACTAGAGTACTGGCTATTCTGGTGTGTCACTTTGAGCAGTCAATGCTCACCCCTGTGTGGAGTGGAGGAAAAGAGCTGAAATATCAGCAGCTCCAGTGTGAGAGGAAATGAGTTTCTTCTCCAGCTCTGTATCTCCGGGACTGCTCACAACGCTGTTTACCCCCTTGAAAGGTAACTTACTTCCTCAGGTAGGGCCTAAGCCACTTCTTGCTGTGGAGATCATTATCAGGATGATTCTGTGACCGTGGCTTTGTTTTTCACAAGGTAATCTCACTATGGGAAAAATATGGAGTCATTTTACAGAGAAGCCCATGAAATTGTTAACTGTGAATACAGCAGTGGATGCTCCTTTCTCATGCAGGGGAGCCTGGCATGATTTACATCAGTGTCCAAAAACCTGAGTCTGGTGTATAGTGCCCATATTCGCTATCCTGACATACTGAAGTGAGCTGCAGTACCAGCCATGCTGTTTTGATTTTAAATTGATCTTTCTTCCTTCTTAAGAGCTTCATAGAAATGATGCCATAAGTCTGGCGATGTCCATTGCTCATTAGGTCCTTGTAGAAACACGGAGGGGGGAACTCATTCCTCCCACTCCTCATCCTTCTGCTTCTCCCACCGCCCCCAGCCACCGCTGCTGTGGGCAGAGGGGAGCAGCAGCAGCAGCAGTGACAGCAGGAACAGGAGTCACACAAGAGTCTGCAAAGGCAGAACTGAAGACATGAGCAAGAAACATGGCAACACAGAAAAACTTACTTTTTCCTGAAAATTATCCTTCCTCCCAAAACTGTGGCATCAACTCACATATGGGCTTTAGCAGTCACTGGACCTAACACAGTATCTCTTTTACTGATAACAACAGGAAGCCATAAAAACCGGTATCACTGCACTTATGCGCTGTCCTGAGTTGCTGAATGTCCCTCTAGTATTCAGCTTACAGCTGATCCCGCCCCCATTTATTTCCATGTAAAAGTAACGCTAGTGCTTATACCTGGGGAGAAAGCACAAACTCCTGCATGAACAGAAGAAGAAAAAATCTAAATACATTCCTGAACTGATTTATTGCACTTTTTCGTGGGTTTTCAAGTTAGCCTTTTATGTACTTTGCTGACCAAGTGCCACTGCCAACATTTTTATTTCTTTGTTGCATTTTAGTCTCAGGGCAGTGTTCCCCTTCTCTGCCTAGCAGACCCCCCGGGAACGGTAGATCAACTGGGCTAGTTTAGCACTAGTCTCAGACACACAAACTGCAGGCTATAAAAGCAAGGCACAGCTTGTTTTAGCAGAACCAGCTTTGGGAGGTGCTAACACTTGACTGGGTTCAAGGAAGAAGAAAGCATGCTCATTGCCTGATAGAAAGTGAACTTGACCTGCAGTACGTGTTGTGACGGATAAAATAGTGGCATGCTGATGACTGGCATTAAATGCTGTGAATCAAATGAAGCTGTCGTCCCCAAATTGACAGGGAATGGAGTCCCATTTTTAGCGGTTGGTGTCGTTCTCTCCCTGTTGGCTTTAGCCCTTTTGCCAACAAAATCCTGTTTTCCTCTCTGTTGTAATCACTCTTCTCATGTTCTGAGCAACATTCAGAGTTTGAAGCCATCGTTTGTGTTTCATGGAAGTGATTAAAACCATGTTACAAGTCAAACAGGAGTTTAGAAGAACATTTCCTGTCGGTGCTGCACTCTGTGTGCCTACTCAGAATTAATAGCTTTTCTGCAAATTAGCACATAATGGGTTAAAAGCATGTTTATGTTGGCATTAAGTACTCTGGCTTCTTTTTCTCTGCAAGGCAAGACAATATTTTGCAAACTTTTTAAAGAATCTCTAATAGATATTATAGTGGCGCCATTCACACTGCTATATAGTAGTTAAGGCTGTGTCAGCACTTCCATTATGAATTCT
>NW_008796063.1:1208588-1213421 GCF_000699145.1 Aptenodytes forsteri
CATTTTTTAACAAATTAAAAAAAATATCAGCATGGTTTTTTGAGTTATAGGAGTGTAAGAAAAAAAACCATGGGAGAGAGAAGTATGGGAAGAGAAAGGGGGACGATTTTTTTTATGAATATAACTCAAAAATAGGTCAGGATGAAAAATAAAGATTGGATCCAGTCTGTTCAGTCTCCCTCTCCCCAGGCCAACAGGACAGGAGTGCTATTTGGTTTCAGCTCAGGGAGCACATTTTTTAACAGATTAAAAAAAATCAGCATGGCTTTTTTTGAGTTATAGGAGTGTAAGAAAAAAAACCATGGGAGAGAGAAGTATGGGAAGAGAAAGGCAGACGATTTTTTTTATGAATATAACTCAAAAATAGGTCAGGATGAAAAATAAAGATTGGATCCAGTCTGTTCAGTCTCCCTCTCCCCAGGCCAACAGGACAGGAGTGCTCTATTTTTATAAAGGTATTTTAAGAGGAAATGTGATTTTTTTTTCTCTGTGGTTTATAGGTAGTCCAGTTTAATTCTACAGACATTTGTTGCATGCTTAATTTCCTCATCTTCCCCTTGCACACCCCAGAGTTGCTCTGCAGGGTTTGGTGGGATTATTCAGCAGGCACACAGTGTAGCCTGCCTGGCACAACACCTCTTGTGGCACTTCAGTGCCATGGAGGTGCTAAGGGCAGAGGAGCAGCTCGAGCCCCCCAAAGTGTTTCTGGAGTGGGAGGTGAAGACCTGGCTTGTTGACCATTTGAAGCACATGAAGCCTTGGCACCCCCTTGTGTTTCTTCCATGGGCTGCCTGTTGCCACCCATGTCTCAGGTGCATGGTCTCCTCACCGTCCTTAGAAGAGCCGAGTGTGGGATACCTGCTGGTGAACTGGGCTGGGCTCTGTCTGTTCCCATCCCCTCCAAACCACGTAAACAAGAGACTGGTCCCAAACTGTGGCATCAAGCGGGTTGGGGCTTTCCATCACCAGAGAGCTCTGGAGCTCCACCTAAGGCGCCTCTTTGTGTCAGTAGAAACCACATGAACAGCGGGACAGGCTGGGTCTTGAAAGTGGGCCTCAACCTGCATTTATCTGAAGCCATGGATATATCCACAGAAAACTGCATGAAAGGCTGTGATGGGAGAGGCTGGGATCTGCAGCTTCAAAGATCTGCTGTGCCCCCCTCTTGCCCTGGCCCTGTGCATGGGGCTCGGGTGTCCACACAGCACGTTGCGGTGGGGGAGATGGTTTAGCTCTCGCCAGCTCAGGCTTCAGTATCAGAGAAGCAGGACAGGTTGCCAGTTTTGCCCCTGTGAACTCACTGGGGTTTGTAAGAGCCTGTAACACCACGGTTTCACTGTTGCCGACACCACAGCGAGCTCAAGTGTGCCAGCCCATCCTGATAGCCCGGCTCAGGTGTGCTCAGGGACGGTGCTCAGCATGGCCCTTGGAGAAGCACGATCAATGGGAACAGCCCTGCCTGGCACAGTTTTGAATTTAGGGCCCTGGACCCTGCTACTCCAGAACTGAAAAATCCCTACATGCACCTCGAAATCTCCCTTTACATGTTCAGCAGTTGTGCCATATCGGCCCATATCAAACCAGGACACAGCACATATCAAGCCTGACATGAAAGTGAGAAGCCCAAGAAAAACAAGAGAATCACAGGCTATCGGCAGACAAGGACTAAAAGCTGCTGAGAGCCCCTTAGCACCTTGCAGTTCTCACACTGTACATTTCTACCGTTCTCGGTCATCAGCACATCTAAAGTTTACATGGGTTTAAATACACGCTGAAAGAAATAATACAGCTCTTAAAAGGGTTTTACTAATCTCCTCCTGTCTCTCGTTATATCTCTGGGCTCATAACAAGGCTGCTTCCTGCTTTACTGTTTTTATTAGTTCACCCTTTCTTTAATTCACTTATTCTTTCTGTTCTTTTTTTCTTTTTTGCCTTTAATGGACTTCATTTCTTTTGTCATGTTTTTACAATTGCTTAGGTTCCAGGAGAATACTTTTTATATTCTATTGCACTTCTTTGAATGTGGGTCTTTTTTCTGGTTTGTTTTGGGGTTTTTTTTTAAATATCTTTTTGGCTCCCTTGGGAGAAGACTCAAATCCTGGTATTTAAATTTTTGTGAATTTGATCCTGCACTGTTATCACAACTATTTATATTATATTTACTACAAACTTGCTTCAGCCAGATAAGAACAAGCCTGCAGCATTTTTTATCTTAGTTCCTAAAGATCCAAGGAAATATTTTCATATCAATTTTTTTTTTTCTGTTTTGTCCAAGGAAATTTGTGGACAAAGGACCTGATGTGAAAGATGGTATTTCTGTGGATCATGTTAAATCACATGTGAAATAAAAAAAATGCTGTTCTTTTTCAGAAATGTGTTGAATAAATCTGTTGTTTTCACGTCATATTCAATTTTTGTTACATATTCTAGACCTTTTTGCTCATGCACAAGTGTACAATGTCTTTTATTATGGATATACCTCGCATTTGCTTCCCCTGCAGTGCCCTCTGTGTGTATATAACTGCACAGTGTTTTAATTTTAAATGTAAATGTAACTTCCATTTTATTTTGTACAGTATTATACATTAACATGAGTACAGGGCTTCGTTGATACATGTTGTTGACCTCATAACCCCAGAGCCACCCGGACAGCACCCTGCTTGCGGGTACGCCATCCCATCGATGTTTCAGTGGGTCCGTGGAAAGACAGGATGCCCACTGGCCCTGTTCGGCAGAACTTGGTGGCTGGACCATGGGTCGTCCTGATGTGAGCTGTGCGGGGCCACGGATGGGTTCAGCTCCTCCGGGCGGGAAGCAGAGCACAGGCACAATAGTTCATTACGAAGCTACGGTATAGAAACAAGAGCAAAGTGTGGGTCATCCTTTGCAGGAGCTTTCATTGCACTCCAGGCAATAAGCACGTAACTTTTAGCACTGGTAAGCTAAGCATCGCACTAGGCTTCGTTAGACATGGGAGGTTAGATGTGGTTTGTTTGGTTTCTATGCCAGGGAGAGCAGAAACTTGAAGACAAATGCTGTATTCTTACAGGGAATTTCTGAAGATATTGTCACATCACATAGGTCTCTGTGACAAAACAAAACAAAAAATACTTTGATCAGCTACTTATGTTTCTCAGGGTTTTCCTTGAAGAGAGCCTGTGTCTCTTGAAAGCTGAGATCAAAGTAACTGTAAGCCCCCAGATAGGAAGAAAAATTGCAGAAAATTACGTAGATTCTTTTTATTTTATTCGAGGTAATGGACAGACAGAGAGAAGGAACAAGGGGAAAATGGTAGTGGCTCTGAAAGATAAATGGTTAGAAAATCTTCATATTTGAAAGAACAAGCCTGTCTGTTTTGGTTTTTCTGCTTATACTTCATGTATTTGCAGTAGTTACAGCAATGTTTTACACTGGAAAAAGTAATGATGTTAACATTCTTGTAAGAAGAGATTGCCTCAAATAAAACTTCAGAGGCAGCCGAACGAAAGAAGAAAATAAGGTTAAAATATGAAGCTTAATATCGCCAGGGGGCATCTGGTGTGTCAGTCAGATGAGTGAGGTAAGCTGATTTATGCCCTACAAACTTTAGCCAAGGTGTTTCTAATGCCAAAGAGGGTTTAATAGACTGCTGGCCTCCCACAGATCATTGCTAACTGCAAGGGAGATTTTGCTGAGGTAGAACTGCAATCGTGTGTCTCCATTGCTTGTGAACACTCCACAGCTCCCAAGCTGTTTATTTTTTGCCTTTTCCCTTTCTATTGATTTTTTGTTTTATTTTCTTTGCCAGTTATAGCCGGCAAATGGCTGAGTAATAAATTTATATTTCCAAGCTGTAGAGAGGATTTGATTTAGCAAATAATTTTTACCATTTGGAGCAGTTTAAAATGAGTTTTCCAGTTGCGTTTGCAGTTATTTTCTCCCCTTTTATGCCATTTTGCTGCATTGTCATGCTTGTTGTCTTTGATTCTCGGAAAGCGATGCTTTAGCGGTGACAGTGGGATATTGCCTCATTACAGGCTTCCTTGCCAGATGAGTTCCCTTAGTGCCAATTACTATTCAGTAGTGGATGCTGCAATAGGTCAACCTGTACTTTTTGCTAGTCATTCTTTTTTTTCACATGCATTGCTTCTGTCTAAAGCACTTAGAGGCAAATTGTGCTCCTGCCTTGGTAATTGTTGCTCTGCTACTCAGGGGGACCGTGCGGGGGGACGTAGATATTCTCTGGATGTGTGGAGCTCCACAGGGACCACTAACCTGGTGGTAGGAGGCATAGGGCCAAGGCCACGGGAGATCATCAAAGGCTAAAGTTTCTAACTTTTTAGCTGCTTTGTCTCCTGAGGGCAAAATTGCTCCTCCACCTTTTGCATTTTTCCTACCCTCTATATTTAGCCCAGGTATAGTGCAGAGATTTTGTCTTTCAGAGCTAACGCTTCGACCAGTTGAGGCAAACCTGAGCGTGGTGATAACAGCCTCTCCCAACCAAAGGGAGTGCTCTCAAAGCAAGTACACTGAAATTGGGGGGAACTGAGTACTGCAGTAATGCTGACCATGTCACTATTCCTACCTGCTGTTGCGCCTTTCTGTCCATCCTTGTCCCTGGGGCTGGTGGTGGCGTTGTACTTGGGCACCAGAGCTCACGAACCTAGTGTGAACCACAGGAAAATCAGACAGCGAGCAAGGGCTACATCTCAGTAAGTTTGGCATCCTGGCCTGTATCAGCAATAGTGTGGCCAGCAGGAGTAGGGAAGTGATCGTGCCCCTGTACTCGGCACTGGTGAGGCCGCACCTCGAGTACTGTGTTCAGTTTTGGGCCCCTCACTACAAGAAGGACAT
>NW_008796063.1:1213690-1269112 GCF_000699145.1 Aptenodytes forsteri
TGGTTAAACATTGGAAGAGGCTGCCCAGGGAAGTGGTGGAGTCCCCATCCCTGGAAGTCTTTAAAAGACATGTAGATGCGGCACTTAGGGACACGGTTTAGTGGGCATGGTGGTGTTGGGTTGACGGTTGGACTTGATGATCTTAGAGGTCTTTTCCAACCTTAATGATTCTATGATTCTATGATTCTATGATCTCCTTGATAGCTGAAAGTAGCTGTGTGGCATGGCACAGCAATTGGAAAATAATTTCGAACTGCAACTTTAAACTGTGTCACTCATTGTTTAATTAAACATTAAGATATGTGTGACAGGGCTGGGAGTTAAACTTTGATCTATACTGGGTGTTCTCTGAGGCACTGTGCTGAATTATCTTTTTTGGCTGCTGGTGTTTATGGCCTGGGGAGACTGCAAGGTCATTTTCACTAGTAAACACCTCAAATCTGTAATGTAAAGCCAATGCAGGAGACCTTTGATCGATAGTTAAACTCTAAGTATGAGTCTCTGTAATTTTGCAATAAATCTGTTTATGATATGTTGTTTGTGTACCTAATTATAAACTTGGAACAAAATTCCCTGTTAGCATAATTCCTGTGATGTCAGCAGAGCTTTTCATGCTGGGAATTTAAGCTAGTTGCAAGGTTGGTTTGGTGTAACTGTGAAGATACTAACGACATTTTTTGAAATACAAGTAATTCTGAAATACAACTAAAATGATGGTTTAAAAGCATATGTGGGCAAAGGCATGATTGATATACAACATTGCCACAATATCAGTATGACCCTGCTAGTGTAACTGAGAACAGAATTTTGCACCATAGCAGCATCCCAATTTTCTTTCCTCCTGATGCTCACATTTGAGTTGGAATTTGCCAACAGGTCATTAAACTGAGGGAGATAAAGCATTGGAGCATCCTGCAAAGATAGTATTTTTCAAATGAAGGGCCATACTGGGAATATTGGTTTGGAAGTAAAGGTTTAGCATCTCTGCATACATGTAAAGAAGCAACTTCATCTCGTGGGGGCCAGGCTATCCTGACTGGTGCCTGAGATGGCTCCCACCCCCTCCCAGGGCAGCTTTGGCCACGGCTCAGTGTTATTTGTTGCTCTGGCTCTTAGGATTCCTCTGCAAGGAATAAAACTGCCTTAAAGAAACTGGTGTTTGGTCGGTTGCTTTCGATTTTGCTGCCTCTGAGAATATCTTTTGTTATTTACTTCATTGCTTCACAAAAGCTCTAAAGCAGAGACAGAATTTATCAGTGACACCAAGGAGAAATGGGAAGAAGTGAAGGGAGAGATTATGTGACCCCTTTTAACACAAAGAACTGTAGTATAAGTTAAGAAGATTATTTTATCTTTGGCTCCTCTGACAGGTCCCCTGTTACATAAGTGTTCTGCTTTTTCGAGTTAGGTATTGCCTAAACGTCAGTCACAGCCATTTCCTGAAATAGGAACACCGAGTTTATTTAATTTGGGGAGTTTAAGTATTTTTCATTTCAGAATAATAAATATATAAGATATAGGATCTCTTCTGTGTGAATGCTACATTCTGGGAATATACAGGAGTATGTTTAGATATACTAAAAAATTCTTAGTCATGATTTTAAGAGTAAAGCTTTGATTTTTGTCCTGACATTGCTACGGCAAGCTTTCATATCAAAAGAAACCCACTGGAAATGTTGATTCATTGGGAAAGGGGTGAAATGTCATACTCTTAACTACATCTTTTCATTTTCCAAGCTCCTCCTAGAGAACTGACAGAAGAAGAAAAACAGCAAGTTCTCCATTCAGAAGAATTCCTGATATTTTTTGACCGGACAATACGTGTAATTGAGCGAGCTTTGGCTGAAGATTCAGACATCTTCTTTGACTACAGTGGCAGAGATGTAGAAGAGAAAGATGGGTCAGTTTGGGGTTTGTTAGCTTTTGTAAAATAACCTTTATAAAAAGAATTCCAATGCCAGGAAGCCTTAATTTTAAAACTAAACTGAACATTTTTATAGTTAAGAAAATTTTAAAACCTCGCCGTGAAGGCCTGGGTCACTTTGTTAGTCTAAATTATTTTGTAAAATAGCTTCCTGCTTTATTGCTCTGGGGTTTTTTCTTTGACGTATTATGTAGGTGGTTTAATTTTTTGTTTCATTTTTTGGGATGAAATTTCAAATTCTGAAGAAAAACATTAATAATTGAAATAGATAAATGTGTGTGTACACATGTATATGTAGATGTGCATGTGTACGTTCCAGTGTGCTTGCATCATGATATTTATACAAATTCAAATTGCTGTTGTTTATATTCCACTACTGCCTCAGGTCTGTAATGGATCCCACTGTGCTATGCATTGTGTGGATGAAAATGATGATCTCTCAAAGTGTTTGCAATCTAAACACATAAGATGAGAGGTGACAGGTTGTTGTTGTATTCAGCAATTGATAGGGGAGTAGAAGCAGCAAAACTTCTTAGTACGAGAGGAAGTATTTAGATTTCAACTGCTGCGTATCCATTGAAGCCTCATGGCAAATCAGTAGCTGTGCTGCACTGAAGTTACTTACTGGAGGTTACTCTAGAGCATTGCCCCTGGGACCAGCTAAATGCATCAGTGTGGCAGCAGCTGACCAGCACCGAGCTTCAGCCCATCCTAATGGTACCAGAAGGCATCCGCCGTCTCCATCGCTGGGAAGAGGTGCTGTAACTTTAAGATTTCAGGAATCAAAAATAACAGATTGGGTTATAGCTCGGAGGTGAAGATTCAGAAAAAGGGGAGCTGAATGCCAGGGCCAGGTTCGGTCCTGAGAGACAAAGGTGGCAGAGGTGGCCCAGGGTGACCCAGCAGAGTCAGGAAGGCAGTGGGAAATTAAGAAATGTGGTTTTGTGAAACAGATGTAAAGTTTGTTCCTTGGTGCAGATTTGTTATCAGCAAGACAGTCAGTGAGAGCAGTTAAATCAGGGTGGCAGACTTCCCCAGGCTGGGCAGAGATTTGAGAAGTAGTAGTCAGAAACTTTTGCATTGCTTTTCACAGCATGTGAATGCTGGTACTTCAAAAAGTGTCACTTTGTTTGAATTCACACAGAGACGTTCAAGCAGGAGCCAACCTTTCCTTTAACCGTCAGTTTTATGATGAGCACTGGTCAAAGCATCGTGTCGTCACCTGTATGGATTGGTCTCTTCAGGTAAGATGTGAAGCCGGGAGATATGTTTCCATATCCCTTCCAACTTCTCGCTAAAAAAATACGGCCAGCCTCAGTTTGCCCTTCGTTCTGTAGACTATGATGTCATTTTTTAGCTAACAGCAGGGCCCTGAATGAGCGAATGCATGTTTCTCTGTAAGGAAGAGTGGTAGTGGGCAATAATGAAGCTGTCATTTTTTTGTGTATGTTACTTGGTCTTCAAAACCAGGATGTTGTATTAAAACTATAGGTTAACAAACCTACTAAGATGAAGGAGTCTTTACTTTTCCTCCCCCCTCCACTCCTTCAGCACATGGAAATTTTTTTAGGACAAAAGGTTTAAAACCAATTAAAAATAATTTACTAAATATATAGCAATTGATTTAATAAATAGTTAAACATAATAATAGAAATACAATAATATGTATAATATAAAATAAAATAAAAAATAAGAATAGTGAGGAATAAAATTTATTTTTCTAATACACTAAAACTCAAAAT
The DNA here is from genome assembly GCF_000699145.1 of Aptenodytes forsteri. Lineage (NCBI taxonomy): Eukaryota > Metazoa > Chordata > Aves > Sphenisciformes > Spheniscidae > Aptenodytes > Aptenodytes forsteri. The sequence goes on from NW_008796063.1 coordinate 1,217,357, forward strand.
GTGAAAGTATCTGAACAACTTGAAAAGATTGAAAAGAGGTCTTTCAAAAAATGCTGGGTCCCCTCTTCAAGTGATGGAAGAGGAGGCTGCAGCTGGCCAGGGGGCATGCTAAAGCAGCATGCCTGGAATGTATCCAGTTTCTGTGCACTGCAAAGCATTGTCATATTGCAAAATAAAACTGACGATAGAGCTGCTTAAGCTTCCCAAAACCAATACAACCCCATCAGCAAAGCACAGAAACCAGGTTAATTAGTTACTCAGTTGGAGAGCTGGGATTAGCGCACACACACATCACCACAGGTCCTGTCAAATTCATTTGGTCCCAGTTTTGCTCCAGCCACCCTCATCCTCTCTGCTTTGTCCCTGTTAGCTTGTTCCTAGGTTCCAGCCTGGAGCAAAGCAGCTGGTTTCCCTGGGGAGGAAGCCAGGGAGACTCTGCTCCAAGGTCAACAATACAGATAACAACAAAACTGCTCCAGAAGGACAAGGCTTGAAAAATGCGAACACAAGCCAGTCTGCCTAGTTGGCCCCAAACCCAGCCTCAGACGTGCCCTGGTGCATCCAGAGCCCTGGTGCAGCCTGGTGTGGGTAGCAAAGATGCTATAAATGTAGCTCAGCCCAGTGCTAAGAACAAGCCTTGCTTAGCCTGCTCTTAGAAGTAGCTGCTCTTTCTGCACCATGTTAGGTGTTGCACGTGGAGACGCCATGTGTTTAAAGCCAAGTACGTAAATGGTGTGTGTGGGCTGGGGAGAGGCAGTGGATAAGGAGCACAGTGACTCTCGCATCCATCCTTCTCTCCTTCCCCTTGAAATGGCAGCAGGGCTGATTCCATCCCTCCAGGTACTTCTCAGGTAAGGTGGCAGCTGACTGCATAGAGGATGTGGCAGGCAGTAGGGAGGAAAGGAGCTGGAGGGTCTCAATGAGCATCGCCGGTAGGCTGTGGAAGTCTGGCTGTCCGATCGGGTGTCGTGCACACCAGCCAGCTGCAGAGAGGCTTCTGGTAATATCCAGCTCACACCCTGTGTGTGAAATGAAGGATTTATCCCTTTGCTTTCATACAAAATATCAGCTTAACAACAGGTATGCACTGGTGTGACGTGGGTGGCCTTTAAGCACATATGGATTTCCACAGAAATCAAATATAAGCCTGAGGAAACACTTATCTTAGGTTGTTCACTTGTTCAGGGGCTGGAAATTACATGGAATTCTTATCTGATATTTTCCTAACAGGCAGCTCTTACTGTATTCCCAGGGCAGCAAGAAAAAAAGCCGCCTCAGAAGAGCACTGCCAAATGTAATTGCTCAGCCCCTGGGGCTCGAAGGCATGTTCTGCTTCCCACCTCTTTGTTCCAGGGTGGCCCCTCCTGCCTTCCCCTCCGTTAACTCTTCACACTCAGCTCCCTGGCACCCCAGCGGGGGCTTCTCCGCCCCAGCGGCTTCTCCATGCCGGGCGGCTTCTGCACGCCACCCCACACTAGCTTGGAAGGAGAGACTTGCCTCCTCTCTTGCCTGCTTTGAGGTGTATCGTGCTGGAGCCGGACAGAGGTATTTCACCTAACCGCGAGCTCAGCTTCTCACTCATGCTCCAGGACATGGCAGTGTCCAGTATGCCAAAGGATAATTTGAATAATCATGGGAACTGCAGAACACATTGCTCAATTTTCTGTGATAAAACTGTTGCTGCAAAACAGCCTGGAGGCAAATAGAAGCTTAATCAAACAAAGGACCTTGATGCATTGATTAAACAAGTTACTCTGTTCCCAGTGACATGTAAAATACGGTCCCAAACATGTGGGATCATTCATACCATTAAAGCTAACCCACTAGCCCCTTGATTCTTTTGCAGAGCAAAGGGAGAGCGGCTTAGATGCTTCATCAAGGATCTAAGGGAGAGCGGCTTAGATGCTTCATCAAGGATCTAAGGGAAAGGCCCAACAGAGTGAGTGTAAACATAGAGAGTGGGATCACCTTGCTCTGTCCATGAGGAGGTAACTTAGCTCATCTAAAGCCAAGAAAACCACAGTCTCAGGGATACTGTTGTGTCTCTCTTGACTCTCAGGCGGCAGCCTTGAATGCTGTTTCCCACAGCACCATTTCCACGCTATTTTCAGTTGCAGTCACAGGACAGCTGGGCACCTGGTGAGGACCGAAATTCTGTAAATGCAAGTAGATTGAATGAAGTGGCGAGCATGCAATGCCAGCGTGGATTTAGGGTGCTGCACTTAGCTCAGTTTTTTTACGAGTCAAAAAGCCTCATAATGGTGTTGCCCAGCTAGGTATGACCCCAGCGTATGTGTAAACTTGAGACTGTATTTCCAGTCAGATGCATAAATTGTGATTGCAAAACCTACGTATAGACCAGCAAGATTTAAGTCAGTGTTTGTTTATGGCCAGACGTGCTGCCAACCAGAGCATGCTCGCTAAACTTTCAGGAGCATGAACCAACCCCAGAGTGCCTCTAAACTGGTGCTTCAGACCTGGTCACACACCCTAGCTGGCTGCAGTCATGCCGGTGGAAGGGCTTGTTGCTTCTGCCTGCCAAGGTATCTGCCCCTTCATGACTGCAGCTGCTCACGCGAATGGTACCTAACCTGTACAGCCAAAATGAGATGCCCTGGCAAAAGCCTACTGCACACGCTGTTTACTTGGACCTGTGCCAACGTGGGATGAGAAGGTTCAAAGGAGAAGCTGAGCTCGCTGTTCAGAAGTGGTTGTAATCTCTGTCACAGGAGAGAGAGAGAAGAGGGGGGTGAGATGGATGAGAGCAGTGGAGGGCAGGCTGGCACAACTGCATCCAGAGAGGTGGTGTCTCAGGTGTGGGATTAAACCACCCTCATGTCTCCCTCAGTTCTTGAGGAGGGAGAAGAGGTGATTGGTCTGCTGCATGCTCTAAATCTCAGGCAACTGATTTGGGTGCTAAATTGCCTTTAAAAGCTGTGCCAGCAGCCAGGGTCTGCCGGGATGTAGATACAACCCAGTCAGAGCCGCCCCAAAATGGGAAAGAGGCAGCTATGGTGGCCATGTGTCATTGCTGGTTCTCCCACACGTGGGTCCAGGCTCATTTGGAACGATGAGCTTGAATAGAAAAATTGTCAGCTCCATGATGTATTATCCATGGAAGAAGTGGGAACGAATAGCTGCTGATGGCAAAAGTTATAGCTGTGCGCATTATTTCTTCCAAGGGATTTTGAGAGCAGAGAGGTTCAAACCCCAATAATAATGATATAAAGGGTGGTGGGTTTTTTTTCATTTTTAAAATGCCTGGTGTGGACCAAATTCACAGCTCTCAATAGTACTATTGGCAGTTTCGTTGTCCCACTTCCTTTACATCTACCAGCTGTGCTGTTCCCCTATGAAGCGGTGAATGGCTTGGCAGGAATTTACCTGGGAAAGACAAAAAGTGACAATGATTTGCGGAGATCATTGAGAAGTTTTGAGGGAAAGCATTCCTAGTTTACAAGAGGAGGGTGTGGGTTCTGCGGAGCTTGGGCTGCTGGCTCGTTGGTCTGCAGAAGCCACGTGCTTTTCTCTGGACATGCCATAAGGTCCACTACCTTACTTTGACTATTTAGAGGGAAGAACAGAGGCTACCAGAGGTGCCTAGTGTCAAACATGTGAAAGTGGAGAACTGGGTGCTATTGTAAGAAGTATTTGGCAGAAAGTAATTGATGTTTTGTGGGCAAATTGTTACTTCTTGTGGTGTTTTGAAACGATACAAGGTCATCAACAGAATGTGAAAATCTGATTTTTCATATATGATATGTGTGTGTGTGTATGTATATATATAAACAGAGCAAATACATACGTGTATGTTGCATATCTACTTCTATACATCAATGGATAATGGGTGTACAAGAAAATATGGATCTGATTTTAGAGTGCCCATTGCATCAATCTTACTGAGTCAGTGGAATTCGAGGTCACCCTGCGCTTTACAAGATGACCTCAGCATCTTGCAAAATTGAGCTTCTGTAAAGAAAATATTTTGTTTGCTATTTGAATCATCAAGAAGAGCTTTCAAGTTGATTCTATTCATAAGTGAATAGGAAGAGTGCATAATGAAATAGGAAAGAATAGTTTTCAGGGATGCTGAAAAAACTGTGAATTTCAGAATAGAAGCAAGTCAACGCTGTGGTCATCGTGTTTTATTATCAAAATCAACTAAGACAACGGTTTGTCCCTGAAGAAATGGTTAAGCAAATACATTAGAATTACTCAAGCTTTCAGATTTTTCCTCTTCCTTGCTTTGCATTCCCTTTATGAATAACCTGCTAGTTGTCTTTTCTGAGAATTACCTGCAGAAAATAACATTGCCTTTGTGGTGTCTGAGAATAACCGATAGAGAGCAAGGAGCAGGGGCTTTAAGGATGTCAGGGACGAGTAAAATATAAAACCAAAATGAAGCTGAATACTATGATTTGACTTAGTGTGTAATATAATTAAAACCAGATATTGCACATGTAGCGTGAGATTATTTCTGTCTCATCTGATTTTGCATAGTTTCTTCATCATCCATCTTATTTAATTTGCCTTTTCCTTTTCTTTCTAGTACCCTGAGTTGATGGTTGCATCTTATAACAATAATGAAGATGCTCCACATGAGCCTGATGGGGTAGCCTTGGTATGGAACATGAAGTTCAAGAAAACCACACCGGAATATGTTTTCCATTGTCAGGTAAGACTGAGAAAGCCATTAATTTCATGCTAGACAAAACAGAGTTTACTACACAGTGCATCTGCCCACTGTTTATATGAAGAAGTTGAGGTTAAAAATAGACATTTTTGGAAAAAGTACAAGTGGCAGTCCAGTGTTTTTAGAAGGCAACCAGCCTTCTCAAACAATGCTGAACGCCTGTCAGGGCTGCGTGTCATTCTTTGGCTATTTAAAACAGTCCCTAGGAGATTTAGTTTATAAAGCCCCTGCACTTATGAAGTAACTGTGGTGTACCACTTCCTCATCCAGGCAGCAACATATGCTTTCCCACCCACGTTAGCTTCCTCGCATCCTCTGCACTCCAGGCTGCGCACCCTTGCCTTGGTTCTGCTCAATATCGTGTTTTGCCATTAAAATTGGGAAGTATACTTTGCATTTCTGGGCACGCATCTTACCTACAGCTTGATAAAAACGGTCTCGATTACAAGGACTACCCCACCAATTCCTGTTTGACTGTCCTTTAGGCTAGCAAACCAGTGATTCACTTCACTCAGTGCTACTCTATGACCATACTATTTTAGAAGTTTATGAACAATTCAAAAATAGTTGGGTGTTTTGTTTCTATATGTCTGTTTACTCCTCTTTTGCCACTGCTTTTGTGTGTGAAATGGCACAGCCTCATATTGACAGAAATGTTCTGCTCATTGGCTCTATCTCCATCAAACTGTCCAAACTGTGGAACAGGGCTTGGGCCAAATTTCCAACCTCTTCATTAATATCCTTCTGTGGTAATTAAATACAGGACAGTGGTATTCAAAAAGCCATATGGAAAAGTTTCAGCAAGTAAAACTTAACAATCAGAGATTAGTAAAATGCAGATTATTCTGCGGTAAAAATTGCTTCTCTTGGAAGGATATGTATTACCTGGCTAATTGTGTAAGCTAAGTGTCATTTTACATTCAAGGACCAAACATCTTTTTGAACTAAGTTTATGTTTGGACTTGGGTACATTATCAGATGTAACATAGTGGGAGGGAGTTGCTGGAACTGAAGTTACTGCTTCAACCCGATTAAGTAACCTTTAATTCTGGGCATGTTTTTCTAATTTGCTATACTGAAAAAACAACTTCACAAGGAGTCTAGGCCTGCACAGCAAATATGCCATACAGATTTATGTACATATATATGTATGTGTGTGTCTGTATTACCTTTGAAATGAGAACTTGTATTTTTCTGGATATCATATTCGGCAGACTGATGTGTTCTTTCAGACTGCTTAAGATCTTAGCTCAGATCCCATGTTCAAATTCTTCTAAGATGTACGTGCAGCTTAATGTATTAAACAAAATATTCAAGAGAAGAGATTGTCCGTTGCATTTTCAGGAAGAATAATCCTTAAACTAGATTAATTTTGCAAGATAATAAGCAGATTCAGGGTAGCCCTTCTGAGTACACAAAGGGGAGATTGACTACAGACATAACAATGTGCTCCGTTAATTAAAAATTCTACCTAGTTTTAAAAGTAGGTACACTTAAACAGGGGAGGTATGACTCACTAAATTGAAAGCATTGAGACAGACTATAATCTCCGTTAGAAAAACACACATAGGACAAAGTGGTGGCCAGAGATTTGGCCTGGCTGAGCTTCTGTCTAATGCTACCATTAAGTTGAATGTCCCCTTTTTTAGAACTGGAACCTTAAAACCTGTGAATTGAGAGGCACATATGGCAGTGTGCTTTCACATGCATCCTGGATTCATCGTCTTTCAGTTAAATGAAATCAGTTCTTCTGTCCATGAGAAATATTTATTTTCTTGTTCAAACTGTCCACAGATAATTTGCATTATAAGTCCGTTATGAGTTGGAACCATGCTTGAACCGCCATTATGGGGCTTCTGACATGTGGAATATCTTCTGCATCTCAGATCAGATGGGGATACCCACATGAGATTAAATGGGGAAGCGAAAAGCATGAGACTTGGTCTCTTGAACACAGGTTTTGTTCTAACTGACTCAGATGGAAAATAAGAAAAAAAAAATTATCTTAGCTCAGAGTCTGGAATTCAGTTCTGTAGATCATCATGTTATTCTGTTAGTTAGTGGAAACCAACTGTATTATTAGTCAGCCCCATATCATTTATATTACCATTTTGCAAGAGAAACATTCCCTTACTCAGTCCTGATTCAGTCATTTCTCTAGACATTTCTGTCTTCTGTGAGACAGGCCCAATTTTTCTTCCACAATACATGACCTTATAACAGTCCAGCCCAGCAGCTAGAGATGAACGCACACCTTATCATTACACCTAGGTTGCCCAGATATGACAAACACAGTACTTTGAGTGTATTTTCCCAATAGACCTCTATTTTCCTTTCCAAAGACTTTCTATAAAAACGTGGTCTTAATAAATACTATATGGTGCTGCTAATATACTTTCTGCCTTTCAATTTTGGGGCTCACAGAGTGAGATACAAGCACGTAGAAACTCATTTCAGATGTGACTGTCGAGGAACTCATGCAAGCTACTTCTGAGAAGCCAAATCAATAAATAGGTTTATGAAGCCATTTCTGAGGAAATTCTAAGAAATTCCACCTCAGGAATTCTGATAATATCAATAGAAACAGATATGTGAAACGTCTCTGGACAGCTAAAGAGCTGGCTGAACTTCAGCAGGTAAAACTTCCTTCTGCACATTTGGTAAATTCTTGAAGCTAGGAACTGTAATGTTTTTCTGTCTTTCCTGGTATATTATACAGATTTAAGTGAGATGATTACCAAGGAATTTCTTAATTTTCTTTACCTCTTTCTATGACTTCTGGTAATCTTACATAGGATCATTGAAATTGTCATAATCAGAACAACAGGCTTTCCCAGTGCCTTTGCTGAAAGTTGCCAGAACCCCGAGGCTTCAAGTAAAGTTGTCTATCAGCCATGGCAGACAATGATGCAAAAATCTACCAGCGATGATGTTTTTTCCTAATTCCAATCAGCAAAACGTTTGATTTCAGTCCTCAAATGTGAGGGATGATGTATTCTGTAAATGTTTAACTTAGCTGTTGTCACTAATGATCTTACTGTTATGAAATCCTTGCCCAATTTAAAGTCGTATTAGGTTGTTGGCTCATTAATACAGTGTAGGTGGTAGTAAATTTCATAGCTCTACAATACGTTGTGCTACAAATACTGGGTTCAATTTTAGTTAATATGCATTAAGGGAAAAATTACTATCAGCCAAGTGGACTTGTTCACTCATTAATTCATGTGAACTGCCATGCGATCTATCAAATCCTTTCTAAGCAAAACAGTCCTACTGGCTTCTACTCTCTCCTCCTGTGGAATATTTCTTTTCTTTTACTTGTTTTATTTTTGCCCTTCTTTGGGTTTTTATATTTCTACTTTACCCAGTGATGTGCTGACAGTATTTTAGCTGGGACTCCCACAGATTTTTTCCTCTATAGCTCATCATACATCTCTTTACCACAAAGCTAGAAATGGGAAAACAAGGAAGAGTGAGGGATCGGGCAATTTGTTCATTTGTTTTCCTATGCAAGCAAAAAAATGTTCTTTCAGAAGCAAAATCAAAGTGGAAGGGTGATATCATTTGCCAAAGGAATGAATGCTCAATGCTTTCCCTAAGTAGTGAGGAATAAATTGAGCATGCAGTTAATACTGCAGAGTGCAGATTGGGAATGTCCTTGTAGGGAAGAGTCAGGGATGTCCTCTTCCCCCACGCTGGAGCATCACAAACTCTTGGTGTAATCCAGTGCATTCCAAAGGCAAAACCCAAGCCTTTCAGAAGTACTTTATGAGGCCCTGCAGATGAGTCATCCCTGGTTGGGTTGGTTTGGCAGTATCCAGAGAGGGAATGAATTCCAGCAAAGACATGGAAATCACATTGACTCTCCCTCGTTTTGGTGGGAGAATTTTAAGCAGTGTTTCACACTGCTTCTCTCAGCTACTGTTGGTCTGTGTTTAGGTGGGGGTGACAAAAATGAAAATAGTATGGCACAGTTATTGATGATACGACTCAACATGAGCTCAATCCTATATTGATTTATGCAATGCATGGGGCTGGCCTTGTATGTGAACATTCCTGTACTATTGATTGATAGAGTAGCGTCAATGATATTTCTCAGTATTACTCTCTTTCTTAGAAAGTGCTTATATGTCCGTAATGTGTTTTTTCACTGAACAAACAAATAAAAATCTACATTACCCATTAATTATGAGGATTATTTGTAATGCAGTGCCCATTGTTTACGTACTACAGTAAATAGAGCCCTTCACTTACCTCAGTGCATCTAATTCTAAGATATGCATTTCTGACTCCATCCATTCAGTTGAAAAGGGAAAGACCACACCAGGATAAGCAATGAAGAGTGGTCAAACTCTGCCCATGATGTTGTCTCTGTTTCCTGGTGGACTGATCTAAGCTTTCTAAGCCAAAGTGACCTGAAGAAGTATCCAAAACTTTGCACCAACGTATCTGGTCAGCGAGGCAAATGAGAACTCAGACTGTCTTTGCCTTGAAGCGGGTAGTTGAAGTCTGAGCTATTGTACCCTTCCTTTCAGCAGGGCCTGTTAGCACAGGTACAGCACTGCTTTTATACCAGATCTCGTAGCTTTTGGGTTAGAGCTGATCTACAGAGACGGAGATACAAGGGAAAGAAATAATCAGTGGGTCTAGTGGACTTCAGTGGTATTGCAAACCGTTTCCTTTCTTCTGGAACCAAACAGGAGTTATTAAAGTTGGTTGAGGTATCTGGACCTCAGCTTCAAACATCCATCACTTCAAGAGAGGAGGGGTGGGGGGAAGACAGTTAAAGATATTAGTTTCATGGAAATAAACCAAATTGAATGTTACTTTCTGATTTGGAGGACTCTGCATTGTGTTTGGAAAGTTTGATGAATTCTGCTTTCCTACACCCAGTCTAATGATAGGAGCAACAAAAGAATTACTACATTGACTGCATTTTGATTTATTATAGCTTATTTCCTGATCTATTAATTTCCTCTTTCTCAGCTATGTCTTTTCCAAATGTCTCAAAAGGGCAGTGAGAAGTACAAATCTGACACTTAGAAGTAACTCTATTCAGTGTATTTTTAAGGAAGGAGAGCACATGTGAAGTAGCTTTTATTTGAGGAAGCAGTAACCATTTAAGAGTTCTTTCAAGAAGTCAGATTGACTTTTAGCATAATCACAAAAAGATTTCAGCAGTATATCACTTTTAATAGCTGCAGCTATTTCTGTCCTTTTCCTAAAATGCTATGCAGTCAGATTTACTTGGTTGGTTCCATCTCTTTACTAAACTGTCAGTTTTTTGTGGGATATGGGACTTGTGTTTTCTATTTTAATTTCAAGAAAAGCTGTCCATGCTTGGAAAATACTGGTGGATTGGGTACAGAAATCAGCCACTCAGCCACACCACAAAATGTTTCATTCTCCCCTAGCTTTTTTGTAGTGGTTTCTATACACTGTCATTAAGTTATGTGTTTGACCGCTCTTCATTGCTTATCCTGGTGTGGTCTTTCCCTTTTCAACTGAATGGATGGAGTCAGAAATGCATATCTTAGAATTAGATGCACTGAGGTAAGTGAAGGGCTATATTTAGTGGCTGATATTGGCTGGAGTTGCCTTTTTTTTTTTCCTGATTTGGTTCCTTTGTTGTTGTCTGCTCTTTCAAAATCAACATAAATTCCTTCAGATGTGCTTTTTGTGCCAGCAGCCTGCCTTCTAAAGGTGCTGAGCGCCCAAATCCACAAGACTTGTGTGCGGAGCAGGCTGAGGTAACAGCATGAATGACTAATATCCTCCTTTTCCTCTTGTCCTTGAGTTTCCTTCGCTGTGGAAGCTAGACCAGAGCTCAGTCCCAGAACTTTAAAAGAAAAGAAGTGCTACAACAAGTTTAATTGTCAAGAAAGTATGCTTGGAATACTTAAAAAATAAAGAACATTTTCTCTGATAATTATATTGGTGTTGTTCCACAAAGTCTTCCTCACTTTGTTGCTGCTCTCTAAGTTTCAAGTAAGGATTCAGCTCTTCAGAGCCATAAAAGAAATGACAGCCCCTAAACTCCCTCCAACTTTCCCAGAATTTCCTAAGTAAAATCAATCTGAAGAACCAGCAGCATACCCAGTCCCAAAGCTGACTTGTCTAGTTCCTCAGTTTCTAGTGAGAGGGGGCACCTGTGGTCAGTCTTTAAAGTGCTGCAAATCTCAGAGAAGACATGTGGCTCTGAGCTTACTGCAAATTTTCTAAAAAAACTCCCAGCTTTGGAAAAGGCTTTTTCATCAGAAAGTGTCCAGTTCTTAAAATAGAACTGGTTGACAGGAGATAAGTAGGTTTGATGGGTAACCACTGAATTTTGGTGCACGGTGGGAGAACGAGAGACAATGGAAGAAGAGAAGTTCAGACTACGTGGAAGGAAAAGGCTTTTCCCCATGAGGACAGTGAAGCATTGAAGCAGGCTGTCCAGACAGATTGCGCAGTCGCCATCATTGTCTTTTCAAGACAGGCTGGATGAAACCCTGAGCAACCTCGTCTAATCTCACAGCTGGACCTGCTTTGAACAGGAGGTTGGCCTAGACATCTCCTGAGGTCTTTTCCGACCTGAATTGTCCTGTGATCCTATGATCCTGGACATGAATCAGATTCTGCCTGTTTTTGTAGCGATTCTCTGGTAAGTGGACCTCTGAATGTCTGCCTTTGAAGATGCTGGGGCAGCTCCCATACTGGGAATGCTCTAGTACCCAGGGACCCAAATCTGTTGCAGAATTTCTGTAGCACATACCAAAATGTTGTAAAATGAATCAGGGGGGACTTCTTCATAGATATAGAGGTTGTTTTGTTTTCATTTCTGTTTTGTTTCCAGCTATGCATCATTGGTAGGATGATCTTTGTGCAGCTGCGTAGAGCTCTTCTGTGCCTGTTCTCCAGGGCACTTTGTTCCTATTACATTTGTGACTATGTGGTCATTTGCACACTGCAATAATTCATGCAGATGTATAGGTGCACCATTTTGAATTAAAATTTGGGGGAATTCCCAACTGTGCTACTGGGGGAGGAGAACAGTTTCAGCTGTGGCTTGTGATAGAAGGACATATTCATTCTGTTCTTATTTTAAAACTTTTTCCCGCTATCCCGTTGTGTTTGTCCAGGCTGGAACATAGAAATGCAGAGCACAGTTTGTGCTGTGAGAACTTCATTAAACAAGAGCCCATGTCTTGTCTCTTAGGCTTTTGTTTTAGATTCTTCTTCCTGTTTGCAGCTGATAACAGCTGTCTTTTTTTGCTCCTCTTATTGGAGTTTACACCACTTCTGCCTTTGGTGATTAAAAATAATTATCATTTGGCCTAAGATTAGTGCTCCAATACTTGTGGAGAGATTGTGTGTGAGTCAGTAGAAGTTTCACCCACACGTCTGAAGGCTGAATGTGGTATTTGGAAAATGGTTTTTGGTGTCTTAGGTGAGAGGAGAGACCTGCCTGCAGCAGATTTGTAGAGGGGGGCAAAGAGGGCCAATTATACAAGAGGCAGAGTCTCCTGTCTCCTGGATACTACTGAACTCAGAGGTGTCAGTGGGGGAGGACAGAAGAGCACTGAAAATGTGGAAATGAGTATTCTGTCGTGGGTGCTACAGTGTCTTACACAGTCCTGAAATCACCAGTATGAAATGCCCCAGGTGAGTCTCAAGTCCTGCTTTATTGCTGAAATGCCACAGCTGTTCATGTTTCTTACTCAAGAAAGAGTATGCCATGTTTTCCACATAGCCTGTCAGTCCTAAAATCTCCTAAAAATTACATTATTTCCACACAAAAGCAAATCATAATATTTTTCCTAACAGGAGTGGGAGAAGGAAACCTTCTTCCGGGCAAGGTTGAAGAGAAACTAAGCATCGTTATTTAGACTCAAGGGATGTCAGTTGGATCCAGAGTTGTATGCCTTCCCTCGGGCTTACCTGTATCTTTCCTAACCCTTAGCAAAGCTGCTTTTTCCATGATGACTGGGATCTATTGCTCACTTGTGCAGAACCCTGAAGAGCAACACACCCATCAAAGCCAATGTGTACACTATAACAGCAAAATTGTATGCCATATCCCAGCAGTCTGTGAAATGACTGCTAATGCAAAAGGTGGGTGCAGTTCCCCTGTTAGTAATTAACATTCTGAATTACTTGAGGACTGTGTTTATACATACAAAGTCTGCTAGCAACAGAATGCTCCTTTGCTTAGAGCAATGCTTAACATAGATCATCTTCCTCATTTGAAACTGAGATTTCAATTATGAATCAAAGAACTAGGAAGTGACAAATTTGCTTGCCTTGGATAGAAAATTTTAGGTGGTTCCTGCTTCTAAGCCTTTTTTGGAGGAGGTAGATTATCATACGCTTAAATGATATGCTGTCACTACTAGCAATAGCATTGTGCTTTTTGTTGGTGTTAAAATAGTGATTTGCAATGAATCTGTACTTAGAGATGCTGTTTCTCTTCTTCAAGTTCATGTATTCTTCCTTTCAGGCCAAATATAAAGAATATGTTGGCCACTCGATACAGCAGGCATTCTTTTTTTTTTAAAGTTTCTTTGTTTCACTGATAACTTGCATTGTACCTTTCTGAATTACTGGCATCTAATATGCAATATGCAAATAATGCGATTTGGAGAAAACCTAACCTTTGAATTTGCAGAGTTAGACATGCAGTATTTTTAAACTTTAGCTAGCTAAGGAAAAAAAAAAAAAAGATCTCAGTCAAAAACTATCTTTCATAAGAGAAAATTATAGTGATATTGATGGTTTGCCAAAACCTCAAGCAGTGACAAAATCCACAGAGTGTCCTGAAAGAGATGCCTTTGCAAAACCATTCCTTTGCAGATGGCTTAGATTATTGATACTTACAAACACATGACATTATTCGTTCGACTCAGAATTTCGAAAAACTCTGTTCATAAAAAATGCAAATTTGTCACACTATCCCAAAATCACAGAGAAAAAAATCACCAAATCCTGCAATTGTTCCTGAGGGTGTTTTATAGGTTAGTAGTTGTTGATTTGGTTACATTGCAACATGACCTAGTGTAAAATATTTTAAGAAAAAGGGAGGAAGGAAGGGAAAAAAGAGCATAACTTTCCTTTGTTGATGTGAACGTTACATTTTAAAGTTTTTCTTGTATATCTGAAACTCCCAGTGCTAAAAGGGGTTTGGGTGAACAAGAAATGCAGGATCAGATGTGAAATCAATAAGTCACTGGGATCCTTCCACAGAATTTTTTTTGCATAGAGGATATAAAATACCATGCAATTCCCTAGCTACACTGCAAATGATGGATAAACAGCCATAGGCATGACTTTTCTGTTTGGGTTATGTAACTGTTCTCAGTGCAAGCTACTTGCAATGGAGACTACATTTGGTCCAAATTCGAGAAAATTATTTTCACCTCATGATTTTTGTCTCTGTGGGAGCTCTATGTGAGGAGTGAAGCCTCTTTCTGTGTTACCTGGCACAAAATATAAAACAGTTACTCTTCTAAAGTGCTCTAAAAGGCCCCAGAAACCAAGGAATCCATCATTACAGCCTGGGATACAACTGTCCTCTGCCTTAAGTCTAAAATCAACAGTTTTCCGCCCTCTGCCCCCACGGCTGGATGACTGACAAGTACTTCCCTGAAAAGAACTTTTGTATACGGGCAACGTTGATTTAATGATGATTAACGCTCCCTGCTTCCCACAAAGGGAAAGCAGAAGCACGTGCTGACTGGCTGAGATACTGATATTATCCTTGGAAGACGTTTCCCATGTGGAGCAGAGAGTCTTCTGGAAAGCGACAAAAAGGGGAGTCTCTGTCAGCCCGCTTAGAGACTGCCCAGTAATTTTTACTGTACGAGCACTACTCTGCATAATGATATCGTATTTGCTGTCACTATAATGATGATTATAAAAAGTGAGCCTTTGTTAGTAATAAGTGCCCATATGAAGTCATTCGCAGTGTTTTGTGAAAATTTCACGATCCATTACATAATCATAATAACAGAATACGAATGATGACAAATACCATAGATTTAACTTTCACAAAGCAGATCTTTCTCGTGAAATTTTATTAAAACAGGATTGTCTTTATCATGAAAAGTATCAGAGAAGAAAAGTTAAAGTACATTTATTTTAGCGTAAGATGACAAGCAAATGTCCTACGTGCAAGAAGTGATATGCTTTTAAAAACTTGTCATATTGGAGAGATCGAAGTGTTTTCATTATCTCTACAACAAAATGTGCCAGGGTACATTAGGATCTATGATTAATTCATTTTGATTGCTTTTATAACAACGTTTAGTATTTTTGTAGCTAAGATAAATATCAATTCCATTTCAGTTCCATATTGTTCATGAACATACACTGAATCACCAGTCATTTCATGTGGAGAAGAACATGCTTAACATTTGCTATCTCGTGTTTACATCTGTAAATAAATAGACTAAGCTCAATTTGGACTGAGTTAGTAATGTACAGGAGTTGTGCAGAATTGCTGTTTGCCATGAGCTGTCTGGGGTAAATCCATTCTTCCTGGCAGGATAGTGATGCATTGTAAAATGTCCCATCACTGGTGACAGTGGATGACCCAGGTGAGCTGGTTTTGAGCAAGATGTGGTCCTCTGTTACTCCAAGAGTCAGCAAATGTAAGCTGGCATAACTATGCTGATTTATTGTAACTAAGGCTTTGACCCTGAGACTGGAAAAACACTTGTCTCATTCCTTCCTCCTCTCCAAGACTACTCATGGAAAAAAATAGCAGAAACCAAACAGCAGAACCTTGCAGGTGAGGAAAGTGGGATGTGAAATTTCAGGAAACTAAGGTTTGTTTGGAGAAAGGGGGATTAAAAATTGGGTCTATAATGGGAAGTAGTCATGTATTCCTCCGTGGGCTTAGCTGCTCCCTAATGCTCTATGGGTGCAGAGCCAGGCTACTCATATCAGAATTTATACAGTCATTTACTGCAGGAGACACGAACAGTGCAAAGGCAACTCTTGTTCCCACCCTCATTCTTAAATACAGACTTGCCTGTGGTATCTTCTGCGTTTCCACTAGATAGCTGTTTATCTGTGCCTCTCAGTCTCTCAATCCTCATATCTATGTGCAATGTTTAATTAATTTTCAATTATTTCCAATGATGTAGTGACACTACTTATAAATGATACACCAGTGAAAGTGATGGATTTGGGCAAATATAATAGCCTGTCAGTCTTCACTAGAAGCTACAATTAAATCAAAAAGATAAGAAAAGATTACTGTAATTATTTTGACAGTGAACTGATAGAAGTTTGCCCAAGTGACACAGACTACAGAGTGCAAAATGCCAATTGCTTAGAAACAAGTAAAATACGATATACCATTGTTCCTTTGCTCCTGTAGGACTTTCTACAGAAGTCACCTCATAGCCTTAATCTGGAAAATCAAGTGACCTATCTCCAGGATCAGGCAAAGCTCCATTCAGTCAAAGACTTGTAGAGTCCTTGCTAGGTAAAAAGGGGTCCAGTAGGTAGAGATTAGTTCAGTTCTGGGCTCCCCAGTGCAAGAGAGACTTGGACATACTGGAGTGAGTCCAGCAAAGGGCCATCTAAGATGATTTAGGGACTGGATCATCTCTCATACGAGCAGAGGCTAAGAGGGCTGGGACTGCTCAGCCTGGAGAAGACTCAGGGGGATCTTCTCAATGTGTATAAATATCTGATGGGGGAGGAAAGAGGATGGAGCCAGGCTCTTCTCAGTGGCACCCAGTGACAGGACAAGAGGCAATGGGCAAAATTAGAAATACAGGAAATTGCATTTAAACATAAGAAAAAACTCTTCTACTGTGAGGGTGATTGAGCACTGGCACAAGTTGCCCAGAGAGGTCATGGGGTCTCCCTCCATGGAGATACTCAAAACCCAACTGGACCCAGTCCTGAGCAATCTGCTCCAGCTGACCCATCTCTGAGCAATGGGTTAGTCTAGACAATCTCCAGAGGTGCCTTCCAACCTTGGCGATTCAGTGAGTCTGCCTCTGACGCTTCATGCTCCTTTTTCTCTTCCCTGTAATTCTGGGGTTACGCAGAAGCCAGCTGAGCAATGACTGTCTCCAATTCTACAGAGTCTTCCCAGGATGAGCTGAACATGAGGGCCTCCTTCCTTCCTCTCTGAAAGGAGGTCACTGGCTCTCTGAAGTCCTACATCAAGAAAGCCTGTTTAGGAAAGCACTTACCGATTTGCTTGGCTGTGAGCAGGCTCTTGAGTCACTGAAGACATGGGGGACTTAAAAGAATTACCTACAATTAAGTTAATGGACAAACATCCTTCTGAGAAAAGATGGACTTAAGTATATAGATAAGTTCTTTCCTCAGCTGGGGTCTTAAAGTGTTCTTGGTCTGATATGTTCAATCTTCTGACCGTGCCTGGGTTCTCATGGCCTGTGCATTTATTGGTGGGGTTTGGACTGAGTGCCACACTTGAGATTTATCTGCAATTCCCTTATAAGCAGCTGTGACTACTATGCCCAACTTCACAGGCTGAGTTGTAGATAATTGTTCTTGCAGCATCTGTACTGGCTTCTAATTCATGTCTGGCTTCAAGTAGTTTGATTGATTAAACGCGTGGTTTGGCGAACTGCTGCCATAGAAACCACCAAGCTACCACCACAGCTCAGGAACAACTTGTGTTTCTATTCCTGTTCTCCAAGCCTGGAATTTGCTATCTCTGTGTGCTCTGTAAAGCCCAACTCTGATATTTCCAGAACTTGCCATTAAGTGATCATCTGGTTTGCTTTCTCTGTGAGGAGAAGAGTCCAGGACATCAGGATACCAGGCAAGCCTAGCCGATACCTCACTCTCCTGGGGATCTCTTCTGCTTTTGCATAGTGCTAGATGGGGACGACCCTGGATAGAGACTCTTGAGCCTCGCTCCTGAGGCCAGGTTGTGGTTCCAGCAGAAAGCAGACTCTGCCGGGAGAAGAGATGTGCAGCAACAAGACACTTAAGTCCTTAGCCCGGTAGCTGGGGCACTTTGTGAGCATGGGGCTGAGCTGCCAAGACTGTATCTGTATTTTATATTAGATAATATCAGAGAATATGCAGAAGTAATTCAGAAAAAGTGACCAGAACTCCTGGACTTGTCCATCCCAGCCAGGTTCCCTAGGCATTTGCTAGATAAAAGTGGCTTCACCTTCATAGATGCTTCTGCCTGGAGTTGCCTGACTGCAATGCTTAGAGAGGGCTTTGGTTTGTGTGATGTTTTGCATATGTGTTTCTCAAGCCCTATCTTTCATTTTGCAGTGCTTAAAAGATTCCTCCCCCCCCTCAAACCTGTAGGAATGCAGAGATATGATGACGAATAGATTGACCAAAACAGGCTAAACTGAAGTCTTCCTCACTTTTTTACTATGGACTCTAATCTTGTTATCTCTATTCTGCCATCCACACGTGTGGACAATAATGCATGGAGTTGTAAACAGTGCTTTAAGGCTATGCAGATGGAGATGGCTTTTGAAAACTTGTCGTATACTAAATACTCTGCCTCTTTCAGGACATTCTGGCACTGAATGTTGCAATCTCTGCCCTGCTTGCCAAAATGAGTGCTAAAGAGAATGAAAAAGGATTAGGGAAGCATCAGTTTTCATTCTTTATTATATTATCGGCATGTACTTACAGTAGATTTAATATATACACAGCAGACTATGCATAGGGTATAGTTTTCAAGACTTAGTGCATAGCAGTAAGGGTGTTTGTCACAGCAATTGTTGGTGTCTTAGTTAAAGTGTCCCTAAAATTCTGCAAAGACTGCGTTCTTAAGCATATTTCTTTAGTCTGTAGGGAATGGAGAATTAAGCATTTCAATGGAGCTGAAAAGTTGAATGTAAAATCTTTTGTTTCCCTTCAGTTATTGTCCCTTCAGGAATTACTGCAGATAGTTCATTGTAACTTACCTTACTGATTTTCTGAGCCCATATGAAACCCAAACACGACTGAGTTAACGTGCAGATTGTATTACCACTTCCACGAGAGGGTGGTCACACTACAGCAAGATGGAGGTCATGGTTTGGTTGAGGTTCTTTGTTTGGGGTAACTAGCTGTGTTAAACAGCCCTTTAATATTAGAATTCCAGTCCAATAAACCCTTTTCTGACAAAAAAAAAAGAGGGGTGACAATTGCAACCTGACATTACTTACTGTTGAATGGAAACCTGTATACATTCTCCATAGCAAACAGTGCGCAAGCTGAAAATAGAAGACTCGCATCTTGCCCGGAATTAGCAATGAAATACAGTTGGGAATTGATTGTTGCTGAATCTGACCTTTGGCTGCTGGCAGACCAAAACTGTTAAGACATTAATTTATGTTCCAATGATGTTGAGCTAGATTTATAAATGTGGTTATGTGCCTAAAGATGAAGAGAAAGGCAGGCAACAGGATTTGCCAATGCACTTTGCGGCACCTAAATACCTTTGTCCCACCAACCAGCCAGTGTGTGGATGGACACCTTTTGTGTTTGAGATGCTTTTTAAAACAGAAGTCAAAGCAACTAAATGTAAATGTGTGCAGAATGTTAAGGAGGTTTCATCACTAGAAAATTATTCAGGCTGCAATTCACCAAAGATTTTAACTTCTAAAATCTCTTGGAATTTCCCTCTGTATGAAAACAGCAACCACTAGTTAACAGAATCAAAAGTGTCAGTAGAAACACACCAGACAACTGTTTTGTCATGTCCCATGTTGGTGATGACTTATTTCTAGAGGATTTCTGGTAGTTGATAGGAACGTTCTGCCACCAGAGTCGTATTTTCAGAAAGCAAGTGAACACTCTTCAGCGTAAGAACCACTTCTTACCTAATGGCATTTCTGATCTGTGTGCCAAGAAAATTTTTCATGTAATGTTATTATTTGGTCGATCCGAGAGGCCTCAACCAGACTGAGATGCCTTTGAAAGAAATTTGTTACAAACCCATTGTAACAAAGCAGTCTCTGTCCCAAAGAACTTGCAGCTGTAGTTAGGGGTGGTGGCAGGCAGTGACACCATTACCCACGCCCTGAGCTGGCTGCGTGTATAGAAACTCTGGTCCAGAAGCCTTTGGCCAATACTGTGCTGAAACTAGTGAGCCCTGCTGCATGCAAGTGGAGTGCCAGAGCGCCATGCTCAACCTGACACCTACCGTCTGCTCCAAATTCTGGCCAGCCTACGGTATGAGCGGGAATGGCAGGTCTCTGCGCTCCATCCGCAGACACATGCCCTAAGGCTCCAGGTCACTTGAGTGGAGTCACTTCAGACTTGTGAAAAATTTCATCAAAACAATTAAGAGTGCCCTTGTATAACTGTTAGAGTATCATGACCTAAATAAAACAGACAAACCAAGGAAGTGCTCGCTTCTGCAACACGCAGGCACACGGACATTAAGGATTTGACCCTGCAATTTGATAAGCAGCCAGGTCCTAATCAGAGAAAACAGACAAATTTGGGTACTTAGCATGTAAGCAGTTGGGTGGAAAGAAAACTTGATTTTGATGTGCTCTTGTTATGAAATTGCTCCTTATTTCTCCAGGCTTTAATTCTCTCATCCGTGGTCTAACAAACAAAGTAGGATATTCAGCAAAAATTGTATTGTTAGGCTTGCACATATGTGTAGTAATTCAGGGTTACCAAATTGATTTGTTGTTGCAGTCGTGGATAAAGGCAGGCAGGATCTCCCCGTATCGCATTTGAGAAGTATCATGTTTATCTGCTTTTGCAATACAGCAAAAAGTTTTGCTGCTTTTCTGAGTCATCACAACACCACCAAATGAATAATATTAGCAAATGCACTTCCCAAAAGGGCTGAAGTGCAGATTCCCTTTTGACAAGGCACCTTGTGGACTTTCTTCTGATTATTTTATTCTTGTAGTTACACGGGCTGAACCTGTAGTTACAGAGATGAAAGTAGAAAGCTTCAGCTTTCTGCCCTGCTTAAAATGAAGGCATGAGGCTGGATATTGCCTTTCTGCAGACTTGGGCAGAGTGCTCTGATTCTGCTGCAACACTCAGAGGTTAGATGTCAGAGTTACCTTACCCTGTAAAATCAGCTAAGAAAGAGCTGCGTTTCCTGACATACTCTTTTCCTACTTTTTAGGGACTTAGTACTTTTTCAATAAAAATAAATTTAATTTGTGGCTACATTTCAGCTCCATTGGTTTGATGGTATAAGTGGAGCAATACCGGCTTTGGATTTAGAGCAGTCGTGTGGCTGAGTCTCTCTGTGCAGCTTTCATGTGGTCGGGTGAGACATTCTTAGAATCCCCAAACATTTTTGAAGATCCTAAACTGGAGACATTCACAATTCTTCCCTCCCTTTCTACCATTAATCCTTCATGTTTTAACAAGCACTGAAGTTAATACAGCCTACACTCTTTCCTGTCACACTGGGCCCCCCTCCCTCCTTTCTTTCTCTTGAATAAAGCAATCTGTTCTTTCCAGTCCGTACTCTTGTAAATCAAAGGGATAGATGTCGACACACACCATAACCAAGTATAAACTTCCTTTTTTTAATTAAACAGGATTCTGACATTTGGTTTGAAGAAGTGTTTGTTTGGTTTTATTTATTTTTTTAAATATGTGAAGGATGTCAACTGCTTTTATTTTATTTTTAGTAGAAGACAAATTTTGTATGGTACCACAAATAATCTCTAGCACAAAATATTTCAGATGCTATTTCGTAGCTGAATAGGAAGAGAGTTGGGGAGAGCAATACAGAAGTCTTGGCATTTAAAGCTTTTAGAATTAGGAGTTAACTTCTTTGGTAAAGGTTTCCGTACACATAAATCATGTTTTAGGTACCTTTTCAAATTTAATTGGGAAAAATAGTAATTCTGTTGCTATCTTCTCTGCCGTTTGCTTATTACTATTAATTATACTTAGACTTTTATGTGAAACACAGAAATATCCAGATTCATAATAGCTGATACTAAAAATAAGCAAGACTCTTGGAAGGAACATAGTCTCTATTTCAGTGTACAAATCCAGGTACCTCAGTAGCCAGGGCAAAGTCACCCTAGAATTGCAGCACCTTTTGTGGTGCAAAAAGGATGTAATAGGGCACTCAGCCAGACAAACCAGCGTTCAGATCTGATACCGCTACTTTCCATGCTGATTCTCAGTCCTTGGCCTGGCAGGAAAAAAGGGCTTTATTTAGTAACTCAGTTGCTGTTTTGTTTCTAGAGGATGATTTTAATCCAACTTTACAGTTGAGGTATATCATCCGTATGTGTTCTGGGGCCACATGTAAGTGTGTGTAGCAATGCAAGCATGAGGAGATGGTCTCCTGATTGCCTGGTCAGAAGAAGGTAGGGCAGCTCTCAGAGGTACTGAGAGTGCTTAGACTCTTTAAATGCTGTTCTTGAGGAGGAGGAGTGAGAGCAAAAGGTTATGAGTAAATTGTACATGTACTTTTGGCCTTTGTCTTTATTTATTTATTCCTCAGGAGGGCAGGTATAGGTGATCAGAGGTCCAGTTCCTATTCTTCAGTTCCTGTGGATAAAGGACTGTGAGTTTGGCACTTTTTCGTGGTTCTAGCTAAGTGACAGTACCACAGCTTTGTCCCTCTGCACTCAGTCCCTCTAAGCCAAGTCCCTCAAGCATGGAAAAGGATCTGCCTCTTCATGTCAGCTGCAGTTAATTTTGTTGCCCGCTGTTGTCTGTGTTAGACTGACCTATAGTAGCATGCCACAGACTGTAGTGCTTTTTCACATGTGTTTGCTCAGCTAGAAAATCTACCCAGGAGTTTCCTGTGTGCCTGCTGCAATATAACCTGGTATTTTGGAGTCTAGAAATGCCTGTGAACTCCTCAGATCACTTCTTCCCACTGACAAAGTATTGTTTTGAGATCCATCTGGTGTCAAGCATAGGCATATGGCACCAGTATGGCAGCGCTGCCTACGGGGGTGGTTGCCTGCAGAAGAGGTCTCGCTGAATGCAGTAGTCGTTGCCTATTGAAAGTCATTATTGTTTAGCACCCAGGTCTTTGTGAACTTGTTCAACTGGTGGCTGGGCAGAGTGCCATCCGAATCTACGGACACGAGCACAGACAGCTGAGTCTCTGGGGCCTTACACACATCAGATGTGGGTCCTGAGGTCAGGCTTCTCAGTAAGGGGAATCTAAATGACTGTGTGTCCCGAGCATGTGTATCTGTGGTTGAAGGGATATGCCATCATTAATCCAAATCTGGGCCAGATTAAGCTTCTAAAATAAAAACCAGCTCTGCCAGCCACTTGAAGGGGGCTCGGGGCCTGTTTGAATTGAGTGCATCAGCGGGGAGGGAGGTAGGAGGCAGAGGCAGCTGAGCAAAGTCACCACCCCCTTACCCCTATAGCGCTTCTCTCCATACGGGCTGAGACGATTTGACAGCTGCCAAAACAGGGGGCCGGGGTGTGCTGCCTTCGTCCCTTCAACTGCAGGGCCTCTCCAAGGGCTGGGCAACACTTAGGTTTCTGAGGCCAGCCCTCTCTTTGCCATGACAAGAGCACAGACATTTCATGCTTTGTTTCTTAGTTACGTTTTCAGCGCGGTTCTTGTAACAGCTGGGAGCAGGAGCTTTAGCATTCAGGGAGCGGGATCGCCCATTTGCCAGACAAAAATCTCAGGTTTACCAGCCTGGGCCTGGCTCCCCCTTTTGCCTGGGCAGTGCTCCCACCTGGAGCTAACTCAGGCTCGCTCATCCTGCCCTTTGAGAGCTGCTCACCTCCGCGGACAGGCAGAGCATGCACAGGGGATGAGGCAGCAGCACGGGCATGGTGGCACTCACCAGAAAGCCATCACCAAGATACAGGAGTAGAAAATCTGGGTGGAAGATCACAAAGCCAGAAGTACCAGAAATACTTTAGTAGGGTTGCTGACAAAGCTAAGGAGAGACAGAAAAAGCTAAATCCAGTAGACTGTATTTGCATAGAGGGAGAAAACACCAGAGCATTAAGCTAAAGTGAATAATTAAATGATTCACTGCACAGAGCAATTCAGAGAAATGAAGGTGACCAAACACTGGGGTTTGCCTGTCTCTTGCGGGTCCTGTCAACTCGCAGACACAGATGCTCTGTGGCACCCATAAAAAGATAATGCTGGGAACCTCCTATTCTAAATGCCGCTTTTATACTGTGGACACTAAACTCCCTGTGGAATTGCCTTCTGACATGATCCCTCTTACATTTCTTTATGCACTGTTGCCATATACTATGAAACTAGCTGCTTCTGTCCTCTGCAACGGGTAACTAAGCACCTACAGTGTATAAAATATGCCTAACTGAAAAACTGGGAAGCTTTATGGTCGTTATTTAGTGCCGTGAGATTTCCCTAGAAAGGTGTGGTAGAAGTGCAAAGAGGGATACGCTGTTATTTTAAAACCTGACCATGCGCTGGTTCCTCCCCCTTTGAAGTCAGTGGCAAGACTCTGTTTTAAAGGAGCAAGACTGCTTGAATCGGCAAACAAGAGGCAGCCTGGAGGCAGAAGAGGCTTACAGGGAATGGCTTCTGCTGCTCTCCTTGAGCACAGAGCTGTTCAGACAGACTGGAGACCTGTCTGCCGCTCTCTCCCATTAAGGCTAAGAAATGAATGCTTTTAAAGTTGTTAAATGAATGGGCTGGATCTTAACAGCCCTTTCTCATCTGAGTGCTGCCATTAACTTTAAGAAAATAATCACTGTATTAAGTGCTATGGAGTGAAGTCCTTAAATTGTTAAATTCTAATATTTGACAGAAGTTTTTTCTCGGTAGAAAAATAATATTGACATAATTAAAAGGATGTGAACATTTCATCAGTTAAAGAATGCAAGTTACTTTGGAGCAATACGTAAAACTAGAAGCAGCGCAGAGGCCTTAAGTCCGTGTCATGTCTGTAGGTTATTTTTGAACTTTATGAAAAACACACTTTAGCAGTTTATATCCTGACCATTCAACTGTATTCTGGGATTCTGAATTCAAAAACATGCTAACCATGAAAACACAACATTTAAAAATACACCGTCCACTTGGTTTTTTGCCCTGCTTCAGAGTCTCCCAAGTTCGTTTCGGACAAACTGAGAACTTTGTTGTGGAATGACTGTTTGAATTGGGGTTTCTTAAAATACATGTGGAGCCTTGTAGCTGCTGTGGGGTGTACACAGTGGTGGAGCTGTACTATTTTAAAATCATCTGGTTATTTCACTTCATGTAAGAATATCTGTCAGCTTAGTTATAAGGAATGAGAGGGGTTGATTAAAACAACTCACGAAGCAATTAAACAAAGAGATAAAATGTAGAACATGTGCTGTAGGGTAGTTTTAATTATAATGTATGGGGGATCTGTGGAAACCGGATGGCAGCTGCATTGTAGCTGAGTTTTAAGCCCCTCTTAGCAGTACCGAAGTCCTGTTGCTCAGAGGTGGGTTTTCTTATCTGTAAAGCTAATAGGTCCTTTGGAAATGGTGTTTGGAAGCTACCTTTTGTTGCTATGACTGACCATAGTGTAATTACTATGCTCAAGTGCTTAGATAGATACGGACTAAAATAAGCAATTATGTATACTAATCATCTAGTCATTAGATACTAGACTATATAACATCAGAGAAATGTATGCAAAAGCTTTAGTCAAGAAGGGAAGGGATCAAAGATGTCAAGTGAACAGCCATGAGAATCCAGAGAGAATGGGGAAGAAAAAAGGTAGTGGCAGCTTATTTCATTGTCTTGGCGATCTTACTAGGTCAAAAAAACAGTATTGAATATACTGCTGTATGCTATAACTATGTCTACTAAGTTAATTTAGCATATAATCTGGCTTTAAACAATAGATATCAGGCAGCCACATGAATTCAGTAAAAACTATTTAAACTTCCCATTTTGCTTTATTCTTATTAACCTAGTTATAGACATCAAGAGTTAGCATAATTACTTCTAGCCATACCAGAAGGGGTTTTAAATCTCTGGTGTAAGACTTCAAACCAGTCTCTAGCCACTAGAAATCAGGATGAGGAGCAGTAAGGAAAGAAGACGACACATCTGCCCACGTCAAAGTTTTTACAACCCCATCCAGTCCTGCCAGAGACAGGGTCATTAGCTAGGTAGACATTGGGTCTAGTTCAGCTTGGCAGCTCCTATGTTCCCAATTCAACAAAGTTTACTCTGCAATGCTTTTTATGCAACTGAAATAAGGTAATTTAGTTAACCCTTTGTCATTGAGTAATATGGGTTCACACATAAGAACATCACCACTTCAAAATATCCAGTCATTAAACTATAACAAAGATTTGTTACCAGAACTCATTGGAAACAGCCAGAAAATGAATTTTTAAGAATGTGACCACTAACAGTGAATTTAACTTTCTGACTGTAATTGCCGCAGCAGTTCAAGTCTTGCTCTGCGGCTTGTAAGCATCACTAAAACTGCCCATGAAAAAATGACATTTGCTTCTGTTTGCAAACTGTCTTTATTAGTATGTGAATTCTCAGGAAATTCTATGAATGCTGTAACTTTTGCTTTCTAATTTGCATAAAACAAAGACATAACATCCAGGACCAATTATATAAAAATGGGAAGTAATTCCTTAGAAAGAGGATGGAGGACTTGAAGGAGTTACAGCTTGTTGCTCTTGGCTGTAGCTTGTTGGCACATGAAGGTGCTGGGGACTGTTCCCTTGAGGACGTCAGATGTTGTATGTTATTTTAAAGAGACTGGAAGGCGGTAGTTGGGATAGATACCCATCTCCGTACTGGCTTGTGGGGCACTCTACCAGATAGCCATGGTAACCGTTACACCAGTCTGGCTCCTCAGCATCCCCAGCTAAAGTAAATGTACAAAGGCAACTCAGCTGTCATTAAAATGAGGAAAAGCTCATTTCTGCTCAGTGTAAGGGAAAGTGTGATTCCCTCTGTTATTAGAAGAGGACCTCTCTGTAGCAGAGAAATCAGTCATCGATCCAACAGTGAGACACGGCTTGTCAGCTGATGCTCTCAAGGCAGCACACCTTGAGGTGAACTTTGGAGGGTCTCTCACAAACTCACCTCAAATTATTTGAGAGTTAAAAGCTAGAAGAGCAATAGGGGAAGAGCTCTCCCTGATGGGAAATCATAGACCAGGATGCCAACCTCTGTTGGGTTGGTATCTGGTTACTTGAAGTTCTCACCTTTGGAAATGAAATTAAGCACTTCCCCATCACTGTCATGGAGAGGTTATCTCAGGTTTTTAGCATCACGCTAAGACTCATCCTCTGGTGCATATTTTCCCTAGGACCAATGGAACGACACATTTTAGAGTCAAAATTAGCTCTTTGCATGTGTCCTATTGGCTTTAGCAGAATTACTGGTGTGCAAGGAATATGAATAGAGCTCATACAGTGATTTCTAAAATACAAAATGCTAATTACAATATGCTTCCTTACGGAGATAATTGAAGATGACTGACCATGTAACCCCTCTCTTCTTCTCTACCTGTTTTACTCCAGTCCTCCGTGATGTCTGTCTGTTTTGCCCGCTTTCACCCAAACCTGGTCGTTGGTGGAACATACTCTGGCCAAATTGTCTTGTGGGATAATCGCAGTCACAGGCGCACGCCGGTTCAGAGAACTCCCTTATCTGCTGCTGCTCACACGGTAAGGGTAAAAATCACCTCCTCCTTTCCTTAGAGGAAATGGTCAGCGGGGAAGTGGAGCTGTCTAGTTGTGTCTACAATGCTGGTTGCCACACAGATGAAAAAAAAGTGTGGCCCTTGAAGGGAAAGAAATAGATAAGAGAGATGTACAGCCACCTCCTGTAACTGCTTAACCATCACACTTCGTATGGTCAGGTCAGGAGATTATCCTCATTTCCAAGGAAGAGGGCAGGATCAATTACAACACTTGAGTGAGGGACCTTTGTGCCAGCACTTGTGGCACTGTGACTCTTGCTCTCCATTGCCTGTAAAGAGAGCCAGGTCACTATAGGGACTGTGTGTCTGTCAGTCCAGCATAGCAGGCAATTTGAATCATTTATGTTGTCTTGTACACAAGTTTCTCTTTTGAACCAGATTAGGCACCTACGGTGGTCTCAGTGGAGTCCTGTAAGTAGGCACTGGTGCCCTTGAAAAGAGTGTGGCAGTTTGCTTCTGTTTTCCAGTAGAGCAATACATAAATGCCTGTCATGGTCTCCTACTCCAGACAGGGCCATAGGGCAGAGCTTTCACAGTGAGGGGGAGTTTGTTTCAATAGAATGATGTGGAAGAGCATTTTGCCAACACACACAGATACCTGCAGATATACTGATGGTGGCACAGGGCTCCAGTGATGCCTGGGAGATACACAGGCAGAGCACTAGCACAAAACGCCTGAGAAGGAAGAGAGTTTTTCTGTGATACAAAGATGATGGTGGTGGTAGAAGACTCTCTTACATTGCAAAGTAGTCATATTGTGCCGGAGGAAGAGACAAGCCTGGATTGCCTGCTAAAGTGTCCTCACTCTGCTATGGTGCTGACCTCCAGTCCATTCTGCACTCAGATGTTGTGCAATCTTGAGCTCTCCTCTTCCAGAGTTTGGGCTCAGGCAGCCTGTTCATAAGAGCTGGAAGGTGTACTCTGTGGATGGTAAACATACCTCATCTTGGGAGTGGGCTTGAGACCATTCCTGAGTGGGAAGCGGAAAAGAAAATACAGGCTGAAAGGAGGAGAAAAATGTAATATTATGATATAAGAATGCAGAAAAATGCAGATTTCCTGCCACATAAGAAACTGAACTACACAAAGCACTCTGAGAGATAAGATAATAATCTTGTTCTAGCAGAGCGAAGGATCAGACAAAGTGATAGGTCTTTTGCACCTCCAGCTTTTACAATTCTGCGATTCTTATCTTTGGAATTTGCAGATCAAGGTTCAGCTTTTAGTTGACTGTGACAACATAATCCCTGATGTTAAAAGACAACTCTAGAAGCCGTGCCACATGAATTAATGCAAAAGATTCAGCGTGGGGCCAGTATTATGATGGCAAGTCTCTTATATTAAAAAATGACAGGTGTGCACAGACACGCTTAGTGGGCCAGGCAGTACAAATATTGTTCCCTAAGTTTCCACTATCATGAATGTTGATGTAATAATCTCATGATATGTGCCATGGGTTGCAACGTCAACATTGCTTTTCATTTCCCTAATGTTTTTGCTCATTTTGTCACCAGTAATGTTGTTCAATCTGCATGCAAAGAAACAGTCTCTCTTGGAAGTGCAATTTAGAGATGTAGCAGACCAGAAAACTAGTGGCAAGAAGCTGACTATCACTGAAAATTGAACAACTGGGACTCAAAATCTAGTGGAAAAGAAAAGATTAATGGGAAGTAATTTGTTTACACTCAAAAAACGTTAAAGACAAAATTGTACCTCCTGGAATTATATATTAAACTAGTTTTATTATTGCAATAGAACAATATGTGATGTTTTGCTTTTGACAAATATAAATAAATGACTTTCAGTTGTGGATGGGCACTTTATGTGCTGTCATGGATTGGTATAAATAAGAGTTTACACAGTCTAATGTGAGGAAGCATGATGTTTTTAAGGAGTGATCAGATTTTACAGTAAAAGAGTGCTTACTTTATGTTCATATATAGGAATCACTGTAAACGAAGTCTTGATTGCAAAAGTCTGGCTTGAATCCTAGCTGCCAAGAGAAAAAAAAAAAGGAATAAATTAAGACAACTCTGCTGTAGCAATGTTTCTTTATGTACTGCTAGATACGTGAGTTGAATAGTCATTTTTTAATTTGAACTTATGCCATATGTGAAAATGGATTTTTCTCTTTTCTTTCTCTCGCTTTGTTTATTTGAAACAGATAGAGTGTATTGTTATCACTGACTTAAACCTCCCTGAAGTTTAGTATCACTGATTGCCGCCTGGATTCACCAGGAAAGAGAATTCTACCCGCAGCTTACTCACTAATTTCCTTTCACACCCACCACACATCTGCACTTGGGACAACAGGAAATTTTTATTAAGACAAAGCCCTTTTGCATGACGATTTCATTTCCAAAATAAATAAAAGCAAGCTGGCAGCAACCCTTTGAAAGGAAGGAGCTTGTTTAGACTTTCTGTTACATACAGTTGGTTGTCTTTTTCATCCATTTTCCTTACGTCTTTTCATTTCTGCCGTGAGTTTTATTGTGCATGAAATTGATGGCTGGTAGCCCTGATTAAAGCCAGACCTGGCACACTGAGGTGCTGCTGGAAAGACATGGCTCGCTTTCTCCCTCCCCCGTAAATATTTTAGATACTCCGCTGCTTGTTTTAGCTTCCTCCCGCCCACTCTGTCCCTGTCTGTTTGCACTACTGGAGGTCAAACGCCCATGAAAAAATAGTTCTATGCTTATTTCTCACATCAGTATGTGCTAATCATGTTTAGCACTGGGGTCATTAGCTCACCACTAAACGGCAAGAAGGTCCATCGTACGAGGGTAATAGTGTGAGACACGAGGGACAGATGGGGGTCCATTTCATGATCTGGGGGAAACCAGGTGCCTGACAATCTTGAGAGAAAGAGAAAAATCAGCATCAGAATGGACCTTGCGACTTACTGGTGCGTACAGGTGGCCTTCAAGCACAAGGTACCATTTCAGCAGCAATTGCTGAATCCTTCTTCGGTGTGTGCACACACACACTGTGCATTCAGATGCTGCCCTTTTTGCATTTGGGGAAGGGGCATTTACTGGGCCTGCTCAGGTATCGAACCCGAGAGCTAGCCAGTGCTCTGAAGATTTCTGCCTTTCCCTACTGACTGGGTAGGTGACCTGCAGCTGGATCTTAAAGTAGTCTAAAATAAGTGGTAGTTCTGCCATTCCTTTCAGCAGGAGCAAATGCTAGGTTTCTAATCCTACATGGAGCTGGCTTAGAAGCTCTATAGGGATCTCTTGTAAGTTGGTCCTAATTTTCTTTAAATAAGGAAAGTATTAGTGAAAAGTATTTTTTCTTCCTGGAGATGCAGATCTTCTATTCATTGGCAAAAGAGGCAGAGAAATACAATTTTTCTTTGCTTGACTTGTATATATCTTACCCTTAATTCAGCAGTATCACTTGTACTGTTTAAAGGAAATTAAATCTTACTGTTCAGTCTGACTGATTTTTCACTCTGGAGATTGCTGAACTTGAACCATCCCTCATATGTCACCATCAGATATCAGATGACAGTTTAGGCTCAAAATGTTACCAGGTTCCTTGGAAAAGGAATAGGCCAAGTTTCATTATTGCATACTAAGTGGGATTCAGCCTCCATGGAATGGCTATGCTATGGTGAACCAGGTGTAACACCCTAAATTTAGTCACTCCACATTTATAATGACAGATTTAAAAAGGTATATTGGCCAATGCTGGAGAACGCTGATGGGCTTGTTCATGTTTTTCAGCTGGAGTACATTTGCAAATATTTAGCATGCAAGCCAAATTCTGGAAAAGTTCAAGTTTTATGCAGCTGTTTTCTTGAATAAAGTTTTCTTTTTTATTCCATTTGGATAATTTGCCTCTTTCTGCCAGTTATTTTCAGTGTCAAAAGCCATCAGTAGAATGATATGTGTCCCTGTGGGTGAAATCTCATCCACATAATTCAGTATTTTCACAGCATTACTCAGCTGGGTTGTTTTATTATGAGGAAAATGAAACTTTGAAAACATTTCCACTTCCATAACATACCTCTTAAAATTTAAATTAAAAAAAAAAACCCAAACAATTCCTATCTGGCAAAAGCCGAGGCCTGTATTTTCCAGGCACTATGTGACTACTTAATCATTCTTTAAAATAACATATGAGACATTAGAAATTTGTTCGTGAAGATGTGAGAACGGCTCTCTGATTTCCAGTGTTACTGTGTTTTCAGCATCCTGTGTATTGTGTGAATGTAGTTGGAACACAGAATGCGCACAATCTCATTACTGTCTCTACGGATGGCAAAATGTGCTCCTGGAGCCTGGACATGCTCTCAACTCCACAGGTGGGTTTGTTTTCACCTATACAGGGAAAAAAAGCACCTTCAGTAGAGCAGAATACCTGCTTAATGGAACATAGCTCCTAAAAGCCAAAACCTCACGTCCTGTACAAACTAAAACCAATGGATGCACTTGAAAGAGTACAGCTTGCTTCCAGCAGTCTCTGCTAAGAGCCAAAACCCATTTCCTTTACCACAAATCATGTAATTATTGTAATACGTTAATACATAGGTCAGTTTCAAGTGAAAATGAAATAATCCATTTTAAAGCACGGTAATTACAGAAGTCGCCTGTGGTATAAATTGTACTTACTCTACAGCATTGTTTAACAAATATGGACTAGATTGCACTGCTGCTGAACACACCCTAGACACTACGGGTTTCCAAGGCACGCAGTCAGAAAGCTTACTTTGCTGCCTGCCTTCAGTAGCCAAAGGAACAAACAATGCAAATCAAAAGTTTTAGAACTAATTTCCCCCTCTGGAATGTTTGCTACTATTGTCTTTTCCCCCCTCCTCTCTGTTGTATCAGAAATGAAAGGAAACCCAGGAAAATTGTCCAAACCACTAGTGATTATAATAATGAAAACTAAACAAAGACTCTGATGCTGAAAAAGGTCTACGGAAAGCATCTTTTAAGTGTTATCTTCTGGAGTAGTACATTTTCTATCCCAATGCATCACTCATTTTTTATACATAATTTCTTAGAAAAAAATAATTTAATATCATTTTTACTAAGCATCATGGGATCTGATCTTGTTTCAAAATGCTGCGTAGAAACTCCTCTTAATGATTCCATTAATCATCCATTAATCATGCATTAATGTGCAATTACTATCAAATTATTTGCTTTTCAGTGTTGACACAAGAGGTGGGACTCCTCTATCCTAACCTTAGCCGTCTAAAGTTAGGTGCGTGTCAAGTCTAAGCTAGTAATTTGAGTTCCCTTTACAGTTAATGTAGAGAGAGACTGGGCACTTCTGGAGGACGACTCATCCCATTCCAGTGTGAAATACCATTTCAGATACCCACCATGGGCTACAGAACTGTCAAATGTTAGGATGGAAGGGGCTTCTGGAAGTCAGCCCATCTACTCCCCTACTCAAAGTGAGATCATGTTGCTCACGCTCATCTAAGGCAACAGTATGGGTCTGGTAGTTGTGTCCTGGGACTATGAGAAACCAATACTCTTCTGGAATAGAAGTGGAGGCATCTAAAATGGCCCAGACATCTATGTTTAGGCACCTGAATCCCTTCCCCAGTTTCTCACTTAAACATCAAGAAGATAAATCCCACCCTTATGCATTCACTTACTGGAATACTGAATTTTGAAGCAGAGATTTGTGAACATCTCAGTTCCAGTACTTCATCACTCGGATGGAATTTCCGTGCTCCAAAACTGCCTTTCAACAAGGATGGGAACACACCCCACATTACGCTGAAGTTTGGCGCATGGCTCACGGTGATACAGAAAAGAAAGGCACAGGATTTGATGTCAAGCTACATGCCATAGCTTTAAATTGGGAGGAGCAGAGTGTTGCTGATGTGCATCAGTCGGAAACTTTCCGAAGACACGCATCCAGAGCACTCGTGTACAGCTATGGTGTAGGTGCTGGGAGGAGAGGGTCCACCACAGTATCTGGCTGTGTCTCCACAAAGACACTAAATGATGATCTCACCTCAGAAGATTTTCACAGAAATATATGGTCCACAAGTGCTCTGCCGATGCATTTTCCAGGTCGTGGTTTGCCTTTTTAGTAGAACCAAATGTATTTCGAAGAAAAGTATAAACCAAGCAAAAGTATTTCTCTATGGGTTTGCAGCCCTCTCCTCTCACAGAGATGCCCGCTTTCTTTAGCTACAGCAAAAAGCCCTTCTGAGAAAAATGCTACAGGCTTTGGCCCTAGAAGAATAGCAGCTTAGACATTTTAAACATAGAAAACATACCCACTTAAATAGCTAAAAATGAAAATTGCTAAATCATTCAACCCCTTTGTGGATTCTTGGGTTACACCATTTAGGCTGAACAACCAAAAAGTTGTGCAAAATATGCTCAAAGTGTACCCATCTTGCAACGGCCACAAACTGTTCATGCTGGTTGTACTTGCAATAACAAAAATGGGCATGCTGATTTACTTTGAAATATAGCTACCAAATGAAAAAAGAAAATACGCTTGCTGGTTTGTAGCTTGATGGTGGAGTCTAGAGGGAGTGTTTATGGTTACCTCAGAAAATCCCTGAAAAGCAATGCTTAGAATGGTGGTAGTGACAGGACCCCAACTTTTTAGTTTTGTTCTGCAAAGGGACAAATGGCACAGTCTGATAAATGCCTCAGGTGCACATGACACTACCTGTGTTTCCTGACAAACAATTGATTTAAAACATGTTTATAAATAGAAGGGTATTGCATGTTTTATTAGAGCCTGAGGCTGGCAAGTGTAACCATTAAGGTATTATCTTTAGTTTCTGCACCATTAGATTTTAAATTCTCACCTGTCATCTCTGCCTGATTTAAGATGATGTAGCAAAGACCAGTGCCTTCCAGCTGCTCTCAAACGTGTGACAGACAGTGGTGGGGATAGCAGGAGCAGTGCATCCTAGTTTGTGACATTGCATCTTCTCGCAATGTCCTATGCAGAAACCAAAGCCCTGTGGCTGGGTCAAATGATTTCTTCTTTCCCTCCTGCTACCATGTGTAACATTTAGAAATTAATTAGAAAAAAAAAAACAAACAGCCAAACAAAAGGATGATTGCAGAATAATAACAAAGACCTGTTTTGGTAGGAGAGCATGGAGCTGGTGTACAATAAGTCCAAACCAGTGGCGGTTACAGGAATGGCTTTCCCAACCGGAGATGTCAATAACTTTGTCGTTGGCAGTGAAGAGGGAACAGTCTACACAGCCTGTCGCCATGGAAGGTGATGTTCAGCATTTTGTACTGAAATAACATTGTGTACCTGTGTTGGCGTGAGGTAGTCAAGTGTGTGTGTGGAGTGTTTCACGGTTTTTCTCTTGGATCAACGGTGTCTGTACTGTTCTACTTCGCACAACTAGGACAGGAGTCGCCTGACTTTGAGCATCTGTGCTACAGCCTGTTATACTGGGGTAGTTGCCCCAGGCTCCCTGCGTGGTTGGTGGGGAGCAATGACTGCTCTTAGGGTTTGATTTCCTTTACCTTTTTCAGACATCTGCCTGAAGAAGAGATGACTGGGACCTCAGAAATGCCTCTTCCTCACCCGTGAGGTGAGACGGAGGTCTAGCCAGCTAGCTGAGATGTAGGTATCTATGTCTGGGCAGGTCAAATCAGGCCCTAGGAAACAGTTTTGTTGCAGGGTAATCAGGCCTAAACCACTCATAAGAGATGGTAATCCACTTTATTTTTTACTATCCTCAGCTCCATCTTCAGTTTCCACAGGCATATATCAGAGAAGAGCCACCATGGGCACATGCGCGTGTGAGAAACAGAGCGTGCATGTCCCAGTGCACGGCCATCCAGCAGCAGGTATTCCCACGCAGCACTGCAGGCTGCGTCTGCATAGCCAGGCTAGAGACTGAGCCCTGCTGGCCCCCGCTCTCGGTGGGCAGTTTGGACATGGCCACCCTCTCCAGGAGGGCAAGAGGGTTTTGTTGTACAGCCAGGAGCCATGCCACACTGTTTGCCCTCAGTCTGGGCTGCCGCCTGGTTTATTCGCTAACACGGATGTAGCCGCAGTGTGCCACACAGGTACACAAGCTCTGGCTGACCTGCTCCCAGGACTGGTACCCTGTGCTCTCTCACACATGGTGGTCATATCCCTTCTCCGCATAACCCAGGCTGTAGTTTAATACTGCAAGTTCCTTATTTTGCACCCCGTAAATCTGCAGGATGCTAGCGTGCTCTGTTAGTTTCTGGTAGTAGTTTCATCCTCTGGGATGCTTGAAAGGCTTTTGTAAAGAACAAACTTTTTTCACTGATAGATTTAAAGCTCACCCCCACACTTCAATAGTTTGCAATATTCTCTGAATTCATATTTTATCATATTCTGTGTTTCTGTTGACCAAATAGACATCGATACACTGGTTTAAGATTGTAAGGCTTCTATTACGCATTCCTAATGTTGTATAAATACTGTTTTACATATATTTTGTTCAATGTAATTTTTATTTTAAAATATTTTTATTTTAGCCTGACTGCTGACAGTATTGCAAAATTGTGTCTATTTAGGCATTATACTGATAGGCTGCGTGGCAGCTGATGGTTTGAATTAGTCTTAGGCTGCTAGGATAAATGAAGCATGCCCAAGGGCATTTCTCACTTCTGATCTTTCAGACATGCCTTGTTTGTTCCTCACACAAGGAGGAAGGTGCCAGATCCTCTTGTTAGCCCACCTTTTTAGCAAACCTTCTGCTGACCATCAACAAACACACTCCTTTTCTGCTGCTGCCTGTCTTTCCTAGAGCTTTTTGCTATCATCCCCATTTTATTTCCAGAGGCTCCTGTGTCCTTCAGCCCAGCACAGCGGGGAGCCATATGTTACTCTGGAAAAAGGTGTGTCAAAGCACAGCAGATAGATACACAAGATGTTCTCAGTGCTCCAGAACTCCCCTTATCCAGCCAACTACATGGCAGACAGGTGGGGATAAAATAAGAGGTGTGCTTTGTACCCAGCACTGCAGAGGCACTGCAGAACTCAGCCCCTGTGAGTTCTCCAGCACATGCTGTGAGGTCTGGCAGGGGAGCCTAAGTGAGGCCTCACTGTCATGGTCAACAGGAGAGGTGAGGGGACACCACACTAGCAATATGAGGGACCAATTTCCTCCAGTGCACCTCCTCACCTCTTTGGGTACGCTGTATTCACACTGGAACAGGGCTGGCAGCCTCGTCAGAGCTGTGGCTATTTTTAATGTATTTTCTTCCATTGGCAATTTTTCCATAATGTAACTAAAAGGGTAATTTCATTATTCCCCTTTCTGTATACACTGTGAGACAGCACTGACAACTGATCTGGTGTCATTTGCTTCCAGGAAGAAGAAAACTGCACACATTCTCTCTTTCTTACACAGCGTTGTATTTTTCCTTCCTAATAGCTATTCTAGCCCCAGGCTGATGAAATGCACATCTCCCCTTGTTCAAAGTAATGACTGTATGATACCTGATCACAGGAACAGTTCCTTCACTTTTTGTGAAAAAGGATTTGCTTCCTAGTGACTTGATTGACTGCTGTGGAAAGTTATTTTAGATATTTAAGAGAAAAGAATTGCTCATGATAAGTCATTAACATGTTTGCATTTTTATTTTAATGGTTATTCCTTGTGATAATGGCTTACTCAGAGGCATAAGCTATAGTATAATTGTAATTTAGAATTATTTTATAATTATACATAAATGTTATTTCAAGCTACAGTAGTAGACAGTGTATGTAAAAGTGACTAAGGCAAGTCTTCAGAAGTAAGAGAAAGTCTCCCTGTGCTGGATCCTGAGCATTGACTGTGCCCACAGCAGTAAACCTCTGCAGGCAAAGGCCTTACTGAAAGGAGACAGATTTACAGATTAAATGGAACTTTAAAAGGAAACAGGAACCTAAGAGTAAAGAAAAATAATGTTAAATCACCAGATGTCAAATCACCAGATATTAAATCACTCTCTGAATGCAAATGTCTCTTCTTCCTGCAGTAAAGCTGGCATTGGTGAAATTTTTGAAGGCCACCAAGGACCCGTCACAGGAATCAATTGTCACATGGCAGTGGGTCCAATTGACTTTTCCCATCTCTTTGTCACATCATCATTTGACTGGACAGTCAAGTTGTGGACCACAAAGGTGAGAAATCCAAGCTGGTGTGGGGTGGATAATGCTACTTGTGAAAATGCCGTTGTCAAAAATATTTCTGTATTGTCTATATCAAGTCCTAAGAATCAATTAATTGAAAGGCTGTGCTTAGAATAGGCATAGTGATAAAATTGTAAGTAAAATATATACCTAGTGTAACTGTGTCAACCATATTCACCTTGGAGTGTACCCTGCCCTTTAAAGGTAGCTTCAGCTGGCCTGCACTTCAGTATTAACCCGAGCACTGAGCAATTTCACTAGGCAAAGAGATTAGGATGTCTTGTACTGCAAGTCATCAAACAATCCATCCAGCACTCCCTGTGCAGGCTAAATTGCAAGGCTAATACTATGCACCATGTTGGTGCAGCAGCAGGAACACTTTCTTCTGATGAAGCAACAGGGGAAGCACACTTACGACTTAATGCAATCAATATCACTCGTGAAATTCATTGCTGTAGGAGGTTGTGATAGCCAAAAAGTATAAATTGTCCCAATGACATTAGACACTGATGGCTGGAAGCACGGAGAAAATACATGCTGGAACTTACATTCATGACCACCATGGATCTACTGCTGACTACTCCATGGCCGAGTCGCCATGACCTCTTACAGGGAGAGCACTATGAACAGCAGAAATGAATACACAGTCCTGTGAAGCTTTGAAACCCAAACACCCCACAGAACTGTATGAATATAGGGTAATGACAGCATGAGTGAAAACTGTGGGACAGACTAAACAGACCAACCTCTTTCATTGTACAGGCCGAGTAAAACAGGAGAATGAGAGGTAAAATCCTAATTATGTAAGTCATCTAAACAGTTATTTTTGTCATACACCAGAGTAGAGAACTGCCTTCCAAATGCCAGGCTTTTGTTTTAACCATGTTGTTATGTCTGCGTTTGGTTCACATCTTGAGCTGCACCCGGCAGAGTTCCAGTACTGGAAGCTGACCCCAGTCAGGAAGTATCTCAGCGTGTATTCCTCCAAGACATCAGGGCTTGGAGATGCTCGGACAGATGCACAGCAAATGTAAATACAAAAGTGATCAGAAGGGCTCATGTGACAGCCTTGTGCTGGAAACAGAAGCACAGTTATCTAGATAGTAACTTGAATCAGCTTCCATAGTAGCTTCACAATGCATTTGTGAATGGCCTGATCCAACATGCATGCAAATTCACAGGTATCTTTTCCTGATCAACAGTGCCACAGCTGACGGTTTTGTCTTGAGCGTTACATTTTAGGAAGCTCGTTATAAGAAAGGTGCATGATTTACCTAATTCGCATGTAACCATATACATCAGTGGACCCAGCCTTAACCAATGCAGAAGTGGTCCAGGGGAGTGGTCATGGGCAGGCTGGAATGGGTCTGGGATGGGTCCTAGGTGGTAAACGTTAGAAAGGGCTGCAGGATAACCAAGTGATGGAGAGCTTAGGTGTTAGCTGGTTGGGGCTGGCTAGGCTGTTTGGTGTCTGAGATAAGGGAGTCCTGGACAGTGGCAACTGGTGGCAAGGGAATATTGAGGGTGGAAGTTGAAGCCGAGTAAGGGGAAAAGAATTTGTGGAGACTGGGGGGAAGATGAAAGGCAGGTACTGAATTCCAAACATACATGTCCAGAAAAGTCTAGGATGAGTATCTGACCCTCAGCTTGAGGTTGAATATGGTAATAAGGGTCTCATCCATCTGCAGCTTAAATGAAATTATATTAAGGGATAATAAGGCCTGTTTTTTATTTTAAACTCCTGGGATTTTAGAAGTTAGCAGTAACACTAACACAGCATATATTGGGCACAAAGACACTGCAGTTAGCAGTACACAGGTATCCTTGTGGAAGAATTCAGTGCCAAAATGGTTAGGTCAGATTCTGTTCAATACAGTCAGTTTTCAAAGAACCAAACCATTTAAATTTCTAATTATCTATCAAGCTGTGGCTCACCTGGCAAGAAGGGCTTCCTGAGAAAGCTGTTTGACCTAGCTGATGTGAGCTGTGACATGCATGTGACACACCACAGCACCACTCAGAGCTGGAAGCCGCGTTGCTGTATTGGATCACTTGCTTTCTTCTGGAGCAAGTTTGAGCAGCAGCAGCCCCAGGCTGCTGCACTGCCAGCCACTGCCCTGTGAAGACATCCTCTGAGACACTAGACAAGTTCTTGAACTGTGATGAATGTTTTCTTTTTCTTCCAATTTGACTCCGGCAGAAGTTTCTTTCCATACTGTCTGGACAATTCTCTTGGCTGGAACTATTACATGTTTAGGGCTCTCCTTGTTCAGTTCCCATAGTCAGGGCCCAGTCAGTCAGTGGGCTTTGAATAAACCCATCAGCATGTTTGATCCTCTGAAAAAAATAGTGGATTGATATGAAGCATTGAGTGCTACTGCTGGTTTATGAGAGTTTACTCAGAATTGTTTTATTCCTTTGGTTTCTTATCTGTAAATTTAATCTCTCTATCAACATCCAATGCCGTATTGCTTTCCTGCTTCTCCCAGCGTTGTCTACTTAATCCTGTGCACATTATCCTCTTTGGTCATGAAATTCAATTCCTTTCTGTTTCACAGGTTCAGAGTCAATGTCCAATTGTAAAGTGAACCATAAAAGCCCTGTGTTTATATTGTCTATTGATGTTGTGTAGCACCCTGGGGTGCTTACGAGAAAGGCACTTTCATAGCAGGCATTTGACTGATGGATTGAAAGCACCATCTCCCTTAAAATCTGGCTTGACATTTTATAATCTGTTTTTGTGGTTAACACATTTTCTATCCAAAGGCAGTTCAACAAGGTGACTGAGAATGAGGTTTTCACTAGCGGAAGAATGAAGGTTTTGTAGATAACACTAATACAAGGTTCACATTATCACCCATCACATTAGCCAATAATTAGATCCCTGGGTGAATAGTAGGCCACCAGAAGCAACAGGAAAAGAAAAGGAATTTGCAAAGATAGTCACTTGATAGCCAGGGCATTAGCCGGTTCCTGATGAAGTCAACAGGGCTTTCAACTTGAATTCATGCTACACCATGTGAGCAAGTCTTGGATGCAGAGCTGTCAAAGGGAAGTCCTGATGTGAAGTGTCTGCGGAGCTCTGCCCTTAATTAGGTATTGTCTGTATGATGCTTTGAAGAGGTAAAGTGCTAAGTGGAAGTGCTAAGTGTTGTTAATTAATTAAGCACTAATCCTCATGAACGAATAGCATGAGGTTAAATAATGAAATGTAAGTATTGTTGTTATTATTACAGCAATTGCTGTTTGGAGTGTGAATTTTTAGATATTGTGTCAAGGGACAGGAGCTAGCTTGGAATTGTTAAAGCATAGCAAAACATAAGCTAGTTTCAGCTGAAGCCTAGAAGATGGCTTGTTTGCTGCTGAGGGAGTTAATAAAGGTCTGGATAGAGAGCTGGATTTTGTTAGCTCTTTCATCCTTCTCCTTTATCTCTTATCCTTCCATTGAGGGGAGGTGCTAATGACTGTTTTTCTTCTCTTGCATCTATGCCTAAGTCATGCTCAGATGGGCAGTTGACTAGAAGAGAGACTGGAATAACTGTAACAGCATTGCTGTATCCCCATCCATGCTTATCTCCCTCTTTGCCTAATGTTTAAGTAATGGTGGTGAGTGCCATAATCAGAAGGAGGGACAGAGGTGAGCAGACTGGTAGTAGGGCCACCACATAACCATTAGCAAGGACTAATTGAGCCAGAGGACATGTGTGCCTTCAGTGATAGACTACCTACTTTTCTGTCCGTGCTCAGTTTTGCCTTACTAGCATGTGCATCAATGGTAGCTCCTTCCTAATCCCTCTCCTTTGTCTTCTCTTTCTTATGCTCTTCACCTGCTGCTCTGCTCTTTTGGTGTCCTGTGTTGTTCCAGTCTGCAGTCTTTTGTGCTTTTTGAGAAACCACATTTTAAACAGCAAAAATTCACATTTCTATGCTATGTGCCTTCACGTACATTTTTGTACCTTCAATATCTTATGCCCATCTGTTTGCTTGCTGTTTATCTTGGTATGATCCAGTCCTCCTGACTCTTGGAGTAAATTATTTTACCTTGCACTTTCATACCTTCCTATCAGCATATAACTTCAAACTCCACTAGTTTTAATTTGGTCTAGAGGTTGAACACCGTCTCCTCAGAGGTCAAGCTGAAGCCTATCACTAGAGCAATGCAAAGAAGCATGTGGTGGTGGTGGTAAAGATAGGTACCTCTACGCCCCCAATCCCCTTCCCCAAAAGCCTAGCTGATAGGATCTGATAGGATCAACTTGATAGACCACACTTACTGTGACGGAAAATGGTGTAGAACAATGAATCAGAGCATTACATGATTGTGTGGATTAGTCACCAAGAAAACAATGCACTCACAAATGGGTAATTTTTAAAGTTTACTAAAATAAACTTTAGTTAGGGTCAGGTTGTCACTTTTTTAAGATTAAGAACTTACTATTTTTTACATTACAAATACCATGTATCAAGATACCTGGTTACTGGCTCAGATTTTTTTCTAGTATAATTTCAATCACATTAAGTGGGTGAGTGAGAGCCTCTTGTGTTATAGATAGCATGGCCTGAAGTTAAAGATACAAATAGAAATGTAGTCAAACATGTAGTCATGATAAAAGGACAGTAAACTTAGTGAACTGTTACAACAACTTGGTGAATTCTCCCTCATGAAAATTGTTTTAACTGTAATTGGAAATGCTGGAGTCAATGACTTGATTTAGTGAAGTCCCATGGCAGGTGATCAGAGTGGATCACAGATTAGAGACACTAATGTTAGTGGTTAATGGTATATAGCCCAGTGGTTTGGGCACCAAGCCACGCTGCAAAGGTCTGCCCGAGTAGGACTGGAACATGGGTCTTCCCCAAGGGGAGGAAGTGCTGTGATGATCTTGCCATTTTGCTCTGAGCTGTATCTTGTGCCTGTGAACAGCTCTGGTCTCTCTGAAAGCAGGATCTTCTAAGAGTAAGGCTTATTTATTAATGTGCTGACACTTCCTGATGAAAACCAGTTTTGTCCACTTGGGGCCAGCCCTACTTCTCCAGTTTGTAACAGGATCAGACTGGTCTCCAGCAATGAAATGGACTGGTGAAATGCAGAGGTTACTCATGTACCTTATCTTGCATACTCTTAAGTGTAGATCAGAGCTGGACTTAGTGAAATTTAGAAAGTATCACTACTTTCAGTCTTGAACCTGTTAATTCTTAATGTTATTTTCTAAGCTTTCCTAAATCCTTTGGGCCATATTGAGTCTTCTTACATTACATGAGGCATTTTAGATGACTCTTACTGCATATGAAGTTGGATCCTCCTGGATCCTTTATTATTTAGGGCTTCCATACTTTGGTTTCTTTCGCAGCCACTGGCAAGAGGTAACTGCAATGCGTACATTAGACATCTCTTGGAGGTACCACCATTACTTCGCACCACTGACTATCCAGGAGCCCAAGTCTGGCAGACGATCAGTTGTTGTAGCTTTTGATGGCTTTCTTGCATCTGGTCAGCCTCAGGTCGTATCTAAACTGGCAGATGTGGCAGCACTTCTGAGCTCCTGGGTCTGTCTTCTTATTCTGGCTTCTCCCAAACTACTACCAGGAAGGAATCAGCCTCTTTATCGCATGCCACACACACACAGCTATACCTTGATTCGGCAGCCAGAAAAGCTAAGATGCAAGCAGAAGAAAGCCAGGGTGTGCTCTGATCAGATGCTAAATCAAACTACAGGAGTGTCAGGACCTCAGGCTTTCTGTACTTACCACACCGCTGAATCTGGATGCAATCTGCATCTGTCTCTAGTGCCATGGTGGGTGATCTCAAAAGGGCCCAGAGAGTTTAGGGAGGCATAAGAAATAACATCCAGAAGAAAATGAGGAAAAGAAACAATGTACTGTGAGGGAGACCAAAACTTTTGTCTATTTTGGGAGTAGGTGGACTGAATACAGACAGTTCTCCCTATTTTCTTCTCTCTGTGGAATCCTTTACTAATCCCCCCCTCCCATTGATTTTGGTGGGGCTCAAACGTCTAGCTCGGGGGATGATTTAACCCCTCTTATTTTGGATACCTGGCTAGAATGGTCCCCCCGCTGCTGCATCACAACACGGAGCTCCTTCTTGACTCTGCTCATAAGGCAATCACCTTCCTTTGACGACACTGCATTTCCAGTGCAAGCTTTTCTCTTTGATAAAAGCAATTAAAATGATGAATCTGATTAATCATTGTCCAAATGCTAATTTTATCTGATTATAGCAAAAGACAAAGGGTGATAAAATAGCATGCTGGATTTCATGGAAACAGTCTCTCTGTGGTGTAAGTTCAGAATTTTGAGTTTTGTCCAAAAACAAGGCAATGAATGAATTTGCTTCAGAGCTCACTTTCTGTCAAAAGGCCAAGCTGACTTGGGGAAGAGGGTGGAGTTGCCTGTTCAGACAGGATTTTTTTAGTTTTTGCCCTTTACCTCTGGAGTCAGAGGTCTGGCTCTCATCCAGCTGTACAAAAAAAGAAGATTATGGTATTTTCTAGGTAATTTTAAAGAGCAAAACCAAAGTGAAGTCAGGTGGCTTGAAATCAGCCCCAAGTTCTTCACATGAAATGTTTCTCATGATTTTGGTTTTCGATGTAGCCATATTTGAAAAGTGATAGGAAAATATTCTTCAGCTG
This sequence comes from Aptenodytes forsteri, assembly GCF_000699145.1. NCBI lineage: Eukaryota > Metazoa > Chordata > Aves > Sphenisciformes > Spheniscidae > Aptenodytes > Aptenodytes forsteri. The sequence continues at coordinate 1,261,405 of NW_008796063.1, forward strand.
GCCGACATACTTCATTTACTCACGCCAACCATGCTTCTTCTTTGTGAAACGCTTCGTGAAGAATGGTGCACACACACACGTAAATATAAGTCATCTAAAATACTGAGGCTGTTCTGAAACACTCAGTGGGCTAAACTCTCTTTCAGAAAACCCTTACATAAATCCAGCTGTAGCCAGTGAAAGCTTTATTTGCACATGGAAAGGAGAATTGGATTTCAGGAGCTCATATAATCTGTACAAAACAAAGTCATGATTCCTTTTTCCCCTAAAATCAAAATGCAAACCTCCCACTGACTGTTCTGTAGCAGAATTACGCTGGAGAATTGGGCTCGCATGTAATAGTGAAATATTTCAGGAAAATTATCAATATATAAAGCCCAGGACTTCTTCCCTAATGGAAATTTTCTCCCACCTGCTTCATGCAGCCGTCCTTTCTCTGCTATGTGAGAGACACTTGTAATCAGTAAAAAAAGGAACTGTATTCAAAATCCTACAAGATGGAGTTCTCTTCAATAATAATTAGCCTCAAAATCATTGCTTGCTGACCCATGAAAGCTTTGCGGGCATCCTGGTGGCAGCAGCTACAAATACTAATCTTGACTGTTCAGCAGACGGTGCTGTAACATCGGGCCGTGTCAGCTGTCTTGCAATGTTCCCCATGCTCCTGCCTGCGCTTCCTGGCAGCTGGAACTGCAGCAGCAGAGTCGCTTGAAAGCCTGGTAATTCGCCGAGTCCACATGCAATGCCAGGCCGTGATGAAGCAGCATTTTCCATTAAAAAGAAAAATTGGATTTTCAGAGGCCTCATTGTGAATGTTCCCATCAGAGTCACAGGGGTGGGAAACAACCCCCTGAAACCGCAGCTACATTATCCCACTCCCCTGTTTGCCTCACAATTTGAGCTAAACTACCTCTCTTTAACAACTTGAGGCCCGAAGCAGGGAGACCAATCCCATTGACTCCAACAGGAGTAGGTTCAGGACACAAGTGTGTGCCGCTGCCTGTCCTGCATGACGGGAGAGCGCTAGCACAGTGATCCAGCTTCTCCCAAAGCATCCCACTCGCTCTCCAGCTCTGCTTCCTGATCCCACTTACATGGGATATAAACAGGGAGTGACAACTGGAGGCAGAAGACTAAATCTGCCCTTCTTCAGTGTTTCACTCTGTGTTCAGTGTTTCCTCTGGCCAGATTTGGTGATTCTTCTGTCAGTCTAGCAAAACCATACCTGGCTCGTATGTCTCAGCAAGTCCCCAAGTGCTTCTCTGAAAAAAATCCAGGAATATAGTAATATAAAGGCAGGAGTATGAGCTACAGAAACTGTGAATCAGTTTGCTAGGCAGGGACAATAAGACCTTCTGTAGTGTTTTGAGCTTCTTAAAAGAAGAAATTGAGCCATCTTTAGAAGTAGGTAGACATTCCAAAAGAAAAGGGTAGTATTTCTAAGGAAATCTCGTGACTGAAATGCATAGTTAGGAGGATAGGAAGAAGTGCTGGCTTGCTTAAAGCATGTTTTAAATATAAGGTGGAAAACTTGATTAACATTTAGCGATGAAGTCAGCAGTCTGAGGAAATACAAAACAAATGGCAAATACCTGTACAGGCTTCTCCACTGTTGCCATCCACACTGCATCCAGCTTGACGTGGGTGAGTGGAGCAGAAGGTATTAAACCTCAAGCAGTGGAAACCTGTAGGCACAACTCTCGCAAGTGTGGAGGAAGCGGGGCTCCAGACTGGGAATGAAACTGGGTGATCTAAAACACAGAAACAAGAATACACCAGCCTGGCCAGTAGGAACTGGGGAGAAAAGTGAGCTGGGGAACACTGTCCTCCCTGGTGCCTCACTATAACCCAGTCTGCATATTAGCTTCTTCATAAAACCTTTCTTAAGCCTGTTTTGTAGAGTTTCAAGGCCTTACATACCTTCTGATGTTTGTAAAGTTCGTCCATGGCAAGCAGATATCTTATCATTAATTCATTTAAATTTACATTAGTCATCAAGTAATACACATTTATACCAAACTCACTGAAAATAGTTCCTCAGCTCATATGCAGTGGTGAAGAGGAATGCCATACTTTCTGCTTTTTTTCTTCAGAAAATAAAAAGGTCTTTTTCCATTGAGTAAGTGGAAAGACAGGGTAGAAGAGAGCTGGAAAACCAAAGCGAACAACTGAAGTCTAGCAGCACAGCCTGAAGGTGTCGCATCTCTGCAGAGGACTTAAAACAGTTAAGGAGGATTAACCAAATAAGCAGTTTACCTGTCAGTATAGCTTCCAGGCTATCTCCACAGACCCCGAAAGCTCTGCTGTCTGACTTTCTGACGCTCCTGAAAGTCAGGTGATGTCTGAATTCCCAAGTTCTTTTATTTTTTTTCTCCGTGCCACAGTATTAGACATTAAGATCGGTTCTCATTAAAACCGCCTGTGCCAATCATCAAACCTTTTTTCCTTTGCTTCCTTCTTGTATGCTCACCCGTGACACTTTGACTTTGAAGAAAACCACAAAAATGTAATCATCATGTTATCTCCAGACTTGGTCTGCTTTCATAGCTCCTTTCCTTTCGGTCTCACCATTGTCCCCTCCTCCATCTATAATAATTCCCACATGTTTATGCAAAAATATTGGACTTTCTTTTATTATTGGCAATTAAGAGAGGCAACAGTTTCAGCCTGTTTGCAAGAACAAACATTTCTAAAAGTGAATTTTTCTGCCTTGACTGTCTGCAACTTTTAGGATGCCAAAAACCAATCAGTGTAGTAACACTACAGTACTTAAATAAAACAGGGCTGTGAATAGTGTAGGGATCATTTCCATATTCATTTCTTCCCCCCTGTTGCCACTGAATCTAAAAATGAAGCCTGTTCCCTTGCCCAAAAGTGCAGTTTAGACTTGGTTCAGTGACCTAATAATCATCTGACAGTGAGATGACACAACATGTACATAGGTCATAGCCCAGCGAAATGTCCATTGAGCCCCAGGGGCTCATCTGTGATTCAGCGCTGAATCTGACTGCCAGAAGGAATTTAGAGACAGGTAAAGGAGCTATTACTCATGTAACTCAGTTTAGGTCACCTCAGTTAGCCAGTGACATTGGGTGGCTAAAGCTGAAGAGCGTAAACATCCCCCTTTTGCTTTCCCATGGCCATCCTTGAAGGTCTGGTTAGTCCTGGAAAAGGTGGAGCAGACTGCAAGTTGTGAGTTGTATAGTATCAGGGTCTGTGGGATAACGATACCCTTCCGGGAGAATGCAGACAGGCTTTGCTGAGCCATCAGGGATGTACCTGTAACTAGCGCCTCTGATTTATGGCAGCTCGTAACAGTTCCTGGGATTGCTGTAGCTTTTAAAAGCTAGCATAATCTGAACTAAGTCAAGTCCCACAAGTATAATATTAAAGCAGGAGCTATTGGATTATCCTAAATTATCATAACTATTAGAAAACAGATTTGGGAGAAACATGGCAGTCCAGAACTGGCAAAATTCCCCTGGAGATCAATCAATCCGAATAAAAACCAGGGCCTCTTTGACTCCATACAAATGGAGAGCATGAAAGCTTACAAGAGTAGTAGAGACTTACATACAGCGGAGGACTTACTCCCCAACCACAAGAGGTATGCACAAGTAACACCAAACAGCTAACATTTGGTGACCCAGGAAGGAAACTGCTGAAGAAGGAAAGGTCAAAACCAGGGTAAAGCTGATTTGAGGAGTATTTGCCTCAAAATTCCCAGCAGCTTTTAGTTTCTGCTTATACTATCTGCATCTTTTGGGTTGGCCTAGCTAACTGGCAGGGTCAGAAAGGAAAAGATGAGCCTGGATTCAGCCAAGTAGTATGATGTTTCTCTCAAGGTGGAGAAGACTGGGCCTAGCAGCTAGGGTCTATAAAACAGTGAAAGAGCTCGGATCCTAACCTGAGTGGAAGTCCCACAAGCTGTGCCCTATCCCGGTTTCTTTTGCATCTCTCTGGTCAGTGTGACACGTAACGCTTCCTTTAAATAAAGACTGCAGAGTTTCACTTTCCTGTGTGTTATCTATGCTGGAATAGATGCCTTCCTTTGACACCATTTAGTAGTTTGTTTGTTTTTTTAATGAAGAAAGGCTATTTATACAATATTTGGTCCCATGGGACCGAATTCATAGAATCATAGAATGGTTTGCCTCGGAAGGGACCTTAAAGATCATCTAGTTCCAACCCCCTATTCCCTTTGTTCAAGGGCCAGACACAAGAGCAGCCACTCTGCTCAGACCACTCTGCCTCTGCCCTTTCCAAGTGCCCGAGAGCCGGAGCTCGAGCCTAAACAAACACATCAGCTTCTTCGGAAAGTTTCTATGCCAAGGACTAATGAATCTGTTATATTTGCTGCACACCTAGAAAAATCAAATTAGCTTGAATCAACTTACAATACCACACAACACTCATGGCTGTTGTTAATACAGTGTGAGCCAGAAGTATGGGTTTGTCTTATCGTCTTTAGAACGGAAGACAATGGAGTAGAAAGAAAGAAGGGGAGACAACAGAGTATATGGTGTCACCATACATCTGTACTGCTGAAGGTACAGTCTAGGGAAGTACCTTTAGGTGGAGCTGACACCCACAGAAATTGTGCCAAGGTGTAAAATGCTCCTTTCATGAAACAGGCAAAGCCAATAGCTTTTTCCATGGCTTTTCAGAAGTCAGATGCTAGTTAAAACCTGTGGATATGTATACATGCCTTTATATGGATAATTAGCTACTTTATGTGTGGCGCCTCCTGGATTAAAGAAAATTCTTCTATGCAAATAAGAAGTGGAACAGACTGGTCAAATTTATATGTGGAAAAAAGACCTCTTACATAAATATGTAGTATTTATTTATGTGAGTTTCTTATTTCATAGACAAGTGCTAATTCCTAGACAGCTCCCATGTATTTAAAATGTTCACTCTGCATTGTTCTTTTAAACAATGCCCATATACACACACTGAGGATGAACAATAGATTTTGACGACACGCTTAAATAAATGAGACAAAGCCGCGTGTCTTAGAATTGGCTTTTTCACTTTTTCCACTAAATGCTCAAATCCTGTCCTACTGAAATCAGTGGCAACACTCCACCGATTCAGTAGGGCCACATTTTCCCTCCAAACTCTCTTTTATAGTAATAAGTAGATTTGGCCCAAGTTTGTCTGAAGATACCGCTTTAAACTATTTCTTCTGTTCTATTGAATAACAGAGTGGGTTGATATTTAAGAATGAAAGCTCATCAAGTTTAAATTTCAGTTGTTTTATAATAATAGCCATATGTTAGTTATAGATTGTGTAAGTCTGAAGTTTTGGTAATTTAAAACTGCTTTAAAGTGACCTTTACATGGTTCCACATTTCAACAATTTCTAAAAGTGGTCGGTATCGGTCCTTACTCAGAAATCCTTACATTAAAAGAATCTGCAGGCCTGGGCCCTTAGTTAACAGGCTTACAGTAAGGAAGTCCTGCAAACATTTATATACACACTTAACCTTACAAATCGAGTCCACGATGAAATCGACATAACTGCTGTCAGTGGGCAAAAGCAGCCCAGGGTGAAATGTCAGCTTTTAAGAAAGGTCACTCACTCTTACTATTGAAGACAGGATGCTAAGCAAGAGAGACCTCCAGCTTGACCTGATGCAGTTGCTATGTTCTTCTCTAGTTAAACGGTGCAAGACAACAGGACATAGTATGGGAAATACTTTTTTTCTCCACTGGAGGCTACTCAAGCTGGGAGGGCAGAGATACTGGGGGCACTATGAAGGCTGTAGCTCAGCTCCACTACCACTGCCTGGTGGTGCCATATGATTTCTCCCTGTTTTCCCAACCACACTGCAGTTGATCTTGCCTTTTGCCTGGGCTGCTCACATGGCTGCAATTTCTTATTTCCTTACAGTGCTCCGCTCCCTATTCATCTCCATTCATTTGTGTGTCATCCCTTGCATGTCCGAGATCTTTCTCAAAAGCCATTATTATTCCTGTTGCCCAGATTTTCCCTCTGACTTCCTAGTTGACTGAATATTTCCACTGTTACGGTAAAGGCAATACACACTGCATATCTGCTGTGCTTTTCACCTCAAATACCAGCACTCCGAAAGTGTTTTTATTTTGCTAACAGGGAAACTGAGGCACATCTGCTAAAGCTATTGGCCAGAGATTGTACAGCATGACAGTGAACAGCAAGATACAGACTAGAACCACATCTCCTGACCTTTCCTTCTAATGCTTTGGTCTTTAGGCATGAATTGGAAAATAAACTGACAGAACTAAAAAGACCATAAGTGTCACACTCAAAATAAGATCAAAACAAGTTTTGATATGTTGACAAAAACAAAACGCTGACTGAAATCTGCCCTGGATTGATTGATATCTTAATAGTCCTCTTACTTCTGTGGAATTTTGTTACTTCTCCCACGACATTAAACGTGAAAGTGCTATATGTGCAGCACATTTCCCATGAATAAGAAAAATACCAGCCACCTAGCAGTTGACCAGATTTCCTTTTCCTTTGGTGTACTATTGTGTTCAATGCCCATTTTTCCAGCATTTAGATGGTTGATGTATTTGAACCTAAGTTAGATGTTTTCACTGAAAATACACAATATGGCAGGTAGACATAGTGGATCCGTATGGACCACTCCAAATACTATTTCCTGGCTAACAGCTGAAGAGATTCACTTTGAAATATCCTATTAAATACCTCTGCCTTTTCCAAAGCTTAGTCTTCATTTGACCCTCTACCCTGCAAATGCTTTAGCACAGGCATGTAAGTAATTCCATTAACATGTGTAACTCACTCCACTGGTACTGATAATATACTAAGCAGATACATACGTTCGGAGAACAAGACCTTGTTTAGGTAAGAAAACATTCTTGTAATTTTTTTCCTTTTCTTTTGCAAAACTCCAGCTTTGGAAAAGAAATAAAAATGTTATATAAATTTGAGGTAATAAGCTCAAGCTCTCATTTTATTGTCACACAACACAAAATGTTTTCTATTCTTAGGAATTGCACAAAAAACATTAGGCCAGTTATGAAAATTTGGGACCTGATCCTGTAATCATTCAAAGTGTCTTTCATTAATTCAAGTATAGGAAAAACTGGCCTATAGGCCAGGGACCTGATCCCTTCGTATTTTCAGTATTTTTTCAAAGGACAAAGTCATGTAATTAAATCTCTGGATGCTTTTTATAGTTTTTCGTAATACCTGTGATGAACAGAAAAATATCTAAATTATTTACAATACAGTACGGCAATAACAACACGTCACGTGAAAACTCACAAATGCAGCAGCATAGAGATACGCGTGTGCACACACACCCGTCCACATGCTGAGCCGCAGCGCTTGCAGCCCCAACATCGAACGAAGCACCACGTAGTGCAGGAGGACTGAAAACAGAACTGGCGAGATTAAATGGATTGCTTTATTGTTCGAAATTAATAATATACAAAAGAAAAGCTATATAATAATTGCAATCAGTTGCTCCACTTTTCAGAAAAATAACGCACGGCTACGGAACGCACTGCAGGCATTCCCGATATTGTTTCCCTTGTAAAATGAACGGGGACGCATTCTAGAGGGACCTGACCGAGATATCCTGTAGATACCACTTAGACCTTTACAGAGGCACCCTATGTGATACTTTATTTCTCGCAGAAGTCTTCGTGAGAGGCGGGGTGGGGGCTGCGGGCGCTCGTCCCCGCCGTG
>NW_008796063.1:1269428-1269765 GCF_000699145.1 Aptenodytes forsteri
GGCCGCGGGGCCCCCGCCCCGGCCGTGCCAGGGAGGCGGCAGAGCCGCCGCCGGCAGCTGGCGGGTGAGGGAGGGAGGGAGACCCTCGGAGAAGTCCCATTGTTTAGATTTCTGTCACAAGCCAGGAGAATACTTAATTTCTTTCATCTCTGGAGTTTTCATTCTAATTCAAATTTCATTTTCCATTAATTGATCGGGGATTAGCGAAGCCATTATGCAAAAATTAGACAAGCCAGATGCGATGAATAATTCATGACGGACAATTACACTTTATTCCTGGTGTACTTCCTAACTTCCCTCCGACTTCCCGCCTGCCGGAGATGACAGCCTTCCCTCC
>NW_008796063.1:1270099-1270656 GCF_000699145.1 Aptenodytes forsteri
AGGCCGCGGGCGCTCCCCCCGCCCCGTCACCCGCGCGTCCCACACCCCTCACGCCGGGCATCTCATTTATCCCACCGGACAGTTGTTGCCCCATTAAAGCGCAGTCCCACCCTTCGCGAGGACCTTTCATCTGGGGAAGTTTTATGACACTTTGTAAATGTGCAAAGTTTTTAATTAGACTCCACAGACAGCCCCAGGCAGCACTAGCGCCACGAAGTCTTCATGCTTCTCTCTGCTTTACAGCACAACAAGCCGCTCTACTCCTTTGAAGACAATGCCGACTATGTCTACGATGTCATGTGGTCGCCAGTGCATCCCGCGCTCTTCGCCTGCGTGGACGGGATGGGGCGCCTGGATCTGTGGAACCTGAATAACGACGTAAATGTGCAGTTTTTAATTAGACTCGCCAGACAGCCCCAGGCAGCACTAGCGCCACGAAGTCTTCATGTGGTCGTGCATCCCGCGCTCTTCGCCTGCGTGGACGGGATGGGGCGCCTGGATCTATCTAACCTGAATAACGACACCGAGGTGAGGCAGCGCGGCGGCCCGACGGCGGC
>NW_008796063.1:1270744-1279770 GCF_000699145.1 Aptenodytes forsteri
GGAGGGCCGACTCCGGCACCCCCGGCAGAAAGCCAACACAAATAAATAGCCGCGGTGCCGACTGGGGAAGGAGTCTCCCACCCCTCTCAAGGTGCACTTTTAAACCGCGCCCGTTTTGTAATTTTTTTTACCCCCCGCCCCCGTTTCTGGCTCACCGCGCTTCAGCCAGGCGCTTCAAACGCCACGTTTTCGATGCCTCCCCTCACTTAGGTGGTCACACCTCGGCAGCCCGGCGACAACCGCCACAGGCCTGCCAGCGCTCCCGCCTGCGGTGTGGGCTGAGGCGCCAGGCAGCCCTTCGCCAGCCTCCCGCGCTCGGGAAGCGCTTCGTGTTCGGGTGGGAGACTTCATTTCCCTTCATTTATCTCCTGCTTCAAATCCTCCTGAGATTGTGACTTGCAAGCCCCATACCAGTGCCTCCAGCGTGACAGAAACCCAGCGTGCCCCTGCATCTTCCCTCGCCTCCCACCTGAGTCGCTAGCTACTCTGAGTTTTTTAAGCACAGGGCATCTCTCTCACATTGTGATTTTATACCCTCACCTTTTTTCTCTTTAATATTTGCTGTGAAACTTAAAGGCACAAATGCAAATGAAAAATAAAAACAAGTTTTCTTTCCATTGCTATTAACTAAATAGCAGGGACCATTGGGGAGGAAATGTTGCACCTTTAAATTTCACAGACGAGAAAGGATTAATCAGAGCTTTTTGCAAAGATGAGGAATGGTAAATACTGTATTTTTTAAAAAGTCATTTTCTAAACGTGCCAGACACCCCTTTTTCCTCCTATCATTTCAGATTTAAAAAAATGTTGCAGACTTACATTGATACTATTTTTTCTGGATTTGAGTTGCCTTCAAAAATGGTTTTGAGAAAACCTGTCATGTCGCTTGAGGTCAGTCTTAGATGGCCAGCAATCAGTATTCAGCACAAGAATCAAAATATTTTTCCACAGCTGAAGTCTTGTGTATTTTTACTTAATGCCATGTAAAATAAAGAACAGACTGTAAAAAAAAAAAAAAGTCACGTATTAACTGACAGTTTCTTTTTATTTCCAAAAAAGAGAAGACCGAAGAGCAAGCGGCAGTATTTCCCCCCATACACCCTATTTTTTACTTTTTTTTTTTAATATTAGTTTGATCATTAATACGCCTTTCACGTAAACATGCTATACATTTCAGACAGAATAAAATACGGGCGCAGTTTATGGCTTCCAGTGAGTGGTGCTTGCCATAAATAAGCATGGACAGGTAAGAGGAACCAGCACCGGGCGCTGCATTGTCAAGGGGAGCAGTGAGGCCTTTTGAAGTGCTCTGAGCAGGAAGCAGCGCAGCCTTTTTAATTAGAGCACATACAGCTGGAGGATATACAGGAGGAGTCTCCTCAGAATTTATTTTGGGAAGGGAGGGACATATCCTTCAGGTGTTCTCATTAATGCAGGCTTAAACACAGAGCATAAAACCCAGCATTTTAAGAAGAAAAAAAAAAATAACCCTTTCCCCCCAAATACCAGGGCTGAAATCCTGCTCTGCTTGAAATCAACTGATGTTTTGCCATTTAACTCAATGAGACCATAATTTCTTTCCAAAAAATTAGTATGGACTGCTTGATCCCATTCCCATCAATAATAAGGCTGTATGTAGAAAACTGCTGATATATTTTCAGTGTGTTTACATATAAATACATAGGAACATCAGAAAAAAAAAAATTTCAAGCTCGATCCTGCTTTTCTTCTGCATGTAAGGCCACCCCTGATTTCACAAATGATTTCCATTCTGAGAGGTCAAAGTCAGCTCTCATGTAAGGATCAGACTGGAATTATTTCTGTGGTCTCTGTGCTTTGTATTTTTATGAGAATCGAATTTGGGTCTCTGGAGGCAGAAATACCATTTGGTTTCCTTACTGAGCACTGATGAAAGAAATTTAAAAATCCCTATAAATGATAAACTGGCTGATTCTGAATAGATGTCAGGTTTTGTTACACGGGAGAAGCAGCAAAAGTACCACTGAAAGAGAACTGTAAGCAGTTCTTTTAAACATTATAACTGAAAGCGATCGTTGTTTGCTTTTACCCTCTATCTGGTAGGTCATAATTAGTTTATAATTTTCAAGATTTCTGTAATTGATTACACCATTTAAGTCTGTACTGCTATTTGCTAAGAAAAAGTCCTTGTTAGCACTTTTGCCTTTGTAATAAGAAATCTTGAAACACCTATTTTTTAGATCATTATTACTTTTAGATGTCAGATATGTGATGTCAAAGTATTTGTGAAGACAGAAAATGACAGGTATATTAATGTGTTTAACTGTTAGCTATTGATAAAAATCTCTGTGTAAGAACTAGATATGATTGTTATTAATGACACCTGGTTTTGTTTAATTTGGGAAATAAGCCACATTATTATTTAGGTATTATTTTGTAAACCAATTAAGAAAATACCTGGGTTTAGCTACAGTATGCTACCTTCAAATTTTTGAACTGTAACACAGTTTCCACTAGTGTTACTCCCCATGTTTATTAAAAACATTTCTCCCAAGAGCTAGATGCTTCGTGATCCAAAAAAACAAAATCATTTGACTGTACCACGGCTTTAATCAATCTAATTATTCTCAAAATCTCAGTGTAAAGTAACAGGGGTATTTGTGTGCTTCATGTTGATCTGTGGATACCAGAAATTGTTTTTGTAATAGCAATGAAAGTCATCACGTTTTATTTTCTATTTGATAAATGAATATAAAAAGCAAAAAATCCTTACCCACTCCTTCATTCTTTTGCAAACTGAGTATTATTTTTATGGATCAGTATAGTGAGGTTTGCAGATAGTTTCAGGATAACAAATGCCGATTTCTTACCTATGTGTCCGTAACGTTTCTTTTTTGATCAAGATTGGAGAAGGTCTCTAGGTTATTGATGAGTCTTATTTATCTATGAACTGATAGTAAACTGACTTACAAAATTGCGTATTTCTGCTGTGTTATATCCCATTCAAATGTTTGTTGGGTTTTTTTGCTGTACCTTAGCTTTGAAAGTGTGAAGATGGTGTCTATTTCTAGAAACAGATAACAGATGTATTTGCAAGCAGGTTTTGACACTACGTAAGCAATAAAAGTAAAAAAATAAAAGGTATATTCTTATCATGCAGGTTTTTCTGACTATCTTTCTTAATCTGTTACCTGTTAAAATCTCATTTCAAAATTGTTAAAAATCTGACAAGCACCAACTTCAGAGAATTTATAAAGTATTTCAGGTGTGATTTTAAAAACATAATGCTACCATTATAAAATAAATTCTTATCTTTGAAATCTAAAATAGGCATGTGTAATTTAACCTATCACTATTGAGAGCAGACAAACCTATTTTAAGATACTATGGTGTGAATATATTTATCTCCATATCACTGGAGAAAAGGCTTTTTATTTAGATCTTTAAAGACTGTTTCATTATTGCTTTTTATTTTGTTAGATAGCTTTGTGGAATAGTAACAGGATTTTACAAAACCATTGGGTTTTGAAAAAAAGCATGGGTTGTGTCTTGTGTCTGCGGCATGCATGCTGCTTATTTTTATGTGGAACACTGAAAGAATGCTGTATTAACAAAAAAACCCCAGCTCTAGTGTTATGTATTTCAGCCTTCTGAAAGGTTTTGTGAAAATTTAGTGCCTTAAATATATGCTGTGTATATTTGTATATGAAACAAATATCTTTGATCTGCAGTTTTCTGAGAAACATAGCTGGTTAGTGGATTAGTCTTCTAAAATGTGGCATTTAGTTGTTGTTTGAAGAAACTCATTTCCAAATGTTATGAAATTAATTTTGGTTGGAATTAAAATAGCTTTTTTTTTTTTTAGAAATCAGTGATCAGAGGAGTAAAACTTGCTTGTTTTCTACTGTGTTTTTATCATGGATCAATGGCCCCAAGTCAGATTTAGGCCATTGACCCTCGCCCACTAAGCAGTAAGAGGCTTGGGATGGGGAGTTAGAACATGCCAGCTTTTTTGGGTAATACTGCCTTGGACAAGACCTAGGCCTTGCACAATGGGGAGAGGAGTCCAGTAGCTTATTTGCATTTGAATGACTTCTTAAAGGGGGGGGAGGATGGTATCTGCCTTCCGATTGCTATCCAGCATTATTTCTACATCATTCTGCAAACAAAATCCTCTTGCATTTCCCATGTGGGGCTCCGGATGCTACCACAAAGTCCTTTGCGGAGGTGACACTTTAGCTTGGCAGGCTGGTTGTGGTCGAGATGCCAGTTTGGTTTTGCAGCCTTGTGTCAGGGTCGGTGAGGAGGAGGAGGAGGAGCGGGGAGTCTCCAGGGGGAGAGGGGCAAGACAAGCAGCCCTGCTTCCCAGTCCTTGTCCTGCTGCTGGCGTGGCTGCGCACGTGCTGCGGCTGTAACGAGTCTCGGGAAGTCTGCAAAGGTTCAGCTTCCTACCGTCGCTCATCTTGCATGACACAGTGAAGGCGTTAGAGCTGAGGAGAAGGAGATTGGATTGGGAACTGTACAAAATTGTTTTAAAATTGTTTTTCTCCTGGATCTTTGGACCTATTTCACAACTACAATATAAAGCTACAGCCAGAGAACTGAGATGAAGTCAGCAAAATACTGTTTTTGTTAATCTTGTCAGTTTGTCAATGTTCAGACCAGGCTTTAATACCACGTTCAAGCTGCTTTCTTCCTGCTTCTGCTGCATTGTGGCAACAATGAGGACAGAAGGAGTACCTGTCACTCCTCCACAGGTAGCCCAGACTCTGGCTCCTGTCCAACTACCTCTTCTTGCCTGGACTGCTCTCCAATTCCATGTCCATTTATAGATCCCAGGACACCCCCTTGTCCCCATCTTACCCTGTGACTGAGACCTGTTCCCACAGATGGATCTGGTGGAGGAGCTGCTTTTGCAGCTATCCTATCCCATTTGCCCTGACCTAAAAAGCATTAAAGCTAAAAAGCCTTGTTTGGAAGATGGTCATGCCAAGCTACAGGCTCCTTGCTCAGGCAGGTTCTCCTATTAAAGGCAGCTGGGTGGAGCATTAGCAGATTTGCAGGTTACCATCATTTGTCTTATGAGGTGACCTAAATCAACTGAGTGATCTACCTATCTGGGACAAACACCCACACAGTTCCTTCTTCCTGCAGCATCTTTTGATGCCCTCATTCCAGCGTAGATTACAAATACTTCTCCTAAGATCATGTTCATTGCTTTATTCATCCCACTCATTAACCAGAAGCTGGTTATGTATTATGTATTCTTGTGGATCACCTGTTAAGTTGGTTGACTTGGGGTGGGGAGCGGGGATTGGAAATTAGACAGCATCCAGGTGTATTTAAAGTGGAAGAAGTCTCCTGGGGATGTAAAAGAGAATTGTGGGAATACATTGTAGAGTTCCTAAATGTCAGCTCAGCTGTTCTCACTTCTGCCATGTCCCTGCTCTGAAGTGATTAGCTCAGGATTTTTCTGTAATACCTAAGTTTCGACCTGTGCATCTAGCTGCAGAGGTGAGTACAGATTTAAAGGATGTGTCAGCATGAATACAGGGATGTGTCTGCCAACCGTCAGGTTATCTGGGCCCAAGTCAGAGGCCAGAAGCCAGGGCAGGACTGAAGCCAAGCCCTACCCTCAGTTGGTTCTTGGTCATAAGTCAGTGACTTTTGAGAAAGAAGCAGATGTGGGTTTGCATGTCTCCGAGGTTAAGGGGAAAAAACTGATTCATTTACTGCCCTTTACTGTGGAAAAGTCTTCCCTGCTCATTCCAAGCAATCTCTTACTCTTTCCTCTTTTTAGCACATGTGATCGAAGAAACAATGAACCCTTTTTTTTCTGCCCCCGATGAGGGTTGTATGTTACTTCCAGCAATGCAAAGGGACTTGTGACTCACCCAGCTAAGAAGGACATTCAAAACTGACCCCCAGGTTCGCAGGCAGCGTGATTTTATTGTCCTTCCTGTTTCTATTGTTTTGACAGGTTCCCACAGCCAGCGTCACCATAGAAGGAGCTTCTGCCCTCAACCGTGTCCGCTGGGCCCAGGCTGGGAAGGAGGTAGCAGTTGGTGATTCAGAAGGCCGCATATGGATCTATGATGTTGGAGAGGTATTATTATTGTTTGTTTGGTTTTTTTAAAGCTGAGCTCCTGGAGAATGCCACATGCAAGTTTGAGATCGTGTATCGTTAACACATGAGCAGGACACCTCCAAAGAATAAGCCAGATTTCTTTCAGTGGAGTCCCTGTTGATTTTGGGTTGCCAACAGTGTGTTAGTCGTAAAGCTACCTTGCAAAAGAATTAACTAGTTAAAGTCTCATGAGAGAAGTCTTTTTTGAAAGTTTTCAGTGTTTCTTAAACTTTCTTTTTAATGGTTCTATGAGTACAGTTGGAAAAAGTCATGAAGGAACATAAAGAGGAAAATAGAGGTGCAAAAAGAAGCTGTGTTGTTCTGAAGTTGGTCCTGAAGCGTTCACCTTTTGTACTCCAGTATCTCTTATTTCACGACTGGCTTAATGCTGTAGATTTTTCTCAGCATGACATGTACAGAATACATCTGTTCTTTTAATACTGAATAATGCTGAATATGTCTGAATATGTGCAAACGTACTAACAGGAGGAAATGAGAGGTGTCATTGTGGAGGATGGTAGATGCATGTATGATAAAGAGTATGTAGGTGCTGAGAAATAGCAGGATGAGTATTCTCTGTCTAAGGCTGCTCTCAATTCACGCTGCTACATCTTGTAAAAACCATCTAAACTGCAGCGTGTTTGGCACTGATGGAATCTACTTCTTTGTTGATGAACACGGTATAAAGTGTTCTGTCGGCGTTACAATCCCTTGGAACAGTTAAGGGTGAATCTCTGAGCAATCAGCTTTTATGTAGAGAATTTGTTTTCCATCATTATCTGTGATAGGATACTGAGATACCCATCTCTACACAGTAGGGAAACATTATAGAATACATACAGAATTATCTGTAACTCTCATAAAGTGATTTTATGGCCCATAGCAAAATTGCTTGTGCATGACTCATATTTTTGGATTGCATTCACTTGTGCAGGAGTTGCCTTTCCTCACAAATGTTTGCTGAAACTTCTTGCTGTATTGTTAGCATAATTTCTAAATTGTCTAAGGTTACTGCGTTCAGATTTCCAGTATAACACTGGCAGGTCAGGCTGTTTTTATTTATTTTTCATTTTTGCATGACTGTTCCGAAGAGGTGGTTTTTCTGTCTTCCAAGTGATACGACAGGCTATGGAAATGTCTTTGATGACAGTGCAGTCTGATCTTGTCTGGGAGTCTAGACGGGCTGTAGAAATGTCTTTTTTTGCATATCATACACCAAATCATTCATAGGATTGTTTATCCCTGCAAGCTCACCCAGGAGAAAATAGATTTAGTGTTCTATGCAGAAGAAGCAATATTTAACTTTTTGGCCTTTCCTCTGTATAATCAGACTTCAACTTGCAAAATGAGTCACAGTGATACACTCAGATCAAAACGAAAGACAGGCTTCTATTACTTGAAAAGGAAAAAGAAAAGAGAGTCATTCAAGTATTTATTTGTGTGAGTCCAAATCAGTGTTACATAAAGTGTTCTGCTTCACGGATGTTGCATGCTTTGCCTGTGCAGAGCCCCAGCGTCTCCAGCTCAGCTCCATACACACTTACACAAACAGATGGATGTCCATCCACATGGCTGCTGACAGCTCACGGGCCATTGCCACCCCTCCTCCTCTTCCGTAACGAATGAAGGAGCTCATTAATTTGTTGCCTGGTTCATTTTGGCAGTATCAGTCTCTGCAGTAATTCCTGTACCAAATTTAGGAGAGGTGGTCTGGGCTGCAACAGCTTCAGATACTACCAGGGCTGCTGTGTTGTTAGTGGCTTTTTCTGGTTTAAAAAAGAAGGGTGCTCATATATTCTCCAGCACAACTCTTCTCACTATAAACCCTTAAGTGAGATGCAGAAATACTTTGCAGCTCAGGAGCCTGGAACAGAGGGCTTGTACAGTGAATAACAGCCTCTTCAGTCATTAATCTTCTGTGCCAGTCCATAGAGAGCTCTCTGACGAGTTATTCCGTGCTTAGCTGTCCTCAGGCACGATGCACAGGGGATTCACAGCATGCACATGCACTTTTGGAAGTCTCTGGCAGAAATACGGCAGCCTTTAAGGCTTCACTCTTTACTTCAGTGTGCAGACACTGGACAGTTCCTTGGCTCAGCTGGGGTCCTCCTTTGACTGTCCTTTTTGATGGGTTTGACCCTGGGATATGACAGGGCTGGTCTGACAGTTTAAAAGGGGCAGTCCTTCTCCCCTTGCCAGCCAGCCATCCCTAGCCATATCCCTCGCCGCCCAGTTTGTGTGCGGGTAGCAGTGCTTGTCACCACCCACATTGCGGGGAGGGAGACAGATCAGCAGAGAAATATTGATTTATTTTTTGTTTTGTTTTGTTTTCCTTGGGGTATTTTTCTCCATGAACTGACTCAGTGTGAGAGTAGATGAGTGAGCACGTGGCTGGGGGCAAGGGGCCGGGAGCTGGACCGTACAGCACCTGGCAGCACCTAGCTTTCATATTTGACCCACCAGTATTGCAAAGCCTAACACTAAAGCTGTGACAGTTGACCTTTCAGCAATAGCACTCTACCCATCTCCTACAGCATCAACTTCTGAAAAGGCCTCATCACTGGAAGAATTCATCCCTGCCTGACTGACAACTCAGTAGCATCCACTTATTTGAAGGTGCATCTCTCTGATTTGGGAAGATGGGTGTGATTACTTGCATTAGAAAGTCAGCAGGCCACTTTACAAAGACCCTAAATACACTCACCAAAAACATTAATGCTCCACTTATACTGCACCCTTTTTAAAACCTTTCTTTTCTCATGACTGTTCCAAATATCACATTAGATCAGCTGTAAATTCATAAAACACTGGTTCCATCAGAAAAAATTGTGGTTATAGAATCATAGAATTATAGAATCATTAAAGTTGGAAAAGACCTCTAAGATCATCGAGTCCAACCGTCAACCCAACACCACCATGC
>NW_008796063.1:1280346-1300343 GCF_000699145.1 Aptenodytes forsteri
GCCCAGCTTGGTGTTGTCTGCAAACTTACTGAGGGTGCACTCGATCCCCTCATCCAGATCATTGATAAAGATATTGAACAAGACTGGCCCCAGTACTGAGCCCTGGGGAACACCGCTCGTGACCGGCCGCCAAGTGGATTGAACTCCATTCACCACGACTCTCTGGGCCCGGCCGTCCAGCCAGTTTTTGACCCAGCGCAGAGTACACCTGTCTAAGCCGTGAGCCGCCAGCTTCTCTAGGAGAATGCTGTGGGAGACGGTGTCAAAGTCCTTATTGAAGTCCAGGTAGACCACATCCACAGCCTTTCCCTCATCCACTAGGCGGGTCACCTGGTACTAGGCCGGTCACCTGGCCTAAATATTTGTATTATAATAAAGCACAGTGTCTTTGAATTTCACATTATTATATAAGCAATTTTTCCTACCTCTTTGAACAGACAGAATTGACTCCATGAATTTTGATCAGAGCAGAAAACATCCGGATATCAAATCATTAAGGAAAATATTTAAGTGATAGGAATTTTTACTTTGGTAGCTTCATCACAGTTTTAAGGAACTATTCTAGAGAACAGTAAAGTTTACTGCTGCTATTAACCTATATGGTGTAAAGAGAAAATTATATGGCCTAAGTGAAAACAGAAGACACAAGGCCTAACCTTGCATCCTTTGTGAAGGCAAGGAGTGTGAGATCAGGGCTGTTTTGCTTGTGTAAGAATTTAGGATTTCGCCCTTTTTGATATGTTATCCAGTCATAGTCTTCATGACACAAGAAATGGCAGAAACATGAAGAACGTGGCGGGGTCCATGACCAGGGAGTTAAAAATAATGGTGACATTTTCAGTTAGGCTATATAATGTTATCTCCTTAGAGTATGTACTTTTAGTTGTTTGGTTTCGGCATCGTGTCTGAAAATAACTGAACACATTTATTTTCACAGTGAGGGGTCTATTTTCTCCTCAATGCGTGTGCTTTATGCCCATTAGCATTAATGGGAGCTATACACACACTTCCAGGGGAGAGGAGACTTAAATAGTCCATATAGATGTGCTTTTGTGGATCAGTAACCACTGATTTAAAGAATGTGAATTATAAAATGAAATAAAAACCCAAACAAACACACCAAAATCTGATTGTTTCAGTGTGATGGGGTCTTAAACCTATATAACTTAACCAGAGAATATAACCAGTCATTGTAAATACACTTTACTCTCTGTAAGATCTAAATATTCAAACCTTTGCTGGTCTAGTAGTTGAGATATTATTATTGTGATAGTATGCATAATGTATTTTAGCTTTTGTGGTCTTATGGCTTATTTACTGGGCAGCAAGTTTTCTGTATGGTAGAAGTTGATTTTAACAGAACATGGACCACTGACTATAGATTTATTCACATGTCCAGATGATTGATAGTTAGACCTAACTGCATGTCTGTTTTGTAGATATATTTTCTAGAAAGCTTGCTCCCATTGTGCATGCTTCAGTGATGTTACACGGTTGCCGCTGCCATAAATATTCTCTAACAACCACGTTCATTGCTTACCTGGCTTATTGAGAATGCTCTTTGCACCTTTGGTTGTGAAAGAAGCAGCTTCTCATCCACCTTCCATTATTTCTTTTTTTTTCCCATTAATCTCTTCCAGGTCATATTCTGCTTGCACTGTGAATAAATAGAAACTGTAAATCAATGATTTATTATTTGATTGTAATAAAATATGAAGTAAGTTTGCAGCACAGGATTGGAGAGTTTGAAATTGTAATCACAAGGCGCTTATTACTGTACATTATTTTGTTAAACTAGTTACAGGACAAACTACTGCATCTGTTTGGTGGTCTTTCAGACAGTTGATTCTAGTCATGCTTTTAAAGGGCGACTGGTATGACAGGTGGAACTGGAGAAAAGTAAGAAAAGGTCTTTCCGTAGACCATCCAGGAGAGCTGGCTCTGCCACAGAAAGCAGGTACCTGGGATTCTTTACACAGTTATTACCTCTGTCCTCGTTTCCTTGCAGTGAAATCAGAATCAGATTGATGTTTATGTGACTTTGTTAGGTTTCAGGGTTAGTATCTCCTTAAGCCCTTTTAGGGCTGCTGCGTTAGGTTGTTTGTGTACTTCCCCATTTGCTCCATGATGGGTGTTAATCCCGTATCTCATTTTCAAGTACATGACCAGTGAGGGAGGAGCTGGCAACTGCCAGCCAGAAATATGTGGATGAAGTGGTACAGTAAGGAATATCTCACTGGTGCCTATAAAATAATTTCCTTCGATTTCAGCAGCCTTTAACAGCTGCTCTGAGATTCTTAGGGTTCTAGACAGAGAGAAATGCGTATTTCTGACCAACTCTCACATTTCAGCATGGCTATTGAGTCACTTATTTTTCTGGGTAGAGGGCAGAAGGGTTGGTACTTTGTACTCCTATCTTGAGATCCCTGTGTTTCACTATAGATTTCATACGGAAAACATATCCAGCATCTCTTTCATGCAGTTAAAAACTGCTGTAGCCCAGAGAGAGAAATATGAAACTAGGTTTTGTGTCATGTAGTTATCCAGGTAGATTTTCCAGTAGGTTTACTTTTGCAATCATAAAGCTGCTGTAGAGCATATATTGAGTTAGGAAATGTTTTTGCCACAAAAGCAGAGTTGAGACTCGCCGTAAAATATTTTCTTTTAAAATCTGTGTTGAGTTACAAGTATTCTTGGAACACAGGTAAATTGCTTACACACATATCATGAAGGCAAATTTGAGCAATAATAAGGGGTTGTGCTTACAACCAAGTTTTATTCAAAAGCGTTCAAAGATCAAGTAAGATACAGTAGTTACAACAACATGCACAATCCAGGCACAAAGGATAATTAAATGGATTGTGAGGCAGTGCCTCAATTTCACCATTGATATTTTTGCTAGGGAGGTTGGAACGCTGGCCTCGGAGAATTTTAAAAGCATGTTTTAACAAAGCAGAATCTCTTAAGAGTTGTTGGAAAATGTAAAGAGCTAAGGTTTTGATTTGCTTCCCCTCCGCCCCCAGTTTTATAATGTTCAGTCTTGAGAGACTTTTAAAACTGGAAGCTCTTAGAGATGACCAAAAAAAAAAAAAAAAAAGATGACAGCATACTAGGAACTCCAGCTTTTTACTTGAATAATATCTGAAATATTGAACAGAACAAGCTCTTCATCCCTTGTCATTTGAATTTTGACTGATATAGCCAGTATTCACAAAGGGATTTTTGAAGTAGGTTAAATAAGAACTCCCTAATGAAAAAAATGCACTAGTTTGAAATCAGTCAATTTAATTACTGTGTTTTATGAAGGCCATTACCCATTGCTGATTACTAGGGTGATAAAATCTTTAAGCTTTGGTAGCCTCCATAGGGGGTGAGCCGATCTAAGTAGAGCAAAGTCCAGTCATTATCACCCTAAATACTTGTGTTTCTCATTACAATATTCATTACTTTAGGTTACTGTGAATGCTTTGAGGTCTTTATGTAAGCACTGGTTTATTCTCCTGTAGAAAAACAATGTTGTTATGTTGGTAAGTTAAAACCAAGCATTTATATACTTTTACAGTTTAAAACGAGGCTTGGCTACATC
This sequence comes from Aptenodytes forsteri, assembly GCF_000699145.1. Classification (NCBI taxonomy): domain Eukaryota; kingdom Metazoa; phylum Chordata; class Aves; order Sphenisciformes; family Spheniscidae; genus Aptenodytes; species Aptenodytes forsteri. The sequence goes on from NW_008796063.1 coordinate 1,283,933, forward strand.
CAGACATAGAAATGCATACGTTTATGCCTGTGAGTACCCCTATACACTCCTATTCATGGCTGTGTGCTTGTCGGTACGGTCATACTAGTCTGATAAGAAATGGGAAAGGATATGAGTTACCTTGTTCTTTCAGTCTGTTTTGGTACTTAAATAAGCTGGAGTGGAGGCTTGTATTCCTAATAACAATCTTTATTAGGGAAGTACTTTTCAAGAGGGAAAACTGAGCCATGATTTAACTAATTTGACTTACCCAAGGCTGGTTGCTGAGGGTTGGAGCTGTTTATCTCCAGTGCCAGTCTAGTGCCTTACGCTTCCCTTTCCCTGCCACCTCTTGCACGTCATGTGGCATCACTGCCTCTCTGCCCTTCTCAGTCACCTTTGTCATGGCCTTCTGACTTACAAAGCAGCTTCATAAAACTGATGTTATTTGAAAGATGACCTCAAAATCATTCCCCCTCTTGTTTAAAAATGTGTATTTTTTAAAAGAACACTTGAAACATATCAGGGAGAGATGTGGATCTGGGCTACTGGGAGAGGAGAGTAGCCTGTAGAAAGAGGCTGAAGAACTTGATGTGACTAGCCAAGGAAGTCTGAGCCTGGTGGCAATATAGATGATTCATGTACATGCAGAGATAGGAGTGCTTGGGGCCAGAGTGGGAGAACTAGTGAAGCTGAGGACGTGCTGCCACCAGCACATGTGGCTGCAAGCTGGCCACATACTCATTTGAGTCAAAAATTAGAAGAATATTTTTAACTAGCAGGAGGCTGAAGTTCCAGAGCGGGTAGGGCCAGTGGGACAAACAGCCTCTCGAAGTGGAGCCTGTCAACAGGATTTTGTGATGTGCTTGTGTGTGATACAGCAGTGGGTCGCACCTGGCATACAGGGTCACTCTCCTGCCTATGCCATGATGTATGCCTGTTCTTGGTAACAACACTGTTTCCTCTGTTTCGCTATATATATATATATAAATGAACATGAAATTCCACATTCATTTTACTACTGGTATATTACTTGTTAAAACTAAAGGGAGAAGTACCAGATTTTTAATTAAGATACCCTTTCTCTCATTTGTTGATTAGACAGTAGAATTAAATGGGCATTAGTGAAAACAGACGGGAAGGGGGGGGGTGTTAAATAGTCATCCTAAAAATTCAATTGATTCTTTATCCTTACCTTCCAGTTGCTTATGATGAAATATTTCAGTAGTTCTCCAGAGATAGCTTACTAGCTCCCCAGAGAATTTCATGGGGTAAAAAGACATGAGTTTCCAATATGATACAAATATCTCTTATAAGAATTCCTCAACTCATCATCATATGAAATAAAAAGCTTAAGAAAACCAGTCAACCAACCAACAAAAATCTGACTCTAGTCCTTTTTATTCATTTGCACACTACTTCTAAAGCAGACGTATGTTTCCTTTCCCCTTGCAAAGGCCCAGATCCTCCCCCTGCAGAGAGGATCAGAGAGAACAAGCCACATGTGACAGGAGTTAATCATGTAGCTTAATGCACTATTAGAAGGCACTCAGATAACGAAGTGATGAGAGTGGCAGAAGAGAAGCTGTAAGAGATCATTCCCTTTCTGCACAGTAAAGCCTGCGGGAGGGGGAGAAGGGAGAGCTGTATGTGACAATCTTCCTGACGGTATTTTCCTGCTGAGCTGGGAAACACTGTAAAGGGCAAGAGAGAAAGGAGAAAGGCAGGCTCCAGATTGGACATACCAGTCCGTCCACTGTATGTTTAGCGTATTGGCACTATCGGTGGCTTCACTACTAGCTCCTCAGTTACTGCTTCTGAAAACCTTTCAAGAGGCTTAGTGGAAAAGCTAATCTGGGTCCAGGCTTTCCATGGTAGTTGTAGGTGAGGCAGTGGAAACTGAGTGAGTGCTTGAGTCTGCCCCATCCTGACCCTGCATCCTGGAACGCCGGTAGGGGACAGAGCTGAAGTCAACGCATGTTAATAGTGTCACAGAGTATGTATTTTAAATATCTAGCTAGTCTGTTGGGTGATATTTTCTCTGAAAGTTTGTACGCCCTTTCTGATAAAAAGAAGTGTTACTGAAAAATGTTGATAGCTTTAAGGAACAGAGAGTGCGGAAGGGGTAAAGTACCAAATGCAAAATTTAGTTTAAGCTCAGTTTGTGTGCAGCAATTTGCAAATTTCATTGAAATTCATGTGTTATCATTGTGGTGTTAAAAGACTTTTGAAACAAGAGCTGCTTTGTATAATTAATTTTCTTCATGATGCTTCTGTGTGTTTTCAACCTGTCACATCCAGTAGCGGTTTTCATTTTTTGAGAATCTAACTATGTTTTCAATCTTTTTTACGGTTTGCAAAATGGTCTGTATTTTGAACATGAAAAAAGATTTAATTCGTGACTTGGAAAGTAACGGTTAAACCTCAAATATCAACTGAGGATAACTCTGGCCCTTAATACATCCTATTTGGCGGCTAAAATTCCATATTCAGTGTTTAATTTAAATGTGAAATGTATCCTCCAGTGCCTAGAGTGATGGAAAAGTCTATGTCTGAAATGAGAAAAAAAAACAAAAACAAAACAACAAAACAAACCCCCCTGCTATTTCATGGATGAGCTTTTGCAGATAATGGAATGCGTGCAAAATCTCAGGGAAGGCAGCAACTCTCCTGCAAACCAGAATCTTTGAGCAGTTCATAAGCTACTTTCGGTGAGAGTCCGTTAGCCAACTGGGAGGCAGAAAGCCATGGCGAAAGTCCTTTACGGTTCCTGTTCTGCCAGATTTCCTGGCATGAATCATGGCGTGGATATGGCCGACTTGGTTTGGAAAGGAAGCAAGCTGAGCTGAAGACACCATGATTTATTTCTTCCCTGAGGCAATAGTCCTTCACTCAGCTGAACTTTCAGGGAGGCACCTTTGCCAGTGCAGCTACCGCATAGGCAGAAGCTCTAGTATTTCAAGTAAAAATGATGGGACAGTTCTTCCGATCAATGTAGTTGTCAGTAAAAAAAATGTAGATATTGGAAAGAACAATAGGTTGGAGGCTCCTTATCTTCTAGTTTTGATCCATTTGGTGTTTTTAGGCTTTCTAGTGCAATGATGAGAACTGATAACATAATTTGGTAGAGAGGAATTCTCCTGATCTCTTAGCTCCAAACATTAAATGTCCTGAAACTCATGCAGAAAATTACAGGAGTTTTCAATGACTTTGAGAAATGGCAATCAAAGCAGGACTGAGATCCCCATGGGAGATGAATGGCAGGCAGCGTGCCTCACTGTTTTTCTTAATCAACCTGTAAATTGATGGCATTACAGAAGTGGTGGAAAGGTAGGAACTGCAAGAACTTTGCAGCTTAGGGCACCACCTCTTTTGAAGCAAAATTGGTAGCTTTTCTGAAGCATGGCAGATGCTCTTTCTGCTCCCGTAGCTGATTAATTATGTTAAATCTCTTGTTTCCAAGGACTTAAACAGGCCAATAGTCTCTGCCATTGAAAGTATCACTCGAGGAGATCCATAGGAGAGGATCCCCATAACGTGACTGGTGAAAACACTCTGGTGTGCTTAAGAACAGGCTATAAGCTTATAGTTTAACATTTGTATTTTAAAAATAAGAGTTGATCTAAGGAAACAAAAGTAATCTAAATTTCAACTTTCAGTCATCTCTTTCAAGATGACTGGTGATTACTCAATATTTTATCCTCTGTAGTTGATATCAAGTGCAGCATATTGATACGTTAATTGAGGGAAGCATACTCTGATAGGTTGGACGTAATTCTTTCTGGTTAATTCAGGAGAGCCTGAGCCAACTCTGATATTATAGGTAGAACTGTAGCGTTGTCTACAATTAAGGATACTTTCCACTTCCTTGGTTTCTTTTCCATATGTCCTATCAAGTTTTAATCCTTCAGGCTGAAGTTTTCCATAATTGGTGTTTGCTTCCAGCACAGGTTTTGTTGTTTCTTACTTTTTTTTTTTTTTAAAGATTAAAGACAGTATCATAACGCAAAATGAGTAACATGCTCAAATTGAGGGAGTTAGTCTTAACTCTGACATTTCCTATCTTTGAAGTGTTACAGTCTGCAGTCTTAATGTTCTGTTAACATGCATTTGTGTGTCATGTATGTATAATTTATGGACTACATTTTAATCTGTTCTCCTGTTAGACCGGCATCGAGATGACTGCTGCAGACAAAGAGGACTAAGTTTAGAAAAGAATTAATGGGCATTCAAATGCTTGAGTTCCTATGTAGGCCTTTTATACAGTGTATCTTTGCACATTACATATAAATTATTAAAATAACACCATTGTTTGCTTGGTATTCAAAACATAATTTACCATCAACTGTGTAACAATTCAGCAGCTACTGTTCTCCTTAGGAGAAAAAGTCGAAGTTTGCTGAAAATGGATTCAGTTTCTGTTTGAGATTAAGCTTTTTTTTGTCATATAAGTTAATATTTTGTCTTCTTTTTACTATGGCAGCACTAGTTAAATCAGACCCTGCTGGCGAATTGCAAAGAAATAAATCACAACAGACATTAATCTAGATGAGGGCTAAGTAATTAACTTCATAGAAGGGTGGTATATACTGTGTCTGTGACACTAGACTGACTGCTGTGCATAGAATAAATGCAGTATTTAGGCTGCCTATGGTATTCCACCCCTTCAATTAAGTAAACAAATATATATAGAGCTACTCTGGAGTGTATCCTTTGTGGTCTAAACACTGTATCTTATTAAAATCATCTGCATGCAGTATGTGGGGTTTGAGTTCCTGCCAGTGGTTTCATCCATTGTTAACAGTGATGCTCGGCTCTCCCAAGAGTTAAATACAGTGGTACTATAGTTATGTGAAAAGGGTGCCCTTGGTTACTTTGGTGGCCATTTCGTTGCATATTACCTCCCACTTTGTTTCCATCCATGTGTGTGGCATAGGGTGTTGCCTAGAAAAATATAGGCTTTTTCAGGAAAAAAAAATCCATATAGGTTGAGAAAAATATCAAAGGCGGTCTGTAATTGATTCTGGGGGGCAAGACCAGGGCCAGAATAGGTGCGTGCCTGCCTGCTCTATGTGTGCGTATCAAGATATTTAATATTTACATTGACATATCTGTTTTCACCTCAATGATAGTGATAAAACATCTGTTGAACTCCAGAAGATAGGATCAATTGCTTAAAGCGGAACTGTAATTCTTGTTTTTCATTTGTAAGTATTACGATCCTCATTCTGCAAGTGTTCTCTTTTGCCCAGAAAATTAGACCGATTGTCTGTTCTACTTTTTAGAAAACATCAAGCTGAAGTAGTTATATTTTATCATTGTTAAAAATCTTTTTACCTACAATGTCATAACTGCATTCAGATGTTAATCCATTGCACAAAGTACTTGCAGCAGATTTCTTTTCAATATGGCACTTAATTTTAGCGGGTGATATGGACAATATAGGTTGACAAAAATTCTGCTTAGAGAAAATAGCTAAAATTATATTCGCCTGAAGCTATGTTTATTTGATGATGCTATTAAATTGAAAGAATATAAAAATGGTGATAAACCCCATACACAAATAACTTAGTGTGAAGTCTGAGATTTTCATCATTAAAGTTAGTTTACCAGACTTGCTGTTTTCCACAAACTCAAATTAATCTGAATATTTTCTAAGCTTTAATTAGCTATCTCTTGAAAGAGTGTTTAACTTGCCCTTCTCAAAAGTTATAATAGCAACAGAGTATTTTAGAGATGAGAGGAACATTAATTTTCATATAGGTTTTTTTTTCCCTGCTGGATATGAGATTTTTTTGCAAACAGGGCTGTGTTGAAGCAGAGACAAGTAAACAGGATTGCCTACAATAAAATCAGCCTTTGCCTCCAAACAGCAGCAAACCCAAATGCAACTAATAAAAGATGTGTGTTAATCAGAAGTTTTCTGATCTCTAGGAGCATGGTGACTAGCTATAGAAACCCATCAACTTAGATCAGAACAACGTTTTCTATATAAAAAATGAGAAAGCATTGTACTTCTACGAAATGTGTTTGAATGGGTCGCAGATTTTTGTCTCGGGAACTGCTGTCACCCTTAGAGTGTATCTTGGACCACCATGCAGGCTCGTCTGCAAACGTCTAATTGAAAACAGTGTGTGGCACTACGGTTGCGCGGGCTGGCTGCAGACCACATACTTTGGCAGATCGTTCCAAGTTGTGGTGTAACGGTTCATTTTCAGATTCTCCTTTTACACCTGTGTCCACGGGACGTGTGTGTTAGAAGCGATTATAGACCGTTCTGGTTGGAAAAATTCGCCCCTTCAGAACAACCCCTCAGTCAGAGGCAACGCTGAGGAAGTTCTTCCCACGGCTATTTTTGCTTTGAGGCGTCTGAACTCTAGGTGAAGGTGGAAAAAAAATGTGATTATTAACCTGGTGACTGGGATTGCACGATACTTTCACCAGTGATCAGTGCTGCAGGTATGAACCAGTGTCTCAGTGGCAGGTATATTGACCCATGAGGAACACTCATTAAAAGGAAACGCAATAGGTTGAACACGGATGACTGTGCTCCCTTTGAGCCTGTGGGACACTGGTTCCTCCAAAGTGGAGGCTGAAACTGCATTTTATCTCCTTCTCGGGAGAGTCCCCAGCCCTCAGAGGAGAGCTGTGCTAGACAAGAGCATGGAGGGATGAAGGCAGGAAGAGTTTGTCCGCTCCCATCCCAAAGATTTACAGGCTCCAGGGAAGGCGAGGAGCCAGGAATAAAGTGAAATATCCTCAATGAATAATTCATTTGCTGGAAAGTGGTTTTTCAGGGAAACTGAAACTATACAGAGATTTGGGCAAATTGAGCTGAAACACTCTCAGCCATAAAAAAGATGGATAGGAGGGGAATATACGAAAATCTTGAAATATGTTGTAATATCTTATTTCAACCTTCTGGATAGATTCCTTTAAAAGGCATATTCAAAGTTGGGGTTTTTTGTCTCAAAATCATTCCTTTTTCTTTTTTTTTTTTTTAATAGACCTGACTTAAAAGAGCAAATGTTACTAGAAGGTGTTAAATGATCTGAAAATGAAAAGAAATTTATGTTGATTTGTGACTTGAGGCACTTTTTTTTTTGTTGCTTTTCTGCTTGCTTGGGGAGGCCAGCACTAGCTGACACAAATGGAAGCATTGAGAGTTGTCTGGTCAGAGCATCTCCTTTTCCTGAGTTCTGTCTTACAGTTTTAAGAGTAGTAGTGTTCAGTGAAGTTGCTAATAGCGCAGTTTCTGGGAAAACACGGGAAATACAGCTTGTGTTTGTAAGATCTCTGCTGCATGGATTGGAAGCTCTGCACACAGAGGAAATCTCTGCCTTGACGAGAAGATGGAGGAGGCTGTTCCTGGTGAAACTCACATTCATGCTGCTACCTGTGACTAGCTGGCCTGGCAAGCCTCAGGAGGAGAGGGCTGTTACTCTCTTACCAGATGCACATAAACCATCTCCTTGGTCAGTACTAGCGTCGAGGGGGGCACGTGTTTGTGCTTCAGGGCTGGAAAGCTAACAGGTAAGTGAAGTGCTTGGCTAGAGTGATCACCCAGGAAACACAGAGAAGCTTCGGAAGGTTCACAAATCCAAGGGCTCTGTGGTGGCACCATGAGATACAGTTTTGTCGTGCACTGCATAAATCACATAGAATTGTGACACATCAGCAAGGCAAAGCCAGGTGCTTGTCAGGAAGATCCTGGCGGTCATTTCCCTTGGGTCTGGTCATTTTATCCTTTATCTACAGTGGAGAATAGGCACAAGTTGGAACAATCTTACCTTTAAACTTTACAAGCCTTGTTGCTTCAAAGTCTGCTGTAACCCCATGACTCTGAAAAATGAACTGGGGGGACCTACGGTAGTTGACCTATGGGGCCCAGCTAGACAAATCCCTTCTTTCCAAATCGAGATGTTGTTCAGATCCTCTCCAGTCTTGAAAGCACAGCTCAACACATCACCACCCAAAAAGCAGAGGGTGAGAATGATACTAGAGACAAAGGGCTTCTAGCTGGCCAGGATTCAGCCACCGCTAGCAGACGGGAAGGAGAAGAACAAGAGGACGGGGAGATCTCAGCTCCTAATTTACAATCCTTCTGCTGTTGCATCCCATCATCTCACTTTCTAGGCCCTTTGTATTCTGTTCTGTCCAGTCAAGAGTTGCCTTCCCTTGGTATGTGTACATATGGTGGACTGGGGAAGCGCAGGCTGGGAAAGATCCACATAGGTATAATGTTATTTACCTATAATAAGATAAACTGATAACTCTAACGCCTCGCAGGAATAGGCAGAAATCTATTTAGTGTTACTATCTGGAGGCCGCCCCTGGGCTTGCTGAAAGCACCAATCCACCTCTCGGGTGCTTAGTATTAATCGTGGCTGCTGCATACCAGCCCTCGGGTGCAGCACGCAGCCAGTCTCAATCTGGGGGCTCAGCTGAGCTCACTTTGCATGGGGGTCTGAAGACTGCTGGCTGGGAGGTGCTGCCGAGGGAGGCTTTCCTTTTCCAGCCACGTTATTTGTGCTGCACCGTTCAGCCAGGAGGACTGTGCTGGGGGGTTATCTTTTCTTATCCCAAATCTGCTTATCTAAAATCATAGTAATGGAGGTGGTGGAAAAATTAATTCTGAGAGCTTGCATCACGTAAATCAGTTTTTCAATATCAGCAAGAAAAACAGTTTGTGAACTAGTTTAAATGATAAAATCTTAAATGTGTCTAGTATTTAGTATATTACATGTCTTTGTTATTTGTTATATGTTATTGAGCACGTAGGAAGCACAGATACTTACAGATATTGAGTGCTTTTGAAAGAATATTTTATGAAAGTGAATTGGGGGAGAAGATCTAAAAAGTTGATAGTGATATAAAGAAAACTTTGATTTTTTTTTTTTTTTTTGAGAAATGAGAGACCCTAATTGTCCTGAGTTAAAATATCTTCACCCAATTAAAATGGGTCACCATCCTAACATCCTGAGAAGATGTTTTCCTACACTAAATTCTCACTGTAACCAGCTGAGCATGTGTAAATTCACAAGCAGCAGCAGGTTTATTTGGATGCGTAAACTTGTAGTCACCCTTGCAGGTCGGTAGGCTTGCAGCCTGAACTCTTTTGGTATTTTAAAAGCCAGACAGAAGACAAAAGTACCCCTCTTCCAACAGCTTAACAGACAAAGTTTGGCTAAAGTCACCACCTTGCTTTGATAATACTGGTCTTCCTCATTAGAATTATTATCTGATGCAACCTAAATGTACCATGATATTTAAGTAAAAGCAGCGTGAGTAATTCAGTCAATTAATTACGTGCAGGTAGCGCTTACCTTCCATTGTGAAGGGATCAAAGGAGAACACTTAATAGCATTTATTTTCTTGTTCTGCTCCATACCTTAGTGTCAGTTCATTCAAATAACTTTCTGACCCAAATGTTAATGTAAGTTATTATATTAAGTTATTACGCTTTGGTGAACATTTCTGTCCTGCGTCGACATCATGACTGCTGGGACTTAACATGTGCTGCTCTGTAGTAACTGGAAGTGGACAGAAAAATGGCAAAAACACCAAACGGAGTGAGGAACACCCAGGTAGCTCTAATCCTCTGCCCTTCCTCTATGAAGTATCTCCTCGTTTCTTCCACCCCTGCCCTGGTATTTACAGAAAAAACTTGTGCAGAGAAGCTGAAAGGGAGGTTCCACAGATAGGCCCAGGCCTCCGACACTTGTGGGTGTCAGTGTGCACGGCTGAAGGAACTTGAATGGGAAATGACTGGAAGGGGAGCATTAATTCAGACAAGAATTTGAATTGGAGTTCGTGGATGCTTTTGTTTTTATTTGTGGTCTTTCGCTGTGTAACTATTGTGGTTTGGTATTAGGGCCTCCACAGAAAGAAGTGTGGGGGGAATAAAAGTCAATTTTTCCTTTGACTTCATTATTGCCAAGGTTTCCCTCCACATCCCTGAGGAATTTATATTAGAGAGGTTTATTCTACTAACAGTCTATTAGCAGGATTGGCCCCTCGTTGAAAGCATGATGCAGTGCGTGAGATTAAATAAGGTAAAGTAAGACCAAGTTCTAAGTAATTAGATTGTGTGTGGGCACTGAATGTTTTCATCTCTGTGCTAAAGGTATTCACTTCAATCATCAATTGTTTTGTGAACCGAGTCATTAAAAACGGCCCAGGTCTTGCTAACACCGTCAGCTAACAGTAATGCATGTAATGCATACATTTGTGGGGAGACTCTTCAAGGTTGAGATACCAAGTTGTTTTAATAGGCTGGACTTTGATTTTATTTGTCTGTGGCCATGCTGTGGAGTAAAGGAAATTAAATGAACTCAATGTCATAAATATATTTCATTTTTTTCTTTAGAATGACATACTGTCTTCTTCAGCCATTTAATACAATGTAATGCTGTTTAGGACTTTAAAAGACAAGGAGAAATGAGGCTTTATTAAATTTAATAAGCCCTTTGCCTAGGATATTGTTCCACTTTAATGATTTTACTACTTGAAATAAGTGAGATTCATTTCATGTTTTCATTCAAGAGTTTGATAAATGATAGTGCCGTATACATCACAAGAAATAAAATCTTTTAGGACACAAGCAATAGTAACGGGGAAATTGCTATACAGCTGTTTTTTGGTTGCATCTATGATAGAAGGATCTCTGCACTGTCCCTTAACTTATACAGTAGCTTCTATAGGTGTGTGGCTGTGACCAAAGCTGTGCTACGGGTACTTGTGTGTTGGTGCACTGACCTCCATTCTGGTATTACATTTCCTTCCGCTGAAGGTTTTTGAAAGAACAGAGCTGTCTTTGAAATAAAGACCATAACACAGATCCACATCTGTGCGTGTGAGCGTGAGAGACAGCTGTCTCAAATGATTTACTCCTGCAACTCTGGTCTCCGTTCCTGGGAAAAGTAACGGAGAAAAATGCAAAAACTGGAAGACAAAGACGGGAAAACCCAGAGAGTGCAGCGACACCTATTACTGAGGGCCGAGATGGCTTTCACACAGATTGCATTTCTCAGTCTGTAGCCTCAATAAATGCTGAACTGTACTATATTCGGTGTTTCAACAGGCAAAACCCCATACTTGTTGTACACCAGCCCTTCATAATGTAGCTGAGTCACTGATACATGTACTATACATGGGAAGCTTTAAAACACATGCTATGTTTTTCCCAAAAGTATTGGATGTAGAGGCAAAGCTAGATACAAAATAGTTGAAAAACTCATCGGCGCCAGTGAGATACGGAGGAGATACTTAGATCCAGTATTGCAAATTCCTGTCCATATGATTAACACTGAACTTGCAGCAGTGTATGTGGAGCTTTCACACGTGGTTAACGTTGGGCGTATACACAAGCTCTTTCCCCAGCTGGGCTTGCTAATTCATGTCATAGATCCTTTTCTTAGTCTCCAGTTACATGTATCGCTGTTGGGATGTAAGGAGAGGAGAATAATTTGACTGTATTCCAGTACAGTGTACCACACAGCCTCATGTGCACCTATAATCTGCTAGTGCCAAATGGACATAGGTAGCCAGCCATCTGCACGGCATTTTTGGTGGTGTTTTAAAAGAAGTGAGTCAGATTGAATATTGGGTGCAACGAACTGGATTAGCTAAGGTCATACTCATTCTTTAGTCTAAAGGCATCCATTTGCTGAGGTGGACAGCAGTTTTTTGTATGCCCCGTAGTTTCCAAACAGTCACCTTCTTCAGTACGAAGCACTGCATAGTATCTTGAAAGAGTTATTTTTTCATATTACATTCAGGACAAGATCACAGGGCTTCAAGAGGGCAGTAAAAATGTGCATGGTTCAGCTGGATGCTTGTTGCTGTTCTCTGGAATTTGAGTTAATGAAAACAAAGTTTGAGAAAACTGCTTGCCTTTTTTTTTTTTTTTTTTAATTATCTCAATCCCAGCTTGCATTATCTTTCAGAAATTGCAGTGTTGGATCCAGCTGGAAATGACTGCAGTATTATTTTGCCATAGCACTAAAGCGTTTTGTCTGGAAGTTTAGCTATTTAGATTACACATCCCTCTTGAAGCCTAACGTTCAAGAGCTCTTCATTAGAAACATCAATGGTATTAAACGGAAATGGATCTTGCATGATGAAGTAAAAAAATCAGACCAGTAATGCAGTATCCAGTTGGTATAACGTTTCCATTATAATGCATTTCTTGTAATTGTGAATTCCTTAACATAGAGGAGGGTAACTAAAATAACACAATATATTTATTTTACTATTAAGAGCTTGAATGAACTTCAGGAAAATAGTTTCAATACAGTGTTGTAAAAGCTCTGTTACCTTGCGCACATTGACCTCGGTCCTGCAAACAATTACACTTGGGCACAGCCTCGCTGACTTCAAATGGCCAGCCCACGTGTGTAAAGTTAGGCATACGTGTAGAGATCAAGGCCTCGCCTTAGTTTGGAAAATCTGAAGTATTTTAACCAAGGGGTAGATTTTGCAACAACACTCCAGCAAGACACTTTTCCTTAAAATCAAGCAGATAACAGCTTTTTTCTCTGCCACTGACTGTAAAAGCTCCTTCTAGCTGGTGCTGAATAGGAAGCTGCCAGACGTGTCCTGGGAACTCGGCAGCACTTTACAGCGTAACCAACCCACAGCGGGTTGGTGAGGCCCATGCCTCGGTCCTTCACCGTGCACAACCGCACTGGTTGCGATAGGAGCTCTCCTCAAAGGACATGCCTCGATTTTGGGCCAGAGAGATAATTCCCTGTCGGTTTCTCCCCCAGCTGGCTGTTCCGCACAACGATGAATGGACCCGCTTCGCTCGGACCCTGGTGGAAATCCGCGCCAACCGAGCAGACAGCGAAGAGGAAGGGGCGGTGGAGCTATCGGCCTAGAGGAAGAGAAGGAGCAGCGCCCGCCGTCGCCAGAACAGCAGCTTTCCCCCGCTGAGTACGCCGGTGTTCAGTGTCAGAGTCAGTCTTGCTGTGGCTTTTGATGCCAGTGTACGTGCCAGTATTGCTCAAAGCATTCCATATTAATCACGCTGCTTTACACAAGGCTGAAAATATCCAGAGCATTTTCATACTTTATATTTCTGTCTGAAAAGTAAGAAAGAAAAGACAAATCAACCCTTTATGGGTTTAGTTGTTGCCTTTTAACTACTTAGTAGCTGTATTTAATAGCTAGGAACCCCTGGTTAAACTTGTGCTCACATTGCCCTTCTGGCATAGTCCTATTAAATCCATATGAAGCCAGATATGATTATGTGCAGATGTGGTGTGCTTCACTGTATGGGACTGGGCCAAAGACTTTAGATGTGGTGTTTCACATGGTGACTTACATTATGAATGGATGTACTATACGAAAGTTGCTGCTCCTTATTTATTGCGGTGTGCTGCATGGAACATATTTATTTGAAAGCATTAAAATAAACGATCCTAAAGCATGTGCATAATGAGAGAACTGCATTGTCTGTGCTGCTGTAGAGGTTACATTAAAGTCCACATAACAATTACAGTACATCAGTTGTGCTTAAGATGTAGGATCTATAAAGGTTGGCTTGAGTGGGTAGAATGAGTTTCCTTTCTTTTTTTTGTTAAGATGCCTATTATTTCTAGGCACTTTAACTATATTTCAAATACAGTTGGTCACTGATACTTGTCATGCAAGTTAACACTAACAGTCTGACAAAGGGTTGTGGTTCCCGAGTATGACACTAGTATTGCCAATAAAATGTATCGAGCCCGTTCTGTCACAGTGTGGTTAATCTTTCCTTGCCAGCAGTGCTCAGCGTGTTCATTACCGGTCACTGGCGAGGCACGGGGAAAATGTGACTGCCCTGACTCGCAGAATGCTCATGCAGCTGCTATGTAAATAGGTACCTTCGGCTACGGGGACTGGCCAGTAATGGACTTGCATGCATCGGATCCTGCTACTAATTTTACATGGGCAGACACTAATCCATGTCAGCTTCTGGGCTTGATTTATTTTTTTTTTCCCTCCATCCCTAGCTGTGCATGCCTACTTGCACACACATGCACACGCGGAGCAGCACCATGCTGCCATATGCACTAAAAGAAAAGGAATAGGAAAGACAAGGCCTCCTCAAACTGTCTTGAGAGACAGGTTGGGATAGGGGACAAGGGAATATTCTCCTTTATGACAAACTCTCGTGGCTTGAGCAAAGAAATAGGGTGCGGACTGATCTCGTTGAGTGCTGTGGCCCAGAGGGGCGTTGGTGAATGCTAACCTTGGTGGTGAGGCCGCTCGTTACATTCACATCACAACATTATGTTCAGCCAGAGCACGACTCTGAGACCCGGGTTCACACTCACCTGGGGAGGCAGGTGAACCGTTACAGCGAGAAACATTGAACGTCAGACAGCAACAAAGATTTTGTACGTAAGTTTGCAGGGAACCGCGTCGTGTTTTTGGACAGTCGTGTTCAGGAATATATCATGTAATGCTCTTCAGACCTATGGTCGAACCCAGAACCACTGGGAAGTCTCTGCACTGCTAAAAGCCAGAGTAGGCTAAGAAAATGAATCCTGTGGAGAAGCTGGATTTCCCTTATCCTCTTGGTGGTTAGAAATAACTCCCAGTGAGAGTGCATGGGCTAATTTCTTCTTCGTGGTGGGACCTGAAGATACGTTCCGGTGCCTGTGGACATGTGACCATGGAAGCGTCCTGCCTGTTGGGCTGCGGTAAGTGGGGTCTTCCCCCAGAGGGACTAGTTCATGCAGCACAGATACATCCGTTGTTGCTCTGGTGGCTCCATGAGACTGGAGCCACACGTTAGGGAGCCTTGTGTTCCTGCTGCTCCCCTGGGTACGTTGGGAGCTGTCCTGAAGAACCGGTGTAGCACTCGCAGCACTTTTGTAGCTTAAAGGTGAATGCTAATAAACAACCAGGCGAGATACCTGTAAAGCAGTGGTTTAGACATCATCTCTGGGTTGGTTCTTCCCCAGTTTCTCCCTGTTATCCTTTCAAAAAGCATATGTAAGTGTTGTCTATGTATGTGGGCAAAGCAAACGCGGTGCAAAGTGGAAGGGGGGGCACGCTTTGGCCATTAGTGGGTCACAAGATTAGGAACACATGCACACGCAGATAGACAGCAAACTAGTGCTGTCACTGGGGAGAAGAGGTAGGGAGCTCGCTACCCTTCAGCCCCTTACAGTAAATCCACATCTGAAAGTGTGGGGACACCGTGCGAGAGTAGGCTGCGGTGTAAAGGGAAGGGTGTTTAACTGATGTTGTGTCCCGTTCACCGTAAGCAGGGCAGTAGAAACGGTTGGCAAATTTGCTTCCACTTTTTCCATATTACTGTTCAGTTTTTGGAACCTGGGGGGGGGAGGGGGGGCTGTATGTGCACCTTCCAAGCTCCCCCTACTCTATGGCATTAATAGCTTGTAAAATGGTTTTAAGAACAGCCTCAGAAGACCTTCAGCATTTGCTGCTGTGTGCAAATGAGTATCACCAAAGTGCCTCTTTTTTTTTATTTTTCTCTCCTCCTTTTTTTGAGTGAGGTTCAGCAGTACACAGAGGGAACAAGGAAAAGAACTGTATGTTCACCTTCCAAGCTCCCCCTACTCTATGGCATTAATAGCTTGTAAAATGGTTTTAAGAACAGCCTCAGAAGACCTTCAGCATTTGCTGCTGTGTGCAAATGAGTATCACCAAAGTGCCTCTTTTTTTTTATTTTTCTCTCCTCCTTTTTTTGAGTGAGGTTCAGCAGTACACAGAGGGAACAAGGAAAAGAACACAGAAATGACCAGGTTTGTATATACAGAGCAACAACATGAAAGGGCCATTACATGCAGCTGAAGCAGATGGAAGAGCACCCAACAAGAACAAGAGGCATTTACTCCCCTTCTGCTGGTCGTGACTGCCATGCGGTGGAGTTTCTGACCAGCCCTTGTTGCTGCCCTTCCAGGAATCTCCAACAGTTTTTGTTTGATTGATTTTCCTGCTGCTAAACAAATAGCTCCACCTCACTGGCTTTCCAAAAGAGCCCATATGACAAGATGTTCCTCAGAATCTGCCCGGCAGGGAAATAATATCTGTTGGAGGGACAACACGGCAGGGCATAAGCAATCCAGGAGGTTCCTGGAATGCGTCGATGATAACTTCCTTCTCCAAGTGGTGGAGGAGCCAACGAGGAGAGGTGCTATGCTGGACCTTGTTCTCACTGACAAGGAGGGGCTGGTGGGGAACGTGAAGCTCAAGGGCAGCCTTGGCTGCAGCAACCACAAAATGGTTCAGTTCAAGATCCTGAGGGCACTGAAGAAGGCGCACAGCAAGCTCATTACCCTGGACTTCAGGAGAGCAGACTTTGGCCTCCTCAGGGATCTGCTTGGTAGAATGCCAAGGGATAAAGCCCTGGAGGGAAGAGGGCCCCAAGAAAGCTGGGTAATATTCAAGGATCACCTCCTCCAACCTCAGGAGC
>NW_008796063.1:1300885-1313612 GCF_000699145.1 Aptenodytes forsteri
AAGGAAGACCCGGGGAACTACAGGCCAGTCAGTCTCAACTCTGTCCTGGGAAGATCATGGAGAAGATCCTCCTGGAAACTATGCTAAGGCACATGGAAAATAAGGAGGTGATTGGTGACAGCCAGCATGGCTTCACTAAGAGCAAATCGTGCCTGACAAATTTGATGGTCTTCTACGATGGGGTTACAGCGTCAGTGGATAAGGGAAGAAGAACTGACATCATCTACCTGGACCTGTGCAAAGCATTTGACACTGTCCCCCATGACATCCTTGTCTCTAAATTGGAGCGACATGGATTTGACGGATGGACCACTCGGTTGATAAGGAATTGGCTGGGTGGTCACACTCAAAGAGTTGTGGTCAACGGCTCGATGTCCAAATGGAGACCAGTCACGAGTGGCGTTCCTCAAGGGTCAGTATTGGGACCAGTGCTGTTTAACACCTTTGTCGGCGGCATGGACAGTGGGATTGAGTCCACCCTCAGCATGTTTGCCGACGACACCAAGCTGTGTGGTGCGGTCGACATGCTGGAGGGAATGGATGCCATCCAGAGGGACCTTGACAGGCTTGAGAGGTGGGCCTGTGTGAACCTCATGAAGGTCAACAAGGCCAAGTGCAAGGTCCTGCACCTGGGTCAGGGCAATCCCAAGCACAAATATAGGCTGGGCGGAGAATGGATTGAGAGCAGCCCTGAGGAGAAGGACTTGGGGGTGTTGGTTGATGAGAAGCTCAACATGACCTGGCAATGTGCACTTGCAGCCCAGAAAGCCAACCGTATCCTGGGCTGCAAAGGAGGTGATTCTCCCCCTCTACTCTGCTTTTGTGAGACCCCACCTGGAGTACTGCGTCCAGCTCTGGGGCCCCCAAAAGAAGAAGGACATGGACCTGTTGGAGCGGGTCCAGAGGAGGACCATGAAGATGATCAGAGGGCTGGAGCACCTCTCTTATGAAGACAGGCTGAGAGAGTTGGGGTTGTTCAGCCCGGAGAAGAGAAGGCTCCAGGGAGACCTTATTGCAGCCTTCCAGTACCTGAAAGGGGCCTACAAGAAAGCTGGAGAGGGACTTTTTACAAGGGCATGTAGCGATAGGACAAGGGGTAGTGGCTTTAAACTGAAAGAGGATAGATTTAGATTAGATATAAGGAAGAAATTCTTCACCATGAGGGTGAAGAGGCACTGGGACAGGTTGCCCGGAGAAGTTGTGGATGCCCCATCCCTGGAAGTGTTCAAGGCCAGGTTGGATGGGGCTTTGAGCAACCTGGTCTAGTGGAAGGTGTCCCTGCCCATGGCAGGGGGGTTAGAACTAGATGGTCTTTAAGGTCCCTTCCAACCCAAACCATTCTATGATTCTATGATAAATACAAAATTACCCTTTATTTTCAGCAAAGAGAAAGCATCTTCTCTAGGATCTTTTGCCTACAAACATCCAGAGAACAGAAGGAAGAACATGAAGAGTATGCCCCATGCTCTAGCATTGCCGGGACGCTGCCACGCCTACTCCAGGCATGGAATGAGTTAGAAAACAGCCTGGCTCTACTTTGGGGCCATTGCAAGTGAGCTTTCTGTGAAGCACAAAAACTGTGTGCTCAGACTGAGCTGGAGAGGGCATCATAACCAGAAGGGTAAGAAAGAGCAAACCCAACCAGGGAAAAAGCAGGCACGTGGCACGTGAAGGTGTGCCATGTGGGCTAAGAAGCAAAAGGCTGAATTGAGGTTTAGGATGGAGGAGAGGACTGTGAGGTGGATGTGGAAGAGACAGCTGCCCTGTGCTTGACAAAGGGAAGCCCAGAGTCTCCCCTGATTTCAGTGCCAAGGATCAAAGCCACACCAACACAAGTGAGAGGCAGAGGAACGGCGTGGCCAGGGACTTGGGATTTGTTCTGAAAGGAGCTGCGAAAGGACGTGGGGAGACATGGCAGGTGGCACTGGGGTGGGAGCTGAAGGCATTAGCTAAAAGGGGAAGCAGCATTACTTCACCTTCGTGACATGTACTCTGTTCAAGAGGCCCCATGAGGAGGAAGATAATGGCCAGGGCACACTGAAAGAGCATGTGCACAGCATTGGCCAACCTGGAATCTGACCAGGAGACACAAAAACCGAGCATGGGGCTGGAATGCCAGGCCTAGCATGTAAATAATAGCACTTGGACCGAGTGGATGTTTGAAAGGTGAAAATGAAATGGGCTACCTCCCAAGTCTGAGAGCAACACAGACATCTCCAGGGAAAGGCCATCAGAGCAAGTGTTTGCTGCTTGAGATTAGGCTCAGCAGAGTTGCCTCCAGCTTGTTACTTCAAAGAGAGAAGGCATGTGGGACAAATGGTGCTGGGTCACAATGATTCAGGAGCTGCAGCATTTTCCACAGGGTACTCAGAAGTGCTCCACAGTGAATCTTCGAAGATGAAAGGTACTTCCTCCTGGGTCTCAAAACCAATGCCCCAGGCATTTGCTACTTCTGAAAACGTATTACATCCTGGAACATCATGAGCTCTTACTGCAAATGACAGCCTGCATCTCTAGTGCTATGGAAACAACTGGGAATAGGTTCCTTCACATGAGACATATGGGAAAAGCTCTCAAGAGTTTTAGCAACCTTAGATACAAAGCAAACACAGCAGAAGACTGGAAACCCCTCACAGAGCAAGAGAGCATCCCATGTAGAGTGGGATGGTCCCCACTGACCAGTGACAGACAGAGGAGACTCTGCTATCACCAGGGCAGCATCAGTCCTAATGAAGGACTCGGTACCTAATGGTGCCTCTTCCAGGAGTAGCAGCCTGTCCTCGGGAAGCTTACAGGACTGGTTCTCCTTCAAAGTCATAAGCAGAGCTACTTCTGTAGTAGCACCACCATGCCTGGTATGCGCTGGCTGCACAGCCTGGGGTGTGAGCGAGCACGGAGGGAGGCCAGGCAGCCCTTTGCAATATAACCGGAACAACTGGAACAACTCTTGCAAGCAATGGTACTGCTTCCCAGGGCAATGAAGAATAGTGCTAGGAGCAGTTAAAACAATGAATATGCATCTTAAAATACCATTTCTGTCTGAAGGGCAACAGAGACCTCGATGACATCCTCGTGTTCAGCACTGGGAGAGGCTGCCCGTGCTCACAGCCTGAGCTCTCTGCTGCCCACCGCGCAGAAAACAGAACTGCCCTACGGCACGTGGAGTTAAAGAAACCACTTCATCCCAGGCTGCTACTGTGTTATTTGCTGTGTTTGAAGCTTTCTGGAGACACTTAAAATATGAATGTCTTGAGATTTCGATCTTCTCAACCATTAAATAACTTACAAATGATCACAGTCTCTGGAAATCATCTTCTAGCTTACGCAAAAATGGCAGTATTTCAACTGAAAACAGAGTCTGAATTTCACAGCAGTGTTTAAACAGCAAGGTTGGACGGTTCCCGTTTGTCCCTCTGCCACGTGTGCGCTGGAGAGCTGAGGAGCTCAGCAGTAAGCAGTGTGCCATGCATGTACATCGTGGAGTGTTTGGCAGGGACATTCCCGAGCAGGCTGTCCCCTCCTAAGTAAGATGCAGAGCGGTTTGTCGGGTTTCGTATTTTTAGCAGGTTTAAAAAAACCTGCCCGTTATTTTTGAAGCCTGTGGTATGTTTGCTCACAAAAGCGTCCCTGCAAACGGTCAATATTAAGTCAGCTTAAACCCAACCCATTCCCTGGAGACCAGGCAGAAAAGCATCCCTCAGCTTCTGCTGGACCGAGAAACACAAATACGGGGTAACTGCTTCAGAGACACCCCCACCCCACTCTCACGCTGATAGGTAACATCACCAATATTTGATCGTTTCTTCTTTTCTGTAAGTCCTGCCAAGCGCGGTTACATTTTATCCCGTTCCTCCCACACTTTGCATAACCCACCCAGAAACCCAAAGAGGACAAACATCTAAACATTGTCCTCAGGGCCCTTTGTTTGTTTGTAAGACAATCTGACAATTTCTTGGCCTGTAAGCTTTTCAGAGCAGGAATGCATCCTTTTGTGTCTGGAGGAAGCCAACTGTGGGCACAGATCTTCCCCAAGATCTCTGGGCAGAGCTGGAGCGTGCTTTGAAACGTTTTGAACTGGGTTGCATGTTAATGAAGCAGTCGCTGGCTCTCCAACCCTTCTGCCCCTACCTCCGTCCTCTACTGGCCCTGAAAAGAAGAGCAGAAGGACTGAACAACCCCCCAAAAGACAGTTAATGGGGAAGGAAAGGGCCACCATGGGTGGTGGTGGGGGTGTCAGTCCAGCCTGGCCCATCTGCCTGCCAGTGAGAAGATGAAGGCTGCGGTCTTCTGAGATGGACCTGCCATAGGAGAGCTGTGCCCGAGCTTTGTCCCTGGGCTGGGAGCTTTGTCCCTTCATCCCTGGAATAAAGGGTAAGTCATAAATATACTGCCAGGCCTGGGAAAGAGAGGGCACTGGTAGGCAGGGGAATCGGTCTGAGTTACGATTTGCTTTGTAAAACACAAGCAAGGGTCTTTATCACACGAGCCAAGAAGTTGTGCAAGTCTTACAATAACTCAGCTCTAATTCTTCTTCCGTTCCTGGCTGCGAGGCCCCGGCTGTGTTGGGGTTTGGCGTTAGGCAGCAGAGGGATGTGCTCTGGCCGGTGCAGCCTGGGTGTCCCTCTCCGGGCTGTGCGAGGAGGGAGCAGCTGCTGGCTGAACCCATGCACGTGGCCAGGCGCTTCCTCTCCTGGACCGAGGGGAACGTGCAGCTCAGTCCTCAGACATCTTCCTGAGCTGCTCACTTTCCACAGAAACCCTTGACAAGGTACAAGTGTGGGACGAAGTGTAAAACCAGCTCCTAAATAGCCTAAAATCTCAAGTGTCAAGCACAGGCAGCTCCCAATGAGAAAGTTTAACTTTTATGACAAACCTTAACCAAAAATCCTGTCAGTTAATTTTGGAGTAACACAAGGGGCAGCTTTTTTTTGCCTGTTTCTGGAATGAAGGAGCTGTCATTTGGGGCGACTCAGATATACTCAGATACACAGGGTTGAGAGGTAGCAGCTGTCAGCTGTCAGAGCCCAGCGCAGTCTCTGCACACTGGTTTAGCCAGACTCCAAGATGCAGCAGCAGGTCGATATCATCTTCTCCCCTCGCTTTCACGTGCACGAGTACTGCAGATGCTACTCCTGCCACGACTGCATTTCACTGGTAACTTCAAAATGCAAATTAGTCCAAGCGAGTAATTTTCATGATGACCCAAACACAAATACAATAGTAGAGTGATTTCCATTTCAGTATTTCCACAGGTTATAGTATGACAGTGTGATATTGCACACCTAACTCATTCTTCTGCAAAGATACTGCATCTATGCATTCCCTCAGTTTACAGTCAACGTTGAAGGCACCCGCCCCCCACCCAAGAAGACAAGCAAGACCACATTCTTCCTGGTCTCAAGAGGTATCACAGAAGACACCCAACAGTACGTTCAACTGACAAGGTAGTCAGACTGTTCATAACACATTAACCTCCCCCCAAAAGTAAAGGTCAAAATATCAAAGCTTACTCCAATCCTGGTTTTTGACTGAGGAAAAATTTCTTTTTTTCAGTGACATCTGCACCAACAGGTGTCTCTTCTACACAGGCGAATTCAGGTAACTTGTTCTCAAGCTGCAGGTGTTTTTACAGCCTACATGTCCAAATATTAGCTTTATCTTAACCTAACTTTATAACAGGAGTTGAACAAGACACTCGATGTACTACGCTATTTCCGTAACAGAATACCACGTGTGCATCTGTTTGAAAGGTTTATTTCTATCTTCATAAATACATAATTTTCTAAACACTGTGCAAGGCACCAAAAAATTAAGTAAAATCTTTTCTTTTAGAGTATTTTAATCTCTTTTGACTCAATGAAGTAAATAAGAATCTGAAACCAACTATTTGCCAATTACAAGCCAGCAGTTAAGGCAGGTACCATTGATACAGTGCATGAATTTTCTATTGCAGTCATTTAAACAAGCAGCGTTTTACTATAGAAGTGCATATACAAACTGAATTCCAAACACCAGCAACCCAAGATAGGCACCTAGTTATGAAATTTCCTTGTACGTGTAGTAGAATGCCAAAAGTTCTGCCATAAAGTGCAAAGACTATGGACAATAACACTTTCTTTTGAGCATTTTGATACCAGTAACATAATACAACGGCTAAACATTTATAAATGTGGTTTCCATTACAAAAACATGTTCCACATAAAAGCTTCATAATACAATCCAGAAACAGAATTTGTGCGTGTACATATTTAAAAAGTTGAAGCATACTGGCATACTTAGGTACCGGGTATATATTCGCTGACCTCTACAGACACGCACTAAGTTTATAACCAATTTACATGTACAGTCAAAATCATTCCGCTTTGAGCACCGTGATATCCACTGAGTTTTTCCATTTGAGTGACGATGTGCGACATCCGCCCTGGTAATCCGCAACCGAGCATTGCCTGTAAGATGATCTGGTTCACAGCTCTCACCCAGCCCTCCCCAATAAATGGAACCTAAAATTAGTGTCTTCCCAAGACAAGCACATGTCAGATGTGGACAAATACATTCATGGTCCCAAACTTAAAACAACTGGTAAGAATTTCACAGTGATCTGGTTAAGGAAGCACAAAGACAAATGATTACATTTAAGATGAAAATTGCCTTAAAACTCAAATGAAGCTAAACTGTTATATGTTGAGAAGCTAAAGGAACAAAGTATTAACCAATTAGAAAAGTGGCTCTTTCCCAACTAATAACAAAAAACCTACAGCAATAAACTTAGGGTCCTACTGCTGCAGCAGCCTTTGAGGTAGGTGGCGATGGCTTAAACCGAGGTAGGTAAAGTCCAAACTTGTTTTCAATCCCTGCAAAAGTGGCAACTGCCAATTTATAACCACCAACATGGTCAGGGTTAGGAGCAGGGAGCGTGATCCTAGATTTAGGAACTGGCTCTGATCCAGCTGGTTTTCTGCAAAATGATAAAAATAATAACTTAATTTCCATAGAGTAAAACCAGTATTCACAAAAATCTCCTCCATAAAGTGAGCTGAATGAGACATCTGAGTATACCTCCCAGTAACTAAATTAAATGCTACAATGTAATGAGAAATACCCTGTTTTAAAACCTTCTGCAACAGTCAAGAGCCTTCATGTTGATTGAGGACGGACAAATCCAGATAAAATTTGTAGAGCATTAATCAAAACTGCAGTGTAGGGGAGCAGGGGTTTGTAAGTCTCTGCTGCAGTGCACAACCAATCCAGGAACCTAGCAGAGTTTAAGCAATTTTTGTGGTGGCTTTCAAACTACTGTCCCCAAAGCTTCGTAAATGGTCTGCAGCTGCTCCTGGGATCACGTTAAACAACAATATGCACATCCATCTGTATCGTCAACAAAGACAGGAGGCAGAGCTGAAGCTCCAACAAATAGGCTGGTGACACCTTTAGACTTGGTGACACCTATAGACTTCTTTGGATGGCAAATGCCCTGCCTAATCAGGGGCACAGCTCCTCCACCAAATTAATGGGGACTAATGCAGAGCGTATCCTGACCTGGCAGGCGTCACATTTCCCCTGCAGTTATATCCCCAGCCCATTATTTAGCCTCTCACTGTCTCTGTTTACACTAATACAGGTCCCCAGCTTGAAACATATAAAATGTGGTAACGTCTTGCTGTGAAACAGGTACTGGAGTATCATCCTAACCTCCACCAGTGTAGTGTGGCTTAAATAATATTTACAAAGCCTTTGCAACGTGTCCTCCGTAACAGCAAGACCCTGTCTCTGACATGTCAAGGAGCACCAAGACCCACACAGAACCAAGTGCAGCTTCAGGGTCCCAGACAGATTCAGACACCACATACTTACACTCCCCCGAAGTCCACGTAAAACCATCTCTGCAGTAGCTCGTAAGTCACCAGAGTTACACCAAACTGAGGAGAAGATCGAAATACACGAGCTTGAAAGAAAAGAAAAGAGTTCATAAGTGACAAAAACCACAATTAGAAATCACGTAGTAATCAAAGCTCTTTCACACACCTCCTGCTCCTTTCCACAGAGCCTTTGGACCTTCCTCTCGAAGGATCTTCGCAAAGCAGTCTACAACGCCGCTGTAGGTGGTCTGTCCTGCCCGGGCTGCCACCTGTAGCCTTGTTTTGATCACATCCGCAGGGGTCACCAAAGAGGCTGCAGGCATACCTACGCAACACAAAAATCATCAGGTGGGTACCACCGACTTGTCACATATGCTACACACCTTGTTCACCCAGGGGTAACCGTGCCTTTCATCCTTATATCAGGAGAATCGAGCCACATTTGATTTAAGCAGAAGCTGAGAAGGAGAACAAGCAACAAGAGGCAGCCGTTGTGGACGTGGCTTCACGCAGAGAGAGCTTCTCCTAGAGGAACAACCGTATCCCATGCTTCCTGCCAAGCTGGGAGGCACGGGCTGGATTTTTTCAGCGCTAACCAGAAACTTGCATAGTTAAGAAGCACAAAGTTTTTGGAGGTGAGGTCGATCTTTCCCTTTCCTTTTCATGCCTCTCTGTGGTTCCTGGCATTCTGGTTGCACACTGTGCTAGAATAGCTTGTACACGCACCTCCCCCCCCCACCCAGTGCAGCAATGTCACTGAGAACCAGATAATGCCATGCACGCTCGGCAAGGCGTGAGAGCTAAGGTTTAAAAAAAGGGTCATTCTTCTCATTAGGAATGGCAGACTGCTCAGCTGCAAAGCCACAGCTGACATCCTCAGCAGAACACTTGGAGGAAGATTTAAATTTACCCTGGCAGATAATCAACTGAAAGCAAAAAATACCAAATTACCAATGGGTGGTATTTCTAAAATCATTCGTATCCAAACTGGGGCTGCCCATGTTTAGAATTGAAAAAAAAAAAACCAACCCAACCCAAAAAAAAGCACCGAGACTGTACCCAGAAGACACTGTCTCTTATGGTTTTATTACTTTTCCGTTCTGCATCTGTTCCAAACCAACTTGGTCAGATGTAGATGCATAAATCTCCTTTGCTTTTTTTTTTAGGCTTAATAATTCTGTAACAACTTTTGTCCAAACCAACATGGTCTGGCTTCAAGCACCAGATCACCCTTCCTGCAGACTGCTCTGAGAGATGTAAGCGTGTGCGTATCACCAAAATAAGAACTCCTCCTCCTCTCCTGGACCCCCCAAAATAACACACAAGCTGAGTTTGCACAGTGGTCAGTCTGGCAGGCAAGTGCTAAAACCCGGTAAAGGTTTCTGAACTCCAGAAATGTTGAAATTCCTCTTTGCTTAGCCTTACCCACACCAGGATATTGGTTGAGTCTTCAGTTTAAAGCCGGACTTTTGTCCTTCAAAAGCCAACCAGTGTTTTCAAGGAAAACCAAAGGACATACTTAGAAACAATTCTGCTTACTACACGTTGACTTCCATCTCCTTATCCCTCATTCCTTATTACCGAGGATATTTTGCAGTTAAAGATGTTTTTAATCCTGTTTTTAGGAGCTATGTGTACAGGACAAAAGACTTTACAGACAAATAAAAATTTACAGGTCGCTGCCGTGAGGAGCTTACAATTGAAATGAGACAAATGGCACAGCAGGAGCTGGCAATAAAAAAGAGGAGTGAGGGGAGGAGAAGGAAGTTCATGGAGGCAATAAGCGGATGGAGCAAATTAAGGAGAGATCCTGTAGCTGACATTAGAATCATCTCAGAAAATGCCGTGGCACAACAGGTTGAGACATCTGGTGAACAATGAAAATCAGAAGCAGATCAAGCTAGATGACATGCATGTTGCATGTGTCCCTAACAACAACGAGAAGGAAGAAAATATACCCAGCACAAGCAACACCCACTGGCAAAGGACGCAGGTGCGCATCTGAGCACAGCCAGCTTGAACATCCCAGCACCAGGGGGCTGTGGAAAGGTGGCGTTTCCCACACCCAGACAGAGCTCGTGCACACGTCTGAAGTCCGATGACCACGTAAGATCCCCAGCCAGAGCAGAGACATCAGCCCAGAGACCGAGCCAGTGTTTCAGAGGTGGTGGGGTTTTTGTTTTGTCTTCCCCTTGACTTTCTTGTGGCAAAACAGCAGACACATATGCCCCCACCATGCTTTACTTGTACCCAATAAAAGAAATTCCTTGTTTTTGTAAACAGTACGATGAGTGTTAAATCTTTAACAGTGTAATTTGCTCATGAGAGTTAACCTAGGATGGGATTCACAGGAAGCACTGGATAAAATTCACATTATAGCTAGTTTGGTAAGCCATATCAGCAACAATAAAGACTGCTTCTGTGCCTGAACTTCAAAGGGACGGTTATCTCAGTCTGCAATCACCTGACAATGGCTAGAAAGAGAAAAATAGGAAAATCTAAGAAATGACTTGGCTTAAAAATGCCAGCTTATGTTTCAAGTCTGTAAATATGATCTAAAGTTCAAAAATTGTTTTGTTCCATTAAAATGGGTGGGAAATAAGCTGGCTGTAAGCTCCTGTTGGGGGGCTTGGAGGCTGGCTCTGGTTTGGGGTGGGGGAGGGGAGAGGACAAGGTCTTTTTAAGCACCAGTCATTTGAACACAGCTGGTTTTCCTAGTGCCAGGTCGATTCCTCTGGACTATGAGCTACTGAATACTGAGCAAACCCAAAGATCTGAAGCTATATGCTTCAACAAGACAGACTAACTGATCTGCACCATCAGGCTTTGGCTATATCCTAAGCCCAGATACTGGCCACAAAAGGTCCCTGGCTCTTCAAGAGACACAGCCCTGTGTATAATCCTGACCAAGAACAGTCTCCCCAGGGAGAAGAAAGCTTAAAATCGAATGAGAAAACACAGCTAAACCACCAACCACCTATCTGTACTGGATTCATGCCACTCCATCATTTTTCTCACCCGGCACATCACAGCAGTCTGTCAGGGGCCACGCTGGAGGAAGAACTTGGCTGCAGCTCAGAGAGACCAAGCAGCCCCCAATGAACACGATGGAAATACCTGCTGATGGGAGCCCTCCTGCTTGCTACACACTCCCCCAAAGGTCTCGTTGCACGAATTTTCAAGCCCATTTTTTTCCTGAAGGGAAAACCTTGGACACAGCAGGAGCAGGACTCTCAAGCTGCCCTCTCCAGGAGGCAGCTACCAAATGGTGGTCCCCTTTGGGTGTAGAAGCTGGGTGCTGTGCCAGGGACCAGCTACGCAGCAGACACAAAGGCAAGCTAAGCCTACAAAGCCTTTTTCCTCCGTCTTTTTCCCTGAGGCTCTGGCATGCTCAAGTTAAACGCATCTGTGACAAGTTAAGCATGATTTGGCTCTCCTATCCACTATGTAGCAGACTAAAACAAGCAAGTGCTCAAGATCACGCTCAGCATCTCTGTCCTATCTGGATACAGTAGGAAGCAGCCACCTATAGCACAACAGAAAGGTTTTCAAGCTTTTCTGTTTTGTTTAATATAAAAAAAAGGTAATGGTAATATCCTTACAAAGCCAAGTAACTGCATGGGATACTGTGGGTAACAAGTAATGGTCATTTTGTCACAGGCTATGTCATTGTGTTCAGAGAGCTGTACTGCCAGCACGGCTTTTGGACTCCACATACCAAAATTAAAGATTCCTTTGATCATAAAGAATTTCACAAATGCCGTGATTTTATTTATAAACCATTTCAACAAAACTTTACCAGTCAGCCACAAACAAAAATGGCACAGGAACTTCACAAAGAAAGATGATATATGGTGACAAAACATCAGCACTTAAATCTTTCCCTTTGTTTTTCCTCCTGAATTTTGTGATTATTCCAGGAACTTACAGTATCTTTATTTTTAACATTAGCTCACTCTACAGCATGGTAGCTTTCTGTTATTTGGGCATAAGGTTCCAAAATGCATATAGCTCTTCTGGGCTTTTCAAAGTTCTCACTGCCATAACTATTGCGCTGCAGGTGCAATACAGTGGCATGCAAAAAGAAATCTGGGCACTTACCAGCAATTGATCCAGCCAAGAGCAGACTTCCAGGGCTAACTCTCCCATCTTCATTTGCAAATGAAGCTTTCAAATGAGCATAACAGGGGAAGTAAATGGCAGAGAAGGGGATGTCACGCAAAAAACACGCCTTAGCACCCTGTGTTGAAAAAGAGAACAAAGTTTTGAGAATGAGCAAATTTAATGATGAACTATGAACACCAGAGAACAGAGCAACATCGTATTTTTTTTGTTTTGATGCAAAGGGCTTATAGAAAAAGCAATTCCTTCTCTCAAAATTTTGAGAGATCCATGTATTTCACCCTGCTGAGGAGTGTCTCTGTATTGTTTCTTGGTTCAGTAATTTCTGTCTGTGCTAGTTTTGGCTGGGGTAGAGTTAATTTCCTTGATAGTAGCTAGTATGGGGCTATGTTTTGGATTTGTGCTGGAAACAGTGTTGATAACACAGGGACACAGCTGGGACAGCTGACCTCAACTGACCAAAGGGATATTCCATACCATATGATAGAAAAAGCAATTCCTTCTCTCAAAATTTTGAGAGATCCATGTATTTCACCCTGCTGAGGAGTGTCTCTGTATTGTTTCTTGGTTCAGTAATTTCTGTCTCTGTGCTAGTTGGCTGGGGTAGAGTTAATTTCCTTGATAGTAGCTAGTATGGGGCTATGTTTTGGATTTGTGCTGAACAGTGTTGATAACACAGGGACACAGCTGGGACAGCTGACCTCAACTGACCAAAGGGATATTCCATACCATATGATGTCATGCTCAGC
>NW_008796063.1:1313663-1378208 GCF_000699145.1 Aptenodytes forsteri
TTTGCTTGTGTGCGCGGCTTTTGCTTTACCTGTTAAACTGTCTTTATCTCAACCCACGAGTTTTCTCACTTTTACTCTTCTGATTCTCTCCCGCATCCCACCGGGGGCAAGTGAGCGAGCAGCTGTGTGGGGCTTAGCTGCCAGCTAGGGTTAAACCACAACACTGTCATTGTATTTATCATGTCTACTTGTTCTCCCTCACTCCCTAGTACTGTATTTATTTGCTGGTAATAGAGAAAACATCGTATGTTGGAGTGAACTCTGATAACACCTTTTCAGAATTTTAAATAGTTGACATTGTAGCCATGTACCTGTAGTGGGAGTTTAGGATGTGTCTGAAGAAGACTGAGCCACAGGACAGGTCTGTCCCGTCTCATTCCCACTTACAATAAATACTTCAGGGAAAATCTATGCAGACATTGCAATTGATAATGCAACATAAATCGAGGGAAAGAGGGAAAGAGAGTAGGGCCATAACACTAACTCTTTCACAGAACAGTAACAGGATGATTTACCTGTGATTTTTGAAGTACAGGTGATCTGGGATACAGTTTGTTTCGAGTAAGTTTCAGCTCTTACTGTTAAATTTGCCTTGCTATCAATTTTCTAAGTGGTACAAACAGCCAACGAAGTTACCAGCAATATAGCTGGCTTCAAACCTAAGAGGGTGGCAAACAGGCAAGGAAAGTTTTGGGGTAGCAGCAAGCAATCAACTGTTTTTCAAGCAGGGGGAAAAGCCAAAAAGTCACTAGGGAAGGCAACCAAAATAAAATACCAAATAATATCCATTTTCCAACAGCAAAAGGGACTTGCGATCTGCCTTTCCTCAATATGGAGATCCAGAGGACACCAGAGCCTGAACATAGCAGGACTGAGACCGGCAGGAAGGCACAAACAAGAGGTGGCTTTGGAAAATGGCTAAAATCTTCCAAGCTTGAGAAAGAAATGGTTTGCGGATGAGCCTAAGCCTCTTCTCTTTGAAGCGAGGGTGGAGTTGTGGTGAAACTGTTCGAGGTTCATCCACGAGCCCTCCTGGGGTGCCCTTGTTACCGTACTTCTCTTGTACCAGGGCATGGCTCAGTGCCAGAACATTTCACAGGGGACATCTAATATCCACAGAATTTAATTAAATCTAATGATATGCCTGGACATATCTGTAAGCTTAGCTTGTACTAGAATAGCAGTTAAAATATAGTGCTTATCCAAGTTGGATGCTGGTTATCAAGCAAAGACGCAAGAGCTGCAAGGTGTCAGAGAAACTGAAAAGTTGCCTTTCAGTGAGGCAAGGCAGGGGCAGGCGAGCAGTGTGATGGCAAAACCAGGTCCTGCGAGCCAGTTCACAGGAGATGCTAGTAAGTGCAGTTCGCAGTCAGAGAATGCCTCCGAGAAAATAAAGATTTATCTAAAAACAGCCATCAGATCTTCTAGTCACTTTCTGTGTCACAGACTCAGTTACCGAGCACGGTGAGCACAACACGCTCTGCTCCAACCCCAGCTGCTTTCCACCACACTTTCTCAGCTTATTTCTTGACGTTTTCAGGCTGAGAACTGACCGCTTCCCCTGACAGTCCATTCGGAGGTTAGTGAGTCCTGCTGTTAAGACCCTTTGCCTTGCTGCTCAGCTGGACTTGTCTGATTTATGCTGCCAGTTGCTGGTTCTCGTTATGCCTTTCTAGATACACTAAGGAAAATGCCATAAAGGAACTCCAAGCGCTGCCGTTGCAGCCGCTCCGCTGTTCGCCCGCGCTGAATGGGGTTATCAGCCACGGAACAAAGCGATGCTGGGCTGGATTCTCCTCTCAAAATTGCCTGCAAATCCCATACACTTTACCTTGGGGGCACAGAGAAGGTGAATCTTTTGTATTCACGAGAGACACAAGAATTCTGGCCTCTCATGCGCAACAGAAGCCCATTTTACAGTTTGCCTTTAATATTCACATAAAAAGGAAAGACTAGGGTTTTACCAAGTTCTGTATGAAAAAACAACTTTTTAATGATCAAATGTCTGTACTGTATTTACCTCACAGAAAAATTATGAAACTCACTAACGAAACATTCACAGACCAACATGGTTTCTTCAAAGATTTATTTTTAGAGCATGCTTTTCCTCAGAGCAAATCTCCTTGCTGCCTTCGCCCTCAGGGCACATTACTTTTATTTTCTTTGCAATGTTGCCATTAAACACTGCGCACATTTTTTCCTCCGCATTTT
This sequence comes from Aptenodytes forsteri, assembly GCF_000699145.1. Taxonomy (NCBI): domain Eukaryota; kingdom Metazoa; phylum Chordata; class Aves; order Sphenisciformes; family Spheniscidae; genus Aptenodytes; species Aptenodytes forsteri. The sequence goes on from NW_008796063.1 coordinate 1,315,875, forward strand.
TTTCATACTCTGAAATATTTTAACATAGTTAAAATAACTTACAGAAATCAATAAACTCCAAATGCGAGCAACTCTTAACCCGAGCTGCTAATATTCCTCCCCCTTCATTAAGAGGCTCTTTTTCATGGGGCAGAAATGGCATATTGTTAATATCACTAATATACGTTCAGGTACGCAGAGAGGGAGGGATGTCCATCAACTTAGTTGGCTCAGCGTAAACAAAACCTGGATCAAAACTTGGATCCACTTTAATAATAACCCAGCTTGGCTCCGGTCCAGCATCGCAACAGTCTAAAGTTTCCCCCCATCGTTCCGTTTAAAGTCTGGGAAAGCATGTTTAAAAGCAGGCCTCATTTAACTTCAAGTTAATCATCCGCAACCAGCCTAGGCCAATTAGGAAGGCTTAGGGAGATTGGCCACAGTATCTTGAAAAGCAAAAGAAACATTTATTTTACTTCTTGCACCTTTTTGATGTGGACAACGTGCTGAAAGCCAAAAGGAGTTTTAATCAATCCCCAGAAAGCTGTAAGGATCATCCGCCCGAGTTTATTCTGGCAGCCAAGGTGCAGACCTGCCAGGCATGAAATTGTTGGGAGATCCTACACACCATGACATGCGCCTCCCTCACACAACAGCCAGTTGGCTCCCATCTTCAATCTCTTTAATAACCTTAAAGCTCTTAATCTCGGATAGTATCTCACTGAATAAACCAACTGAGGAAAAAAAACCCTGATTGTCAAAGATTCAGATAAATCAGCCCAAGTCAGTGCTGGGGCAGGTTCTTTAGCATGCTAATTCCTGCTTATACCAGCTCTACCTGCAAATAAGGCTCTAAACAAACTATTTCTACTACAAGGGGAGGGTAATTATACTGACAAAGGCACCTCTGTGTCGGGTTGGGCAGAAGGAGCCGGCAGGTCTGGGAGACGCAGGCTTAACCTAGTCTCCTGCAGTGAATGCACATTGTCTAGTGCAGGGGGAAAAATGCCAGACTGGGGGGACCTAGCAGCATTCAAGACAACAGTGGTGCACCTTGTCTGAGAGGGTTATTTAATGCTCCTGGCACCTGTACTTACAGCCACCCCCTCTTTTTCTCCTTTACAGGTTCAGAATTTATTTGGCATGTATAATTGTTATTTTGATCCTATAGCTACAAACAATAGGCAGCATGTCATTTCTTGATCATTTTGCATTCTTCTTGGGTTTTGCTACAGACTTAACCCTTTGGAATCAGAGCCCTAACAGCACCTAACAGGTTTTGTAATAGTCAGTCAAATATAACTGGCATTTGCTTTCAAGGGCTGTAATTTCTTCTACTGTAAAATGACATTGCCTTAAAAGCTGCTACAGGTTTTTATTCAGATATATTTATACCAACCAAAATATGAAACTGATTTAGCACATCGTTAGAGGAATAAAATGCTAATTTCAAATGCTGTGCCAGCAATTCAGATTCAGTTTGCAGACAAAAATTATAGCACTTCTTAGTTGGAAGGGCTTTTTTCTGGTTATTTTCAAAGAAAATTTCTGAAGAGCAGGTTCTCACACATGAGAACACAGTCACAAATAGGCACGGTGGAGGCAAATTAATGTAACTCAAAACTTTTACTACTCTGTTTCGTATGTTTATCATCCTGCTGTAAACCCACAACGTCAAGAGGTGAAATACCTCAGCTGTTATCAAAGAGACCAGGTGGGAGCTTGGTACACATCCTGTCACCTGAGATTACACTTTCCAGGTCAACACACCAGAAGCCTGTTTATGAAGTCGTCAAAAAAAAATGAAGAGACTTTTGGAAGCTTTTCTGACTAGTTTTGGAAATGTAAACTGTGTTGGTGATATCAGCCAAAGCACAAATCTGAGCTAAATACCTTCTAGTAATTGTAATCGTAAACATTACCACAACCAACGTATCCTTTCCTCAAAGAATCATTTACTACCGCATTATTTACCGTCTTCTTGGGATCACAGAGTAACTTTGTTGTGCAAAATTATGGAGTGGCACTGTCTATTATGCTGCAAAGCACTATTCAGAATGATTACTTATAAAAAGAGTAATATTTTATGAAACATTTTATGGCAGATATTATATGGATATGAATTTCTATGATGTACAAAATAAGTAGGTGTACTTACAATGTGTATTTACATAAGCGCTTTAAAGATGTCTTTTGAAACCAATAGAATATAAATTCAACTGACTTTAACGGGACTTTATGCATATTACTGTGTGAGACAGGCAGAAGACAGAAAATGTATTAGCTAATCTTGTACAATTACTTCAATATTCAACTGTGACCAGAAATTAAATAAAATCTATTAAAAATATTGAAAACCAGACATGTATCCTTTCCCATTTCTGCCAACATAAATGACATTTTGCATTAGGTTAAATGATATTTTCCCTGACTGGGATATGTTGTGTCTATATTTTTAAGAATAGCTGTCATCTACAGAACATCTGTAGCTAAAGAAGAATTTACTAGTCATAAGCTTCCATGCCCTGGTGCTTTCACAGCAACAATTACTGGCAGAAAGAAGACAAACAGAGGAAACAAATTCCTTCTGCAAAAGCGCTGTTATATGCCTCCCCAAAGGAGCAGCTGGGTTTTGAGAAGTACAATGTTTTAAAATACTTATTTACACAAGTAGTTCAGGATTTTAGACAAAGGCAGAAAAAATATTTGTTTTCTAGCTTTAAAGGACTACAGGGCTTCAACCCAGCAGTTAGCTTAACAAGCTGTATGTGTCAAATCTTTTTATTGCTGGAATTAACATGCATTTTATTTCTAAGATGCATATCATTACAGAATTGCTAGTATCTGAACACCCAGTGAAGGCGCAATGAGTCTGGGAGGAAGCTTTGACTTTAAATTATTGTACTTATTATGATGGACAATTAGTTGAAGTGAAAAAAAAGGTCTCTTCTTCCAGACTTACCGGTCTTTAGTCCTTTGGTGGGGAAGGAAGAGAAGGAGAGGAGATCTAAATTATCTGACCTGGACCTCTATGCACCGTGATAGCAATTTCCCCCCAAATAAAAACTTTTAGAGTTACAAAGGTACACCAAGATAATACTGATCTTCAAGGACAGTCTCCTCAAAGCACTAGGATGGTCCATTCCGCTGTGCAGAAGGCCGAGCAACCATGTCAGAAGGCCAGCATGGATGAACAGGGAACTCATGATTGAGCTCAAATGCAGAAAGTAAAAAGGAAGCAGAGGTGGGTATGGGCTATCCAGGAGAAGTACAGAACCACTGCTTGGGCATGCAGCAATTGAGTCAGAAAAGCCAAGGGTCACCTAGAGTTGGATCTAGTAAGGAATGTGAAGGGAGAGTAAAAGGGGCTTCTGTAAGAACATCAGCAGCAAAAGGACAACTAAATAAATTGTGAGGCTGTTGCTCAATGGAGGCAGGAAACCTAGTGACAAAGTACATGGAAAAGGCAGAGAAAATACTTTTGCCTTGCTTTTTACTAGTAAAATCTGCCCTAAGGCCTCTCAGCTCCATGAGCTTACCAGAAAAGTCTGCAGGAGCACAGCATTACCTACAGACAGAGCACTTAAGCCATCTGCACATACACAATCCATGAGACCAGAAGAGATACCTCCAATGGTGCCGAGATAGCTGGCTGATGTCGTTGTGAGGCTGTTATTACCTTCAAAAGGTCAAGTCAGTCAAGGGGGTTCTGATGGCTGGAAAAAGACAAACATCACACTCATCTTGAAGAAGAGCAAGAGGGAAGATCTGGGAAACTACAAGCTGTTTGGGCACACCTCTGTCCCTGGGAGGTTTATGGAGCAAATGCTCCTGGAAGCCATTTCCAAGCATATGAAGGGCAAGAGAGAGATTGGGAACAACCAATATGGATTTACCAAATCATGGCTGACCAACCTGTTTGCCAGACCTGTGGATGAGGGGACAGCAATGGATGTTGTACACCTTGACTATGAGCAAGGCTTTTGAGATGGTCTGCCATAGTATCTTCATGGCTAAATCAGTGGAACATGAGCTGTACTCTCAGCAGATCAGTGGATGATACTGAATCGGGGGAGTAGCTAGCGTGCTATAGGGCAAGGCTGCTATTCAGAGAGACCTTCACAGGATGGAGAAATAGGCTGACATGAACATCATGAAGTTCAACTCAGCAAATGCAAAGTCCTGCATCTGGATTGGAATAGCCCTATGCAGCAGTACAGGCTGAAGCTGAGTGGCCAGAAAGCAGCTTTGGAGAAAAAGTTTGGAGGGTACTGGTGGCCAAGTTGAGTATGGGTCAGCAATGCCTCTTTGCAGTGAAGACAGCCAGCCACACCCTGCGTTGTAGTAGCAAGGGTGCAAGGGAAGTGATTATTCCCCTTCACTCAGTACTGGTGAGACCGCATCAGGAGTCCTGTGTCCAGTTCTGGTCTCTCCAGTGCAAGAAAGACAGTGCCACACTGGAGTGAGTCCAGTGCAGGGCCACCAAGTCAGTTGGGTAGCCCATGGTGTATGAGGAGAGGCCGAGGGAACTCAGTGTGCTCAACTCTGAGAAGACCAGGCTAGGGGGAGACCTTATTGCTCTCTTCAGCTACTTAAAGGGAGGGTGCAGGGAAGACAACTCTTCTTGGAGGTGCACAGTGGAAGGATTAGAGGCAATGGACAGAAGCTGGAACATGACCAATTCCAATCAGGCATTAGAAAAAGGGTGAGGGTTTTTTGGTTTTGTTTGTTTGTTTTAAACCATGAAGGTGGTCAAATACTGGGTTGGGTTGCCCTCATGACCTCCAGACTGGCTTTCAACACAAATTATTCTGATTCTAACATCACGTCTGCAAGCAGAGCTGAGCACAGAGCAGAGATCTCGGCAGAGTACTACTGTGAATTGTTTTGTGTCACTAGCACAGTAGAGCACCACGTTAACATGCCAATGAATGACCCAAAAGAATATTAATCTAACTAATACAGAAGGGCATCAAAACTATGCAACCCAGCTTCTCGGTGATCCTCAAATGGCTATTCATTTGGACTAGAATGCTGGGATAATTACGATCATAATCAATACAAGAGCCACTCAGCTGGATGCAAAAAGGGTTTACATAGTGTTTCCTTTGTTAATTTGTTGACATGAGACATAAGATTTATTTGTCTGTGCCTTGGTTTTCTCTGTTAATGCAAGACAGGAACACTGAAATTACCTATATCAGGGGTGTGTGGGCATTTTATTTTAAAGCCCACCGAAAGTGCTCCATAGGTAGAAATTAATACAAAATACAAGAATTCAAACAACAAGCAGTAGATCTTGTTAAGACATGCAGGAATTCGCCTCGTGAAGCTAAGACCGACATACGTAATTCTTCGCATCTGCTGGCTGCAGTTATAATTAATGAAAGTACATTCTTCCTCGCTGACTACTATATGGGACTCTTACAGATTTTCACCCGAATTTCAGCATAGAAGATTCACAGGAACTAAGCAGAGCATGCTGGATTGATCTATGGTGGTAAGAACAGCTTTCAAGATGATTTCTTTCTGAACTGGGAAAAGAGAATTTTCACTGCAGTCCTTGCAATGTGGTAAACGAAACAGCGCCAAAGCGGAGCAAGAGAAACAGAAAAGCCAGTGTGCAGCAGACTGGATGACCAGTCCTGATTTAAGAGGCTTATAACTTACAACACAGAAGTAAACTCACATTGAGGAGCAATGGAAACACTTCAGCTCTACTATGAGCTTGCAGACTGACTGGTAATGTTCTCATTCATCACAAAAAACCAACCGCTTAAAAATATCCGTGCTCCTATTTTGAAAAATTATCATTATGGTAATACTAGTTTCAAGTTAACATCATGTCTTCTGGGCTCCATTTTCCTGTTAAATATGTGATATCCCTCCATTTATTCTATCTCTGTAACAAGCCTATTTTCTCCACGGCTGGCAGCACAGACAAATCATTGATCTTTGCTCTCCATGGATTTCACTAGCCAACAGTTAGGTTGAGGGAATCCCTTTTCTTCCCATCTCAAAGCAAGACCTTTAAGGAAATTCTGTAAGCAACAGAGGATCCTGTCCCTCTGTACAGCTTCTTGTACCATCCTGCTCACTTGGCCTCAGCTAGACAGTGGCCATCTTCACCTCTTCCAGGGATGCAGACCTACAGGCACTTGATATCCATTAATCCAGACATCAGAAGTGAATTATTTGGGTGGTCAGTGGTGCAAACTGCTGTAGAAAACTGCAGTCAACCCTTCTTAGAGCAGTTTTACAAGAATTTCTAACAAGTCGAGTGGAAGAGGAGGAACATTATGGTCTTCAACCAAAACTGATGGAGTAGTTAATTTTTGTTGGTTTTGCTTTCTTTCGGCCACAAAAGAAAAAAAAAACAACAGAAAATAAATTCAGGCCATACCAAACAGAAAAAAAATGAAAACAAAAAATTTTGTTATCAACTATGAAATAAAATATTACATTTAAATTTTGAATTGTTAAACAACTTTTTAAAGAAAACTTACGAAAAAAAAAGACATCCATTTATTTCAAATGAAAATTCCTGACAGAAAAAGTCTAGAATTTTGCTTTCAACACTTGCAAAAGAAAGTTAATCAGTTGGTCCTAAATCATGGCTAAGACAGACCAGTGTTCAAACAGCTGGAATACTTACCTGAAGGCACATTAAGCCTATAAACAAACTCCAAGATTCACAAATAAAACTGTTTTCTAAAACAAGTATCTATTCTTGTTCTTCTGCAGCAGTATGTATGGAGTCTTACTTAGATCTACTAAAATAAGCACATTCAGGGCTTGAGATACAAGCCTTGTGTCTTGGAGACACAAAAGAGAAAGCTAAAGCAAAGACTTAAGATGCAAATGAGTTGTTCATGTTATGAGTGAACAGCATGAAAAGTACTGAGATAGACACAAAATCCTCATTCCTGTTTTATAATTTTAAAGCTAATTTGACTCGTTAAGAGTACAAGCATTCCAAATGTACCAAGATATTTCAGTTATCATTTAGTAGAACATTTATTATTATTTGATGTTCACTTGGTCCTTATACTCACTAAATTAATTTATGAGAAGCACCACCAGAGAAGGTAGCAACTACCAAATCTAGTCTCGTCTGAAATTCATTTTAGACCATTGAGGTCTCTGGGTAGCATTTACTGGGGCTGGTCACTTTGATGCAATGAGTTATTAATCCCTGCCTGGCCTCACCAGCACTGCCAGCTTTAGCACAAGCATTCAGAAGACTGCTTTTGCCTCTAACACTGCTGTTCCACAAGCACCTCAAGGCAGTATAAAACTCCTCTGATACAGACTGAATAGCCATGAAGCTATTCCTCCCTTTGCCTGGGTACAAGCATTCTGAGGAGCTACAGAGTGAGCTGGTCTGGGTGCGAAATAAACGAAGACGTAAGGAGGAGGAGGCTTTACTTTTAATGAGTTTCCTGTTCCAGATCATTATGTGGCTGCACCAACACTTTTGCTGGCATACGGGAGAGGGGGCAGATAGGATTGCCTTTTTTTTTTTGGCTATAGTGCCAAAGTGTTTGGTGGACAACAGCATAAACCTGCCCAATGACAGAGCTAGCCGTGACTAAGGGTGCACTTGGACATAAGACTTCTGGTGTGGCCTGCGCTCTGTTGGGTGGACGACTGTGATTGCCAGGTTAAATTCTCTAGTTTTGTCAAATCAGTCAAGTTTTTGTAGGCAATGAATCCAAATTGGACATACAAAAGGACATGAACTCAAGGAGCGGAGTGGAGGGGTGGAGAGAGACAGAAACAGAGACAACAGAAGAGTAGAAACAAAACAAAACCCTTCTGTGGCTTTTTTTGTGGAGGTACATGGGCTTAATGAATGAACCAACGAAACTGTGTAGCTTGTGATTAAGTAACTGCCTGTTTCAATGCAACATAGTGCTGTAACCAGCTCCTGTTCAGCCGTATTCCTTACACCAATATTCACCAAGTATCTACTCTAGAAAACAGAAACAATTCGTAATACAACCCAAGACATTAATGCCATTTAAGAATGGAAAAATGTAGCAAATTCTGCTCAGCCACCAAAAGCAGGTATTCAGGAAAAAAAAATCTAAAAAATGCTACCTTTAGTAAACTAGTTCATCCCTCTTTCTCGTTTTATGTTTTATTTTTACTAGTCCAAGTAAAAGTTAGTAGCTGCCCTCCATTCCTGCACAGCCTCAGGGATGCAGACTGTGCATGCAGATCCATGTTTTCAGTTGTAAATGTTGACCTGATCAACACCATAATGCCATTTACTAGGAGTTTACACAATAGCATCAGCTTCAGTCAAACACCTAAAAAATTAGCAACTCAATTTAAAGGGAAAAACAACTCCCCATTAAATCCCATTCAAACCTGCAACTTCTCTCCAGGCCAAAACATACATACATCTACTCGCAGGCAGGCTTCCTCTTTGTAATGTTAACAGAACAATTTAAAAGGATTGGATGCTTAAAAATGGAGATGGAATTTAAATATTGTGGAGGAGGGGGATGGGGCTTATTTGATGGTTTTTGAAGCATCTTCAATTTACAGTTGCACTGCTGTAAATAAGAAACAGAGGAATACTGCCTGCTGCACTGGAAATACTGGGACAAATGGGTAGTGTGAAAGCTTTCTCCCGAAAAGTAGGCTGCAGAATCTGAAGAAACACCACACAGTGCTCTGCAGTACATGGCATTCATTCCAGTTTTTGTTTCAATACTGTGTGTAATGGCTATCTCCAAGTACTCCAAGACCATTCATACTCCCCCATATCTAGTCTCCTTCATCTAAAAGTAGAAGGTAGTATGTTAATCCTTTAAATTATTTGCAGCATGCATTCTATTAGATTCAACAGAAGATGTTTCTAATCCTGCTGCAGTCTAACATTAAACCCAACTTTACTTCTACGTATTTACGTACCTATGTGAGGACAGTAACGTAGAAAGCAGAATTGTAGAGTTTGTAGTACACACCCACAAAAGCAGCTTTTTCTGATATTATTTGTGGCAATGTTCTTCTAAACTAGCAAGGGGAAGTTTGCTTTAGTAGTTTATTTTTATGCTGGGCTCCCACTGTCCCTATTTTTTCACTATTATCGTGTTGCAATTAATTCTCATCACCAGATTACCAATGACATCTGGGAAAGTTGCTGAATCAAACACAGAAGAGCAAAAGCACAGCTCCAAAACTGTAAGCGCTATATCATGAAGCAGATGAAAATAAGTTTATTTTTACACCAGGCAGAACATCAGGATTCACAAACTAATCCTCAATGAACAATACTTAAACCTGCTGAAGTGAGAAAAGAAATCTTAGTAAGATCCACAAGAACCACATGCTCAAAAACACGAGACAGTTTTTCCCTTAGTTAGAAATGCAAAATGAAGATATAATATCACGTAATAAGGAAGAATTTTTTTTAAAGTTCAATTACGTCCACCTATGAAAGTTTCTGAGAACAATGAAATGATGTTTTGATTTGAAATATTCATAATTGACTTTTAATGCATGTATATATTAAAAAAAAACATACCTTGTTCACTTGAGACCTCCAGCCTGAAATTAAAAGTGGAAGGCAGTACATTAACCTGTTACATTTGCAGTGTACGTCCTGCTACATTTTTAATCCTGCTGCAGTCAGTTATGCTATTAGCAGAAGATAAAAAAACCCATACCTTGTAAAGACCAAAGAAGCCTAAGTCCCGTAATACAGTGAGAGCACTAACTCGTGGACCAGTAGTAATTTCTCCAGCCACCTGTAATCGAATCTTGACAATTTCCAGTGGATTGGTAAAGATCACTTGAGAACCTCCAGCCTGAAATTAAAAGTGGAAGGCAGTACATTAACCTGTTACATTATTTGCAGTGTACGTCCTGCTACATTTTTAATCCTGCTGCAGTCAGTTAAGCTATTAGCAGACAAGAGTTTTAGTATTAGTTAATAAACTGCAGCTCACAAGGTAAGAAACCTACCCGCCACGAGATGAGCGGTCAGGGAAAACAGAGGAAGCAGGTCAGCCACTGCAGGACACTGCAGTACATCAGACAGACACTAGCTCAATTCTTGCTGCAAGAATACATTCACCAACACCAATTTATGCAATACTGACAAGCCAAGAACATTGTAAAGCAAGTAATGAAGTGAAAAGAAGAATTAGTAACTAAGTAAAGAAACTGAGATGTGCATGCCAGTACTTAGGAAGTGAAAACATACTATTGAAGAGTAAAAGTCTGGCAGAAGCTTTTTCAATTTTGGCATGAGTTCTTAAAACAAAGAACACATGGATTCCAAAGACCAGAACTGCAGATACCTTTTGCATTTTTAAAACCCCACTGAACTACCAGTTTCAGTGCCATTAAATGCTGTTTGATTCAAGAGTCAGCTCCACATCATTTGTGCACCAGGTAATAAAGAAGGTCTACAGACCGAAGGATTCCATTACTCAAGAACTGCTAAATGTTTTAACATGTCAGTCTCCATTTGTTGGGAAGACATCACTCAACTAATTTTGAAAGTTAGTTTTAAAACACAACAGTGACAAGCATTTTAGACTCCCTGCTAGTTCTAGTAAAGTTCATCTCATTCACAGTATGTACTGCAGGGCATAACCTTTCTGCTACACTGACAGATCCCGAGTTAAAAATTTGAAACAAGAAAAAAAAGGTAACATGAAGGTTACCTAAGTGTATTCAAAAAATACTCATTCAAACTCCATCTGGCCCAAATTCAACAGAGTGTCATTCTAACTTCTGTCAATTTCTTAATTATGTGGCACAACAGCTATGCCCCTCTCTAGGTTCTGAAATCACACAAACTATGCAAAGGGCAACCCTCACCCTCCCCACAACAAAACAAGAACTATTTTTTTCTAGAAGGTAATGACTAAAATGAAATCAGCTGCATTTAAAAGCACTTGCATCTAGCCATGTCTAGTATGTAAACACTATGTGCACATCTTTTTTAAATTATCCAAATGTTAAAAGAATTAATCATAGCTCAGATTAACTATCATTCAAAATAAAAAATATGCACAGTAATATGGTTTAAATAATGTGCTGAAGAAATGGCAAATCGCACGAACAACTATACTTGTCTACCACTTAGACTGAGCGTACACAGTGTGGTTACAAATTAAAGTCTTTACATAACCCCCAAAATATCCCAAATGTTTCCTATTTTGACCAGAAAAAGCATGCTCTTGTGTAACTCAACTGGTTTTGACTTTCAAATTGGCATAATTTAATTTAACTGCTTTTACCAAACCAGAATCCTGGTACATATAAAACTGCTATTCTTGTTGCCGTCAGAAATTAGACTGATAAATTATTTGGCACATACGTTGACTTCAGTTCTGCACTTAACTGAAACCTATTAAGTAAGTAAGCATTCAAAACAAAAAATTGAGACAGTTTCTTTTACTTGTCTACTCATCTTGCAAAGTCTCAAAATAAAAAAAAAATCCTGGAAAGGTCTTTATGGTGAATATGTAATAAACATTTTGGTCTGTGTATTACAAATACAAAGCAATCCCACATGCCATCACACGTATTTTCTTCTTAAAAGGATAAAATCCTAATTGCAGGTGATAATATTCATTTGCAAGTTTGCTATACCACAGCCATCCTCTAAAACACACTACTTAAAAACTCATACCAACTGATCTATATTAGCACAAATAAACTACTTTGTCTCAGTATGATATTCTTGCAGTTAATTGTGCCATGACTCCATGGGAAGTGTTCCTTTAATTTTCACTATGGGAAAACCATATTAAAATTTAAAAGATGACAACAAAATTAAGTTTAATTTTATTATTATTATTATTATGGCACCAAAACACTGAACAATTTAAAAATCTATAAAAATGTTTATAAGTGAATGCCATATTTAAAGAAATCTGATTTTAAAGGAGAATAAAGGCAAATGATTTCTGAATTCAAACTAACGGGAAGTACTTCAGGTGCTAGCACATATAAATGTTTACGTTCGCATGTCCAACCTGGCTGCATCGACACTTGCAGCATTAGATGTTTGTGGCTCTGGGTAAATCACATAAGACTTCCTCTGCTTCAGCTTGCTATTTGAAAAATGGGGATGCTATTGTTTACCCACTTCATACAATCAAGCTCATTGCATTCAAATTTTTAAAGCACTGAGACCTGCATGTTTCTGGCATTACTAAAAAGACTATCGGTTTTGCTGCCCACAAAGGACGTCTGAAGAAAGACATTGGAAATTTCCAATGAAGCCTTTCCACAAAACTGTCTAGGTACTAGTCCAGAACTCCCTGAACAACCTTTGTCATCCTCTAAATTTGATCAAAGATATACTCAAAAAATCAAATGGTGAATAACTGAAAGCGATGAGCCCGACAATACCTGACAAAGGGTCTCAGTAGGAGGGTTTCTACCACCTGCCTGCTTTGCGATGGAGTGGAAGGCCAGTTTATCAACCAGTGCAGAGGCAGCTCTAGTGGTAACAAGTACAGTCGCCTGGTGGGAAGCTTTTATCGCCCTGTTATTTAACCATCTATGCTGGTAACTGCAGCTCCTTACTCTCAAAATGAGGGGAAAGCAAACTGGAGATGGCTACTATACTTTCTAATGAAATGATTTCTTGCTTGCCTAGTATTGGTAACTCCTATTGTGTTATTCATCATCACAGTATGCAAGTGTCTCATAAATATTAATGATATTTCCTCCCAGTGCTCCTGTGAGGAAAGTACAATGACTCCAGTTTTACAAGAAGGGGATTTGAGGTAAAGAGGTTAATTGTATGCCCAGTGTGTGCGTCCCCCTAGCTCAAACACACACAACTTCTAAGAGTCTCCAGATATCCTGATCTCCAAATCAGTAGCCTGAATCACAATAACATGGCTTCTGTCTTCTTTCTGAGTTTTTGCATAGTGAATGCAATGAAAGAAATCTCATTAATCTGTTTTTTTCCAGTCTCTTCAAGGTGCTAGTATAAACTGTTATGGAAAAAACAGACAAAACATGATCAGCACATCGTATCACCCTGCTCATTCATTCTGTTTGGCCAAAAGTTGAAGAACATTGCCTTCTTGTTTGCTAACTTTTGCAGTTGAAAGTGTAGCTCATCTTAAAATTTTAAAATATGCTCCCAAAGGTCAGAATTTGAAAACTATTTTTTTGGCCAGAATAAACACAGTTTAAGCTTAGGTTGCTCAAGCTTAATTATTTCTCCACTAAGTGTCACAAAAATCAACTTTATCAACTGTTTCATACAGATAGTCCCCAGTAATACCATTTTTTCTATACTGAAGTTACAAACTTGAATACCCTCAACTCTGAATTCCTTATCACCTCTTCCAATCCTTTTTTAAAGAAACAAATAATCTGACTGTAAAAGCAAATCTATTACTTTTCAGTTATTATCATAGGATTAAAATAAAACCTGCAATTTTGAGTTATTTATAGGAGTAGATACTTAGAGGTACTGCATAGATAATTATCTGTAAGAGCGCACATTATTCTGAAAGAATTTAACATTCGACCTAATCACAAGCACTTATGGTCTTGTTTGATGTAAAGCAAGAAAATAAAAGGTAAATACCTACGTCATCCAAGAACTCCTCATGCACACACAGCTTGAACTCTGCATGCCTATAAAATGTTCAATGTGCTTTAACACACGAACAGCTAGCTATGCATCCACACATGCGAATTTTTAAAAACAAGCTGGTTTTTTTTTCATTTTTGCAGTTCTTCAACTCTGCACTTGGTATGATATCACCCAACACCTCTCGATGGCAGTATAGTCTTGTGCAGTAATACAGTACTGTCTATCACATGCCTCCTTCTACTTTCCTACTTTACTGAACGGAAGGGAGAAGTAGAAATAGTTGAGGTATTTTTTTTTGTCCATGGGGAAATAAAACCCACTCTTGTAGTGAAAAAAAAATTAGTTTAATAACAACCACTTAACAACACTCCAGTTTAAGAAGTCAGAATGTTTTCTACTTCTTCACGTGTTCAAATCACCTTGTAATAAACTTTACCGGAAAATAAACAGATTTTCACCCCCGTCATTACACTAAGACAAGAAATTCCTGTTCTTTTTAATGTAACTGCATTTTGTGCCCTTATGAGATTAGATAAGAAATGAGCACACCAGACCCAACTCTCCTAGGGCATTCACATCTCCATTTGAAAGGTTCGGTGTAGGTTCTGAAGAGAATACAGCTTGCAATTCAGGAAGAAAATTCTGTGTTTTCCATCCCAGAAGAAAGTACTAGATTCTTTTCCTTTCATTGCTACTGACCATCAACTGTTCTTGTGCCTCTAATTAACCTTATTACCTACTTCAAATCATAGCCTTTTTCCTGTTCTCAGCTATGAGCATTTAGGGTCAGTCAGCCTAGATCTTTCTTCTGCATCCCATACAACTTGTCACATATCACCTTTTCAGGTTTCATGGATGAAGAAAGGATTACTACTGCTATTAGAGTGTTAATATTTCCCAACAATATCACCCAGGGATAGCAATTATGGCAATTAATGGCAACCATTAAAATACATAAGCAACATACTATATAATTATCCAAAATCAACCTCTGCAAAAGAAATCGTCTACAATGTCTTGGTTACTCATTCAATTTACAAAAAGACAAACAGGTGCAAGTCCCAAAATTTTTAGTCAACTGTTTATCACATCCAGTCATACTGAATATCGTACGCTGTCCCAGGCCCTTACTCCTTGCCAGTTCCAGATGCAGCTTGTTTCCCCGTGCATTTGCTAGCATCCATTAATCCTAATTAAAGTCAAGGTTCCTAAAGTGCTGAGCATTGTACAGACACAAAATAAAGATTGTTCCCTGTCATTAAAAAAAAAGCTAAATTAAAAACGCACTCAAGGGATGCAAGAATGGATGAATTACCATCCTCATTGTATAATAAAGGGCAACTAAGGCATAGAACTATTAAATTATTTACCCCAAAATCACGTACTAACTCTACGACAGAACAAGGCTTAGAAGCCAGATTTATGGAGTGCCACTGCGGTGCTTCAAACTACCTCTAAAAGTCTTGGTGTTTGTATGGCAAAAGATCCCAAGAGCATCAGATGAATTGTGTTGAGTTGCTGCAGAGGTGATTACACTACGGACTTGCCTGTTACCAGAAGAGCTACTGAGTAACAGACATCTGTCCAAAGTGACTGTTTTCCTTATAAATTTCAAAGGTGACAACCTTAATTATGCGATGCTGTATATCAAGGGCAAAGCATAGTGGGTTCTCAAAAGCTTGGTCCTGTGTTACTTTTTTTTGCGATAAAGCCAGGCTTCAAAAATCCAGACAAGCCTGCTCATGCTATTTTGTGTCCTCTCATCTGTGGTCCTATCTATACAGGACCCTGATAATGCTCTTTAGCAATGGGATTTCATATAGTAAATACCTTTTCTTCAGCTCATGAGGAGATTTCCTGAGCCCTCAATCATCTGCTTTTCACTACCCCAACCAGGCTAGCACAGAAACACTGTCATGCTGCTCAGGCAGAACTGTGTTTTTCTCCATCTAATCCTTCTTGTCTTCCAAGGACAGACTTCTCTTGGTCTGGCTAAGGTTTTGCTTTGGGCAGCTCGAACAGCGAACACTGCTAGAATCTCAGAGTCTTGTTAATGTCCAAATGTACATAAAATGTAAAGCAAACTCCTTCAAACGCTCACGTAAAAATGCTCATAAATAGAATTGCAATTAGTCTGAACAGAAGTACATTCCTGCTACTGCTTCAGACAGATTTCTAAGACTCGGATACAAGTTGTGACGATTTCCCTAAAATAATTTATTAATGACCTGGCTAAACAGAAACAAACAGGAGTATGGTTTGTTTATAAGCACTGACCAAGTCTGCAGTGGGGAAAAAATTAAAATTGTGGATTTGATATTTTCCACGTTACAGGTAATTCAGTTCTCAGAAGCCTAGCCAAAAAATCAAAGTGGAGCCTACTTGATTGGCATTATAAAAGCAATTAAGTTAGAGACCTGTCAAAGATGTTAACATTTGGCTCTGTCTGCTCTACTTGTCTATTTTGACTAGTTGTAGAATCATTTAATGATTTACAGACCTTTCAAGTCTTAAGGCATGATAGGTGTATTAAAACTGTGACCCATTATTTCTTGGTCACATCATAAATTACTGTGACATCATAAATATCTTCCTTTTTCTCACAGAAAGCTAGATTTTAATTCCTGATTTGAGTTTGAGGCTTTGTTTTTGGGTTGTTTTTTTTTAACCTGCACTGGTAAACACTAAAATATTTTACTGCCTGTAAAGAAGTAGTAATAGGAGAAAGGGATGTGTAATAAAATATAATTGTCAAAACAATTACATGTTTTAAGCTGCAGTGTATGTTCATATAAAATTTTGCAGTCATTATTTCTAATACAATAGTAAAAAATTAATACATTTTAAATGGGAAGAATATTAAGTATGTTTGTTGGAAAAAATTGGCCTTTTTAATAGTTCAGAATTGTTCTGTTCTGCAATCAGAAACATATCAACCTAAACCTATCCATCCCTCCTTGTTTTATAGTTTGAAAAAAATTCCCCTCTCTCTTTTTTTTTTTTAAGGGGAGAAGGGAAATGAAAAGGAAGAAGAGAGGGGAAGCAAAAGGGGAAAGCACTTCGAATTTGTTATGGGAAAACATCTCTGGAAAAAAATTAGAATTAAATTAACTAATCCAAAAGGAAAATTCAAAATAGAGTGAAATCATGCTCTGCATAACTCCTTACTGCTTTCAGGAAAGGCCAGTTTAAACAGGTATGACTGGGTGAAAATTTCAGCAAACTATTTTTTAAAACATCTAAACCTGCAAGGAAATGTGGGGTGAGGTCAAAGAAAAGCAGGAACTCTACACCAGGAACTTCCCCGCCCTTTGGTACAACCTCTTGGAAAGGCTATCATGTTACTGTATGTTGCCTTCCTAAACTTCATTATAAGGCTTAAATCTAAGATTAGCTGAAAATTAATCAGAGACAATTAAAACAGAGCAGTGTTGAAACACAACAGGTTTGCAAATGTGAAGTTAAATTTAAGTCTGGATCTAGCTGGGGGTTTTTGTACCAAAAGTTTACAATTAGTTTAAATTATTTTCAGTGTGCTGAAAATAACTACAATTACAGTGGTTCAGAGGAGAAAACTATACTTTAAAAATACCTAATTAATTATAGTATATTCTGTTACATTATATTTATACTAAATAGACTTTAAATCTAATTAATTTATTTAACAACATAAATGTTATATAAAAAGAAAATAGCTTTTAATTTAATCAAGAAAAAAACCATGTATTAGGAGCTTCTGAACCTCTCCTTAAACAAGAAATGTGAATGTCCGGCTTTTACACACGCAGGTAGAACTCCCCTTGAAAGTAATGGAAGTTACATTCCCTGACTACAGGGAGAATAGACCTCTGAGAATAAATCTGTTAAGAGTTCAAGAGATGTATGCCGTTTGCTTTCAAAGCTAAAATGAGCAATCATCAAGAACATCATCATTACTTAACTATCTCAATAAACTATACCAAAACTTTTCTGTGTGATAGCAGGCGTTTTTTTTATTTTTTTTTTTTTCAGATACACATGCAGAGATTTTTTTTCCCTGACATACATAATGCTCAGTTTCATTTCACCCTTACTCATAGCTCAGCGTTCCTGGCCAAATAGGATAGAATTTTATCAGATTTAGGTTTCTGAATAATGAAAGCAAGAATGACACCTTCAGTCTCCTTTAGCCTACAACTTAGAAATTTCTGCAAGTAAGATATCTAAGAAGTGTGGGAATTGCAGTCCATCCACCCTCTACCACTACTGCAATGCAACAAAGAAAATGTAGCTCAGATGTGGACTTAGCTTTATTACTCTCTGAAACATAAAATAAATGTTGTAAGTAGCTTAATAAAACTATTTGCACTGGATCGGTTATTTGGCACAATTCATCTGGAATTTCACATCATATTCCTTTATAAAAATTAATTCTGGACAGGATTTTGCACTTTCTAGATGAACTCCATCTTAACCGTATCTAATTTTTATGTTCCATAGCGGAGTTGAGTCTGTTCAAGCAGGTCCAATATGTCCTAACTTTACTACAATTACTATAAAGTCTCTAGAAATATGCCTAAAATTGTCTTGACAACTTAAATAAAAGCAGATCTGTACGGGGTCTGTAATTGTACTGTGCTACATGATTTAAACTGGCTAATAGTGAGCACACACTGAGCAGCTGGGAAGGAAAAGACTGTGTGTGCTCGGAAAGAGGAGGGAGAGCAGAAGGAAAGGTTAATAAAGCAAAATGTTTTTCCCTTTTCTTGCTGAACATTAAGCCTCCGATTTACCTATATACTTGTATTACTATATGCAGGCAAGGCAACATATATTATATAGCTATTTCTTTTTAGTCATGCTATACTACTTCTTCTGTTTTTATTAATATTTTGTATGTATTTTATGATCACTCTTTATTTTGCATCTTTGCATCTCTTTCCTGGTTACTTCCAGACACACAATGTAAATTTTTCAATCAAACGTGGAACTGCTTTATGTAAGGAACTAAGCAAAACGACTGTCTCACCTACAAGCTTAGTGTTAAAGGCAACACCTCAAAACCCCAAAAATAGTATTTATGCCACTTTTACAAATAGTTTTCAATTGGTTAATATAACTCAAAAATAAGAATAATGACCAGTGCTGTATCAAAAAAATCAGGTTACTTTTAACAGAAGCTTTTAACTGAATTAAGTTTAAAATAAGCAAGCAGCTAAACTCAGTATGACTAGTGATCATTTTTTATTTAAAATATAAAATAAATTGAAAGACCATGAAAAAAAGCTTATAGAAACTTCAAGATTATTGCCACTGAAAAAAAAGGTTTCAAGTTGTACTTACAGCTTACCCAAGGGCATCCTTTTTTCAAAGAATTCCTGAAGGTAACTTACAGCATTAGCAGAAATCAAACCCAGCATATTTGTGCACTTTTTCATTTAAGGAGGTTAAGTCAGATTTGTGGTTTAGATGCTCGGCAGATCCTAGCTCTACAGTATCATTACACTATGTCTCGGAACTGAAGCTTTTTACTAGTCTAATAATGATAAGGGCTATATCGTATTTGCATGAGTGATGAGAGTCCTAAATGCACAGCAGAGACCAGAGTTCATGGTGGGTGTCAAGCATTGTGCAAATATGGAAGTTACATATATTTTTATGGGTAACAAGTACCATAGTCACTAGGAAAATTTCTTACAAACAAAGGAGATGGAAATTTTGAGTTAGTAATTTACATAACAACCCTCTTTAAGATTCTGTATAAAAATATAAAGGTTATACTTTTAATTATATTCTTGGGAGTCTCAAAAAAATAAATCTCAACCAACCTATCACTTTCATCTTCACATAATAAAAAACTATGAAACAGGCTGTTAACGGAACTAAGTGCCACAAGGTCATGAAGTAAAAGATCTTTTTATTTTCTTCTTTTCTTCTTTTTTTTTTTTTTCAGGAGAGAAAACAGTTTACAAAACAGAAAAAGACTTGTTCAATGAAACAATCAGCTTTAGTTACAAGTGCAAAAGTCAGCCATGTGTACTAATTCTCAGTAATTATGATGCAAAGCGAACTCCTTGGGGACTTAAAAGTCAACGCCTGGCAATGGTTGGGCAAACAGCAGAGTGGAGCTACTCAGGTGATACTGACCCCTCCAAAGCCCTTTGTGTTACTGAACAACCCGAACCATCCAAGTATCTGCTCGGTCCTCCCCCTCTTAGGTATTAATGCTATACTGTACTCACAGGGCTGGTATTTAAAACACTAAAATCTAGCATGCATCCCAGCACACAGCCCTTGCATAAGCAATGAATACACTCCAAGGAAACAGAAGCACAGAAGAAGGAAAATTTCACGTCTGTGTTTGTAACACAATCACAGCTGAGAATTAGATGCGGAGAGCGGAAAGGTGATAGGGCAGGTGTCTTTTATAAAATTCGACTTAGTTGGCTGCCCCTTTTTAGACTGACACATCATGCACTCCTGTCTTCTTGCCTCCCACATAAGCGATTACTACATTGTGAAATGAGGTAAAAATCCAAGGCTGAAAATTTTCAAAAGCATTCAACAGTGTCCTTACCGTTTCCACAGTGAAATCGCAGGTTTCACATTGGCTTAAATGGGGACAAAAAGTTAGGCCACTACAATGCTGAAAGCTATAGGAAAAAGCCTGTCTTTGGCATCTCGTATTTTATGCATATATTTACACCACGAGAGAAAAACTCACCCCAAAAATCTAGGCACCACTTGGAATGAGAGTCTCTGTTGCTAGTCTGAATTGGGTTTAAAATTACAAAAAAACCCAAAGACCACCTGCAGAAAAGACAAGTTCCAACCTATCTGCCTGGCACTAGACTATGCCCTTAAGTGGAGCACTCCAGTTGAAAGAAAACTCAGGGCATTCTGCCACCGCATGTCTACTGCTACAACTTCATGCAGCATCTCATTGTTAATATATATTTCAAATACCAAATAGGACAAGCCAACATTTACAGCATGTTTAAAATACGTCTCAAGCCACCTATCTCTTAAAGCAGATACTTAGTTTACAATGAACTACTGGCAAAAAGCTTGCTGCAGCATTCTCATGAATGACGGGTCTCTGTAAAGAGTGCTTTTTGTACTGCATTGAAAAATTCACAGCAGTCTGTAAAAATAAAAACTCTAGATGAAATGACATTTTAAATGAAAATTTTGCTGAATTCTCTATGGCTGCTATGTTCATAAGACATTTTATTAGTGTAAGGGGCAAATACTTTTTACTCTGCAAGCATTTTATTGCATTTTTCCTTCATTTACAGCATGCTTTTTATTTAGGGCTTTAGAGACCCACATTCTTCTCTCCCCCCCCTTCTTTTTTTCTCCCCTGAATGCTCCTAAAGTTACAGAACAAGGGGATCCTACCTGGCACTCTACAACAGGTCAGTGATCAAACAGAAGGAGCAGTGAGACAGCAGCCAAATCCTGCCCCATCTCCTGAGAATTACAGAAAGCCAGGGCTTCTCAGCCTGCAACGCAACCAAGCCACTGCACCCTGAGGCTCAGATAATCGTAGTACGCTCTCTGCAAGCACATACAGCACTAATCTCCGCACCTACTGAGGTTAAGACACAAGCATTTGTTTTTAAGTTGCTGCTCACTGTAGTTTTCGACACAGGTAGAAGCTGCTTAAAAATGTGACCTCATCTGTCTTATGACAGCAGAAACAAAGATAGACTGAAAATATACCAACATTGCTCTGCCCCAGTGATCAAAGCCGGTTTAAATAAACAGTGTTCTTTATCTGTAAAGTGCACTGGTCTTTGAACAACTATTCATTTTACCTAAAGTATTTACATTTGCTTGAACAAAATCAATACACCAGATAAAGTAAGCTGTAATATGAACAGACAGAACTAGACCAAACCGTGAAGTATTATCATTTACCCAGTAATATGCCAGTTGTTCATTAAGATACTACTTTGTGCAAGCAAAACACTCTTAAAAACTTAGTGGGTTTTAAATACAGCCTACATTCAGGAATGCATTATGTACTGAGTTAACATTACACAGCCTACGTCTGCTATGAACTCAAAGCAGCATGAGTAGTTTTTGCCATTTCAAAAAGCCAGTATCACTGCAAAAAGTGAAAATCAGTGGGCGCAATAACACATCAGGAAAGAAGTGACGTGGCAGAGTGGGTGCCACAAAGTAGTAACTAATTATTAACTTCTGGAAAGGTTAGCATGAATCCTCTTTAGGCCATAAGCTACAGCCAACATGAATAAAGACACATTCTTTATTAAGGAAACAAACTCTAAGCTGTGGGAATTATACAGCGCAGTTAAAAGGCACGATGCATAGAAAAATTTACCCTTTCATCAAGAACGGCTGGCCTATCTAGGAAAGAATTGAGATGCTCTAGTAGAGTCTGCTCTTGAACTGGATCTGTGGTTAAACAGAAGCCTTAGTCCACATAGTTGCTCTTACACACTGCACTTTCATGAATCTCATACGAAGGAAATAAAAGATACTTACACAGCCACCAGCAAGAATTTCTGCAGCCAGTGGGACAGAGCCATCTTTAGTCATAAACTTATCTCTCACAAAATCATTAACCTTAAAAAACAAACAGTTATGACCGCTGATAAATTAAAAGGTTGGAGAAAACACTCATCAGCTGCAAATTCTGTGCAACTGAAAATGCAAATACATCCATGAAGCTACCAAGCTAAAAGATATCAAACAAATCTTAGTTTTTATATGATATATTGTAAAGCTGACTATGTTTTACTTTCTACAAAGATTTGCAGCATAATTCAATTATTTATTATTGGAAAAAGATAACAATCACTAATTAAAGAAAATCATTATCTGAAAATTAATGATAAAATAATTTAAGATTTTAGAAATGCTCACTACATTTACAACCTTAAATATAATTTCAAATTAATATCAGAATGTTCAATAGTAAGTTTTAACACAATAGTAATTTAATTAACAGCATTAAGTACCTTTCTTTTTTAAAATGCACATTACTAGCTTGGGTGAATACTAGCTTATTGGTGAATAATCAATACATTAAGATTGGGTTATAATAAGAAATTTTTCAGTGCCTTAAAATCATTCAAGAAATAACAAAATTACAGAAGTAAAACAGGGAAAAAAATTCATGCAAACAAGTTCCTTTCTTACCAACACTTCACTACATGCTCATATTATCTCCTGTTGCGCTAGAGTTAAACATACAGGAACCACGTGGAGATACAAAAACAAAAGCCCTCCAAGTCCAATAAATAATTATTCACTTTTGCTAGGAAGTGAAACCAAAGGCCTGCACTACTTACAAACAAGCAGATGAGCTGAGCAAGTTGAATAAGCTTGTTATATTTTGGAGCGAGTCCAAAAATAAGATTTCAGTAAGATTCTTAAAATGTACTTATATATATATATATCTGCATGTGACTGGTATGCCACTTGTAATGTTCACAAGTCAGATATAAACAGTTGCTTTGTGGTTTTTGTAATTAAGTTTGTATCAAGCAAAAATGATGGAATACACTCTACCACATCGCTGACACATTAAGGATAAAAATCCTTAATGTGCTAATTGTAACTTGATGGACTTTACAACGTGGAGAAATGTGAAAACGATCCATTTGCAAACTTACAGTAAGTTTTATGGCCTTCTCTGGTGCTACTCCTAATAGCTGCGGTAACAGACCTGTAACATGGAAATAGAGAATTCAATGCATCGAGTAACTGGGTATTAACTAAACAAATCAACAAATATATGTAGAGATCACCGCCTAGAAATGGGCAATTTTGTGTTATTATATTTAATGGGAGTACTTAAACATTCCATTTTCAGAACAAACTTTGTGCTACCACTTCAAGCGCTACCACTGCCTATACGTATTTGTTTCTTTAGCTTTTTTAAATCCTATCAGTGCATCGAGTAACTGGGTATTAACTAAACAAATCAACAAATATATGTAGAGATCACCGCCTAGAAATGGGCAATTTTGTGTTATTATATTTAATGGGAGTACTTAAACATTCCATTTTCAGAACAAACTTTGTGCTACCACTTCAAGCGCTACCACTGCCTATACGTATTTGTTTCTTTAGCTTTTTTAAATCCTAATCACTAAATCACTAAAAAGTGATATTAGCTCACTTTATGCTTAAACACTAATACAGATTTGCCAACTATGTTTCAGTACTCTGTCCTAAGCTAACTATTTTCTGCATCTTCACACAAAAATTAAGACTTTCTAATTAATTTTGTGAGATACACGATGCACCCACTTCAAAACTCAGGAGCGCAGTACCTTTTTCTGGCAAAAATAATGGCATTAGATGGCAGGACCCAAGGGGACAGGAAGCAAAATAATGCAAAACATTCAAACATGTATGACTGCATTCTTGAGCTCTGCCCAGCTAACTCACCAGTTCTTAAAACAAAGGAAGTTATGCTGCTTTCTTCCCAGGTATGGAATTTCCTATTTTATTTTGTTAGAAGTGATGCGCTACAGAACTGGAAGTGGGAATCTCTGACTGCCGGCTTCATTTGCTTGAAGTGAACGGTCGGTATTTTGTAAACTTTTGGACAATACAACCTAAAAATACGCAAAGCTTACCAACTAAGCCTGCGGCTAGAATGGTGTTGCAAGCATTCATCAGCATAACAAAATTAGGACACCATTCAGAAATGTGAGAAAATCACCCCAGCTAGAGTTCCTGGTGCAGACCCCCTTTGTTTTAGTAGCTCGGGCAGCACCTTTGGGTACTTTCTACAAAGCCTGACATTTTCACCTCTCCATGGTTTTATTTTTTGGGAAAGAGACAACAAGTAAGGTTCCACCTCTAAGAGCTAACTTGCTGAAAAGCATTTTCCTGAAGAGCTAAACGTCAGAATAACAAAGAGAAAAATGTACATGCACTGGATTAGTGTATTCTTCCATCCTGCTACCATCCATCATCTTTACTGGTTACTACTGGTGCTCTTAATAAGGAAATGACATTGGAGAATAGCACCATTTGGCTTGTGGTAGCAGGAGGGCCAGCCATATTTATATACTAAGGCCTTTAAAATTTTGCACCTGTATTAGCATTTTGGTTTTTCAAGTGCCAAAAAGAGTAATTAATTGCATATACAGCTGATGTACACATACACCTAATATTTACCCATGACAACGATGTTAAATAATGATCATATGGCTGAATATTCGAACAAAAGAATACAGTAACACTAAGTTCATATACAGTTGCTCAAAAAAAAGAGATTCTGCAGACCAAGTTAAATTTCAAAATTTGAATTTCTTGAACAGTTTTAGTTGCACAGGTGACTTGAATCCAGACTTCAATGAAAAACCATTAGGACAGTCAGAATTGTGTAATTAAATATTACATTTTCTGCAGCACTATGAAGAAAACACAAGGATATACAATGAATAGGATTTTTTCAGTTTTAGCCTTATACAGACAAAATTATCTTTGTAACTGCCGTGATATTTACATCTTGCTATAGGACATGTATGGCTTTGTATAGACATTATGGCTAATGAATTTGTATCTTCAGGGATTAAAAAAACATTCCATTTACTTTACAAGCACACTCTCTGATCCTAAGCCTAATCCAGTAGAATTAGAGCAGGTCTGTAAGCAGATATGTAATTCCAAAAGAACCTGGAAATCATTTAATTTTAAAATCACATACACATATACTACTACACCTAAGCTATATATAACATGACTTTGTAGTTATATCATATCAAATAAATTACAGAAAAAGACGTTCTAAGATATCAAGATATAAAATTATAAAAATAGTCCAGTTGGAGATCTGTATGAACCTCCAGTTTTGGAAGCAACATAAGCAGGACAAATCAAATTCATTTTCATTAGACCGATCTGACGATGGCCTTTTTACCATTTTTTGTTTTTCAGCTCCTAAGACTTTGCATTTGTAAAGGCACTTGTAAAATCGCAGGAAAAACATGTTTATCTTGGCACAAGGTTTTTTTTTCCCATCTGATCCATTCCTTTTGCACTCAAATCTGAATGGGACTGTTACGACTCAAAACTTTCCATAAAATGTCAATGTAGAAGAGAAGGATTAAATAGAACAGGTAGAAGTTACAACACCCCCCCCAAACCCAAAAAACCCAACTGAACAAGCAAAAACCCAGAGCATTTTTCTCTTTTTCTCTATTTCACACACGATTTTAAGGTATAAAAGTGCTTTGTAAGTTTAATTACAGATAATGCTGTGTATATCTACTGCAAGATAGCATACAGTATTCTAAAAAAGGTAGCATTAATTTTAATACTACATTTTATAGCCTTGCCAGATACCAGCTAGGCCAACTGTTTCCAGCAGCTTAGGAAGGTAGAGGGACTCTTCGTTTGCTCTCATACCTATGTAATAAAGCTATCTGTAAGTGGTACCTGTGCATTCTATACATTATGACTATCAAAACTAAATTATCTTTTCTTTATCCCTTTGATGGGAGTCCTGAAACATTGTTGAAAGATTTCTGAACATGATAAAGGTGATAAGTTTTGGAAGAAAGAAGGCACATCAAGGGACACGTATGAAAATGTCATTTTTCTGTTGAGGTTATCTTGACACGCTGGGAATTTTTCAGTGTTAACTACGCATTAGCAGATCAGCAATATGACACACACACAGATGTAGGACAGGCTTAGAAATATCTGACTGTCTTAAAAATGCATGCCCCTCATAACATCAGAGAATAACATTTTGCTCATAGGCAGCCTGCTAGTATAGTATACAGCAAACATGTTATTCAACCCATTTTTATATATCCAAGGCTCTTTAGTAGCAATTACCACGTACCACTTCATATTTCGCACACTATCGTAGTAGGACTCTATGGGAAGGTATATGTGAGAGAGAGCACCGAGAGCTGCATTCAGAGTTTACGACATCACACAAGCTACTTTCTGAAAGCAGTCTAAAGACATTGTGAATATACATGCAATAGCCCATCCAGCCCAGCTGCGGTGATGGCATTGAGTAAAAAAATCTTATTTGGCCAAAGTATTTTTTCAGACGTTCAACAGTGAAACTGTAGTTTCACACTGTGTAACAGACGCGCTTTTCCCTTCATATTAGAAAAACCCACTGACTGAAGGAGTTGTTGCTCAGTCTAGGTAAAATATTTGAAACCATTTGGACAACTGATAGAAAAGCAGTAACAGAATACTGCCAAATTTTTCTACTAGATGATTCACACAATAAATTGGACAATTAATGAGCAGTTGCCATTCAAGCACAGCTCCTTCAGACTGGAAATGGGGTATTTCTTGAAGATTTTGTGCTTTGACAGAACTTTGGGGTAGGAATATGCTTGTACTTCCATTCTACAAAAATGGTACTTCATTGCATACTTCTGGAGGAAAGTTTCCGTCATGGCCTTGTTGTATCATTAGCATGGGAGTCCACCAGTAATAATGAATTTGGATGATTAAAATCTAAGATTAGAAGGCATATGGAGTCACAGCAGTGCTAGAAGCACCATTGGAAGAAATAAAACTAACGAGTTCCTTAACAGTTAATGATCGCAGATAACAGAGTCTTCCACAGCATTTCCTGTCTTTTTCATCCTCTAGGAGAAGTGGCATTAACAGCATGGCTACTGAACATTTTCATGAGCTACATTTTATCTCTGGTACTTAAATTTCCCATAGAATTTCTATAAAGTATAGGTGAAATGATCTCTATTACATGCACTGCTTAAGACAGTGAAGCATTCTGTGACTTATTAGGTGGACTTCCGATTAAAATGATATTAAGAAATGTAGGTGACCTCATCAGTTGGAAGAGATGTTGACAAAACACAGCTTCCAAAATTTTCTTGTATTTGCATATATATAAATACCTGTGAGTTTCTAAATATGTATTTCAGGTATAAATGTAGACACAACAGTAAATTATAGGTATATGAGTATTCTTTTCAGCCATGCTGAGAAAGAAACGGATGAAAAATTTATCTCAGATGTAGAGTCTTAAAAAAAAATTAATCTAACAACACAGCATTCAAATAATGGAGGTTTATATGTTTGGGTTTTTTTTTAAAAATCAAAGTATCTTCTCAGTGGAAACACTGATTATCCTTAGAACAAAATTCACATTAAACAAAATTTAGTGCTCTCTTTATATCCACAAGATGGTGTAATTTATCCTTATATGAGGTGGTGGTTTAGAACATGGTGGTTTTGCCCTTTTCAAGTTTGGAATAAAATAATGATACAAAAAAGAAAAATCAGTTCATTTCACCGGATGGAAATATGTGCCTTGCATTAAAAATATCATCTGAACTGGCTGAGTTCAGAGTAGGGTTTATAATTCCTGCTTGCTTTCTTGCAGCGCAGCATGACAAAGAGACCACCACTCCAAATGTTTCCACTATATTTTTTTTAAAAGGCTTTGCATCACTATTCAGCTAAGCAGGAGAACTCTACCAATGACTACTTCCTCCTCCAGTGGGGAAAAACCCCCACATTTACTTAACTCTGAACCCACCACAGTGTAAGAAAGAGTAACAGTTACCAATGAGCAGCAAAAAGTAATATACTCTGTAGTCTGTCTTACCTAGTAGTATTTAAGTAGTATTTAAGATTAGAGCGAGATGATTCTTGCTATAATTTTACTGCATTAAATTGGGTAAATATACTAATCTATAAAATGTTCCTTTCAAATTTTCTTGTCCTCTCAAGCTTAACCGGAAACCTTCATTCTGCACTCAGTTGCTCAACTTTCTCCAGCATGATCTCCTTAGAAATCAAGCAACAGTACAAATTTACAGAACTGCACAGAGGAAGCTCCACATTTTTAAGAAGTTTTCTCTATTTGACTCTTCAAAAAGAGAAGTTAAATCAGGGTGCCCTTTAAGTAGAGAATCTGTAGAAATGCAGGTCTCAATTTGTCTCTGAAATGATGGTGTTCTTTGCCATCACACAATTTCTACTATATAATCCAGAAATTAGATTATTGCCCTGGGTTTAGAAGTTCAGCTCCACCAAACTGTCTGAGATTTCATTATTCAGTACTCCTTGGAAGACTGAAAAGTAGTAAAGGGGATGGGGAACGGAAAGACAAGTTATACTGATGAAGGTTCCTAAAGTTCCCCAAATTTGGCAATAAAAAAATCACTCCAAAAGCACGACAAGCAAATGGAGTTAAGAATACACATTTATGGCATTTCTGAGGTTTGTTTTTCCAGGTGAAAAAATCACTGTGCTTCAGAGTTTCAATGAGACAGAAGCAGGTAATAGTGGAATTCTGCATATTTATTCTTTCAGGATCCTGGAAAAAGCAGACATACATTTGCAGGGAATACATTTTGTTCTTTAGCCAATAACGGGGACTTTTTACGATTCTGATTGCTATAAATCCTTACAAAATAGAAACCATGTCAATACTCTTTATTAAATTATTAGGCCTACTCAAAAAATTGCCTCAACCTCAGTCAATAATAACAGAGCCTTCCCATCTCCAACTGTGCTGAAATAATTACAAAGTCTGTATTTTGCGGAGGACCTACTTAGCCAACCTCCAGTAACTCAGGTCATATGTTAAAGAGAGCACATGTATCACACCACTTACTTTTAACGTTGTTTCACACGTTGTCTTATAAACTGTTAAGTTTTTTTTTCAGGTGCATATAGCTTTGCCACATCATAACAATATTTTACTGAAATCCTCCGTTCTTCATTCCTGACTCAACTGCTTCTAGCAATTAATTTCTGTCATTACAATATTGTTATTTTCAAAAGTTAAAAAATGTTTCTAAGCAAGCCAGCTAAAAATGAAATAAGTAACGCAAGTTTCAAATCCTCCCCAATGAATACAGCAGAGGGGGGATATGAGATCTCAGTAATTGGGATACCAGAAATATAAGTTGCTTTATCTCTGTGACAGAGAAGAACTGCAGTCTCATGCAGTTCATGATTCTTTATGACTACTTCTGCGTCACCTAAACTTACACCATTGATGCCATAACCGGGACAAGGACAAAATAAAAAAAAAAAGCCACCATCTAACTGCAGGCACTTACCTAAGATACCCAAAGTGAGGATGATTTACACCCTGAACAGAGTAAATGAGCTTTTGGAGCTCTCTCCACTGACTACAAAGGGAGCTTGGAACAGCTAACTTCATAACTTGGGTGTATTAGTTATGTATACAAAGCTAAGTGGGCTGAAACCCAGCTAATCTCTCTGGCTGACTCAACAGTGACAAGCTAAGAAGAGGTATACATAAAACTTGATAAAGATGACTATTCCCAATGATTAGTGAAGCACATGCAACTGGTTCAGAGAAACCTTTTTGTCACAAAAGATATCAAAAAAGGAGATCTGGTCAATAACAAGGTACCATATTTTCTCTATGTTTTTATGTTTTTAAATAGAAGGAAAACAGTTAAGAAAGAACACTGAAACAAAAAACCAAAAATGGATGATCTAACTTCTATCAAACAGGACAAAATATGCTTGGTACTAAGGACTGCTAAGGAAATGAAAACTTGACTAACAGTATATTTTTGCTGTAGGAAATAGATGAGGAAGGAAAGGACAGAAAGGTCCTACAGAAATATTCTCATTACAATAAGGTTTTAATTACTAAGAAGTTTGCAAACCCTTTACCTATAGCAGAATAGAAGCAAAAGCACAAACCAGGCAAAATTGAGGTCTTAATAAAATAGGCTTAAAAATCCAGAGCTCCACTGAACTCTTATTAGTATCTTATCATTAGTATATCCCACCTTTTAAACTTACCTCTATAAAGCCCAAAGAAACCTTCGTAACGTAGCACTTTCTTGAAGCAATCAAAGCTATTTTTATACATAAGCTCTCCCACAAAAGAGCCTGTAGAGCGCTGGTTTTGCATTCGAGTTTTTACCAAATCAATTGGGTAGACTGCAGTGGCTCCAACAGCTGCAAATAAAAATCAAGCTATAAGAAAACATGATTTTGCATTTGCAGTGTTTGACTGCAACTGTCATCTTCCACATTTATATCTCAAATATCAGTTGTATCTTTTTTCTCCATGATATATTCTGGATACATTAAACTACCTCCCACAGTTTTAACCAAAAGCACTTCCGGGCCCTACCTCATTATTAATCTGATTCTTCTGAAACTGGTTTGGTGACAAATCAGATAGCAACACCACCTGCAAACTCCAATGGCTCGTAAATTCCAGAACTCTCGTAGACCAGATGACCTCTTCCCCTTCAATCTTATAGTCATCCCATCCCTTAGACACGGCTTCAAGGGAAAGACTGAGAAGCCTTCCACACTTAAATGAAAGGCAGAAGGAGAAGAAGGGCAGAAGAAAAGAAGAAAAAACCCAAACATTGAAGAGGAATGTTCTTTTGCTCAGCCATGACTAACCTCCAGCAACTGAACCAAGGGCAAACCTGTACGCTGATTCTGCAATCTGGATGAGAACAGGTCGAGACAGATCGCCTGGAGCTTTCTGTCAAGGCAGGATTTAAAACAAAAGGAAAGACAAGAAAAATAATCAGAACATTGTATTTCACGAGAGAACATCTCATGATCAGACAGATATAAGTATAAAGATACCTGGAGAAAATCCTACAATACACTGAGGATTTTGTTTTCAATTATTATTTCTTTTCCACTGATTTCTAAGTGCCATATAATGTAGCCTCTTCAGATTGGAATACCAAAGAAAAGAAAGACTGATACTACTCCAAAATCAGTGGTCCAAATGTGCATATGAGGGCACACATATTGCATCTTAAGTCATTAATTTTCTACAGCTAAAAGCAACTCCAGTTTGGAATTTCTTTCTACTATCACCAAAACCAGGTATACCTATTACTTCTCAGGCTATCAAAACAAGTATTCAAGCATTGTTCATACATATTAGCTAAAGGAGAATAACGTTTCATAAAGCACCCCCACAATTTCATTTTGCTCACAGTATATAAGTGCTAGATTCAACCCAATGAAAAATAAACTTCAGAAGTGCTTCAGATTTAAAATTGCTATTTAATGAAACAAAAGAATTAGGAAAACAAAGTTCTGCAGGGTTGTTAAGACACTTTTTGTAATACTTTTTTTTTAGGATACTACAAGTAAAAGGACAAAATAAAAATATGGATATATTTTTTCCTGAAAATGTGTTTAGGCTTCAGCTAATATTCCAGTGTGGCTGGAGTTGGCCAGAAAGTAAGTTGAAGGTATCAATGTAGCTGAATATCTTTTCAGTCTCAGCATCAAGCAGCTGACATCAAAAAGGAATTGGATGGAAAAATGAAAAGGTAGGACACAGATGCAGAAGAAATGGTAAGATTTAAGCAGGTTCATATGTCCTAGCCTCTTAAAATGGCATAAATCATACAAGCAAAGATAGTGGCCCCAAAGCAAAAATTGGAGAAGCTGCTACTTTCACCATCGCATTTTTGGCTACATTTTACTGCCACCTATTGTAACTTACATTACTTGATATTCAGTCCAATGCAAATGCTTTTAACTCCTTTAGGAGTCTTCTAGGAATAGATGGTGAGCTTTTGGGAGCCAACTCATTTGAATTAATCCCAGCACAGTCAACATTTAGTCACTGCTCAAACAAACAGAAAACCGCCACCCTAGATACTCTCTTGGAGCGGTGGTGGGGGTGTTCACATGTAGGGGAAGGAGGAGAAGAAAGAGAAGCAAAGGAGATGCATGTGTACACACACACACACACACAGAGGCCTGACAGTCCTAAAAATGTAGCCTGCATCAACTCATTGTGGTCAAACTGGCGTCTCCGCACAGACCCAGAGCAGGAAAAAAAAAAACCAACAAAAACCCCTTAGCCTCACAAGACACAAAGTTAAGACTGCCTTAAAATAGAGACAGAGAAAGAGAGAAACAGAAACAGAGGGTTAGTTTTTAATCTATCTGTATAGAAACTTGTGTCAATAAAAATATGATATGCTACAATAATATGAAAGCTAAAAAATCAACAGGTTTGACATTTAAAGAACACTCCTATTTCTTTTTGCCTCAAACACAAAAAAAGTTCATTTTCTGTTATACCACTGAAAGTCAATATCCTTTAGTTTTTGCAAATGCACAGAATATTAATGCTTTTACCGAAACTGTGATGGTAGACTAAACATAATCTCTTATATTTTGATATTCAGCAGAGCATAAGGCAAAGCAGAGAATACTCTGAAGCCGGGAACATGCACGTGTGTTCAGAACAAGGGCTGCCATTTCCTAGGCTAGATGCTGAATTTACCATCCATATTCGAAGCAGGAAGTCGTCTTTCCTCATTAAAAAGAACAGAGAGCAACAGAATCACAAAACATGAACACCTTAATTAGGTATACACCTAATATTTACTGAATAGCTGGATGACACTCATATACATTTTATCTTTCCAAAGTAAATTTACATTTAACCTGTCAAAATGCAGCACAGAGAAGAGATGGAGAGGACATGACACAGGTTAAAAAGAAATTCTAACAAGAAGGTATTCCTCACAGATATTACAGAACACAAGAGAAAAGCAACTTGGCTGACAACACAGAAGGAGGTTGGCTATCTATTTACCTGGCACTGGAAACAGATAATAGCATCATACTGGCTTCTGTTCTTACCTGCCTCTGAGCCTCGGCGAGGTTGTAGGGCAATGTCCCTTCCTCCAGAGGAGCAATTCTTTCGATATCAGCTAATGTCATGCGCCTGAGGAAATTAATTCAGCTTAGCGTTTGCTTAGAGATGGGTTTTCAGATCACAAGAAGTTACCTGCATGTGACCACTACACTACAATCTCCTGTTCCCCAACACCACCTCCCAATCCTTCCAAGAAGGAGAGAGGAGGAAAGGAAAGAGAGGAGGATAGATAATTCTCCACTTACCCCCGTGGCTCATATAGATCTGCTAACTGAAACAAGATGTCAACTTCCATGGGTGTAACCTGACCAAATTTCTGAGCTGCCAGAACAAACTCCTCTGCAACAGAATAAAAATACAGAAAAGAAAAACTAATCAAACCAGAACAAATAATCCAGAGCATCCCAGTGTTGCTTTATATTTTAGTATTAAGTAGAAGATGCTGGTGGGGGAGGGAGAAAGGGAATAAAAGTGACCCACCACAAAAGTGTTCCTGCCACTCCATAAATGTATGTTTTAAATGGTCTATCCTTCATGCAAATAAGTACAACTCTCTGGTCTTAAAGCTTAGCGCTATCAGCAGGATTTAGGATATTTAACATACGGTATCAATCAGTTGCGGGTCAGAGGGAAAAAAAATAAAAAGCAAACAGAAAAAAACCCCAAGAGTCAAGAGATGTGGAACTTTTCATGCATAGTCCCAATAGGCCACATTAATGAAACTTTGGCGTTGCACAGGGAATTCTCTATAGAAGTGGTTAGATATAGCAGATAACATCTTGTTCCAAGCTTGTAGATCAGCTTACTGTGCCGCCAATACAAGTTTATGGAATTCTTCAACTACCCTTGAAGGTCACTTTAATAGGCTGCCAATTTGGCAGGAGTCCTAGGAAGTTTTTTAAACTTTTAAATATCTTTACATACTTTCCTCACCCTGCCCCCACCGCCAGTTTACTAGGACCTTTTCCTGATTGAAACAAAATGAAAAACCTGGAGGGTGGACTCCAACAGGAGTGTACAAAACTGAGTGGTGTACCAAGGAATGCTAACAAGGCAGGCTTTCTCCCTCTCCCATTGATTTAAAAGCATACAGATGAGGTCTTTCCCTCCACCCACCCCAACCAAACGCCCAAGGAAACTTCCAGACTGCAAACATTTCTACCAACCCTTAGTGACTTCCACATCTTTTCTATTTCCAGCCAGAGTACTGTAGATCTTTCTAATGAGCTCCATGTTGTTAAGGAGAGAATTAAATCCATTAAAATAGGAAAAGCTGACCTGATGGGAAGTGGTACCTCCAGCAGCCTAGAGTAGAGACAGTAAAAGAAGAAAAGAGAAAGGAGACTGTTACAAGACTAAGAAAAATCTTGAAATAAAGGTTTTCAAGCAGTGTTATTTTACAAGAGTGACAGTAGCACAGGGTTGCTTTTTTAAAAAAACCTGCAAAATAAAGAAAACTATGAAAGATTCTTATGTTACTGAAACTAATCATGACCAGAATGTAAAACTCTCCCCACCCTACAAACCTAAACAAATACATATGCAGGATTATAACAACATAACCAGTAGTAATTTACAAAGTTCAAGTTTCAGTACTGCTTCAGTTGGAAATGTTTCATAAGTTGGCTTATTTCTAGTAATGAGGAAATCTACTTCTACATGTAAAGTACATTACTATACAGAAAATTTCAACAAAGTCAAAACATATTCTGAAAAAGGTCAACTGAAACATTTAAATTCACAGGCATTTCAAGTTACGGAAAAACAGCAGTAAGCTCTCAGGCTTATATCAGGCAGTCAAACAAAATGGGAACAATAAGGCTTGAACAGTTATTCATTCTCAAATGAGAACTGAGCCTAAACCTTCATTTTAAAGTGGTATTGGGTCTGCACACAGAAAAATTATTGGATCAATTCCCTATTTAAAGTATAAGATCAGTGATCAAGCAAATTTCTGAAAACAATGCATAAGCTTGCCAAAATTTAATTGACCTTGAGGGAGAATAAAAAATCTTATCTTATGTTTTATGAGAGAGTATATGACCCAGGAAAGCTGATAACAAGACTGGGGAGAGAATCAAGGAAGAAAGTATCAGATCTCATTGTCAGTCCCTAAGTCTTCTGGCTATGCTTTTTGCTGTCTGCTTCTTCCAATATTCTGTCCAGAGTTTGCAGTTCTCATCACTTCACACATCTCCCTGGAATTCTCCCTTGCAAGTCAAAGCAGAACAGATTTCTTTAAACCTGGATATGGCCAGACTTTGGATTACTTGGAAAGTGCTACTACAAGTTCTCAAGACTAGAAACTGGGATCAAAACTGAACGTATCTTTTTTTTTTCTTCAGTGAAATTGCAGAATTGTAATATTTAATTTGGTTTATGCACTTCAAGCTGAAAAAAAGTGTGCACTCAAGTGTAACAACTATCAGTTAATATATAGTGAATGTCCCTGGGTGATGTTCCAGTTCATACACTGCCCCAGGTGCTTGGAAATTACACTCAGGAGCTTAGAATTGACATTACAAAGCAAGTTCTTTGAGGATGACTTCCTAAGTGGGATGCAATGGAATTTTGACATATTTGACACAGTCTACTATGACAGAATGACTGGAAATAGTCAGGCAAACTCTACATTTGTAGGCCATACTAAGGTTCATCTACATGCTTTGTCTTTTGTCTCAGGAGACCAGGAACATTGAGGATACATATTCTGCAATAAGGGTTAACTTCCATATGTGTACATAATAACTGCTAAACTTAAAAACATGCATCCATAAGCTGGACTACGTGCCACTTATAGTGGTCGAGATACATAAAAAAGAAATCCCATGTCTGTATCCCAGGTCCTTCCCAGTTGGGATACCAGAACTACTCACAGCTACTAGACATTCTTCTACAAATGGTGTCAGCATGTGTGGCCGGATAGTGACCATAATGTCCCTGAAGTCCATAGCTGTGACTCTTCCAGCCTGAGCATTGTCTCTCTGCACAAAAGCTTGTTTTGCATGTTCTAACTGTATCTCCTGAAAACATATGGGGGGGAAAAAAAAGTTAGGTTCAAAATCATCACTTTAATAGCTAGATTTTATATAATGCAATCCTACAAGATATCTCACACTTAACAAAACATGATTACATGTAATCTAATTTTAATTGGATATTGTATGTGTAACTTTCAGCCTTTTCTATTGGTGGCATATATGGTCTCTATCATTGAGCTCAATATCTAGGACAACCATCATGATTTCTCTGCTGTCTGGACATTAGGTCATGCAATTCATTAACTGAGAAATGGAGGGCACGTATCAACACACCAGTGCAGGTAATCTCCCACTCATGAACATTAAAGTGTTCCATGATGTGTATTAGCCAGTTTATTGCATGTGTCACAGCAGGTCAAAATACTTTCTGTAAAAGCGTTTGCTACTCCTTGAATGAGGACAATGCAATCATCAGAGATTTCCACATCGACACCCACTAATCTTGAAAGCATTCCCTCAAAAAGAATCCTCATTTAAAACATGAAGTTATTTGTCTACAAAAGACACCAGCAGTTTAACTTAGAACTCCTTGTATCGTGACTGATTAAAGATCAGTTCTCAATATTTCAGCAGTAGTAACAGGCAAAGATCAATCACAAGCATTATCTGATGCAACCACCTGATAATCTCATTTTGTGATTCAAATGTACCCCTGAGAGAAGAGGGGAGAAAAAAGGCATTTAATCTCTCAAAACTGTATCTTTTCCCACTGTGACCTTCACCCTTTCTTCATAAATTACTGTTAGACTACTTTATTCGTGTTTTTTTATTTTTCATTTAAAAGGAACAATCCTGCACAGATAGTAACTTGATAATACATACGAACTTTTTGTTCAGTTCTACAGGTTTGCCAAAACCAAAAATACCCTTTGGTGATGTAGTTAGACTTCCCAATCTATATTTCTTTGCTGAATGGGGGAAAACAAATCATTGCCATGTCCTCCCTTTAGATTTCAAGGCTTATAAAAACTTCTTCACTGGAAATACAGTGCTTAGTCTGAATACATTTTCATAATCAGTTATTCAGAAAATGGAATCAGAGCAAAAGTATGTCAGCAATACTAAGCAAGTCTTGCAGTGAACCATGACACTATCCTATTATTTCCATTATATTTGCAAATATATGCCTTAGAAGTCATATTAAGCCAAGACTCAGGCTAGTCAAGAATCCCCAGCACGATGTATTAATGGTGAATATGATCTCCTGTAAGTTGATACTTATCTCACAGCAGCATTCAAGGGACTAGGGAGTGAAGGGCGAAAGGCAAATTCAGCCGGCGCAGGATCAGACCTGCCGGAGGCCTGCAGCCACCATCCCTCCTTCTGCTCATGCCACAGCCATTGATGCATGCTGCCACTCAAACCATGCTTGTCTTTTCATTTCAGCCTCCTGACCTCTCCAATTTTAGTCCTAATTTCTAATTAAATCACTGTACCCTGACCTGAAAAGTATGATGAAAACCTCCTAATATATTAGGCAGAAGGAGGAAAGGGGTGGGGGGGGGAAAGGACTGATCAATGTTTCAACACTGCGTTTCACTCACAGAATTATTCAGAAATTTCTGCTTTTGATGAGAAACACTTGTGGGGGTTATAATTTGAAGTGTTACAATTTCAGTTCTGTCACGTTTCCTTTACATTACAGCCCCCTATGTGGAGGTGTTACAATTCAGCAATAATATTCACTCTGGCTGGATGCAGCCGTGTAAGCTCTTGCTTCACTCCAATTGTGACTGTAATTTCAAGAGAAATTTGGAAGCAAGCAATTTTGGGAGGTTTACAGTGGGAGGAGCACAAGAACACAAAAAAACTTTGTCAGCTTGAGGCAGGCAGCTACTCAGGAGGCAGAGAGCTCTGAAGAGGAGTTAGGTATAGTAACTCTTGTATCCCTAAATACTCACCACATAGCAGGTGGAAACGTATGAACAAATGAACAGAAATGTTTGTCATTAAGTGGCAGCATCACCAAAGAAAAAATAAATCTAATTTAGCAGAAGGATTACAGGAGAAACTGTGAATGTTGCTTTCTCCACCTTCTCTCATTCAATTTGTTTTAACCACTGAAACTGCTGGCAGTGTTGCGCTGGCAGAATCCAGCACTAAAATGCAGTAAAAAACCTGGACACCACTTGCAGAAGTCCAATCTGTTACCATCTGTGTACACCCGTCAGCGAGTTTGGAGGTACGTATACCATTGGTGGGACCTTGGCTGACAGTGATGTCTCAGCCACAGAAACAAAGCGGGGCTCACGTTCCAGAGAGATACATTAAGTGCATGTTTCTTGTCATCACCCAGCTAATTGCAAAAAGGCTGTTAGTACTACAGTTGAGTACAAGCCAAAACACCCCATCCTCTCCTTGCTAACATGATTCCTTTCAATCTTCTTGGTACATGTGGAACCCACTAGAGAGAAGAATTTAATCACTTGGTTAAACACATGGTCAAGGACTCAGTGCTGCCATTTGCCCATACTCTTGTCAGCTAGGAAAAAGCCGCTTAGCTGTACATACACAGCAAGACAAAACTCTGAACAGGATGATGTCAGTCTTCTGGAGCTCCCTATTCGCACCTCCTCCTTAGTTCAGAAATGAAATGGTTTAAGCATACTGCAAATAGATACAGAAGACTCATCCCACCTTCTCAGAAAGGTAGGGTGTTTTTTAGGCTATGGTTATTTTGAGCTGTGCTATGCATTTTCCAGTTCTACCAAGCAGAAAAAAGCACAGGGACCTTCAGCCACGTGACATTCCCAAACCATGACCATGGCAGCGACACAGCATACAAGAATATGCAGACCATTACATGGTAACACACTTAGTCTCAAAACTAAGTTTCTCCTATAAAGTCTGTCACAAAAAACCAGACAGATGTCACTTCTCTAATCACTGTACATTGCATACCAACGTAATAAACTCCTTAAAGTGTTTAACTCAAAAGAAAGGCTATCCATTCCCTCAGTCTCCAAGCTTGAAAGTTGAGACATCTCACAGCATGACTAACTACAGTTCAAAATGAGGCTCACTAGCTACTAGCAATTTATCAGGGAGATCTTTATGAGATGTTCGTAACATCGCCTATGCTCTGTATATGCAGCTAATATAGAAAATACCACCTTAAAAATAAACTGAAAAACAATAAATCAAAGTTGTAGTGTTTAGAGATGCTATCTGACTTGCAATAATTTTTGTTTCACCTATTTCAGTCCAATATTGTTTACCTAGACAGATTAAGATTTAAAGAAATACAATCCTCATTGCTTTGCAATACAAAGTACACATCCTAAAGAACCTTCTCCAACTAGACTTTCTGTAAACTTACACATACTTAGAAAGCAAGCTTCTCCCTTGATGCTGGAAGTCCAGAATTCTCCCAGGTAGCACAAGACTTTGTGAAAAATTAATTTGCACATCACGGCAGGCATGCTGGCACCAGAATTTTCATGAAATTATTTCCTATCTAGAGATTTTACCTCAGCTTTCACTTACAGCTCATTAAAAGCTTCTTTACTTTCCACTTAGATAGAAATTTATGTTTGGATTCCATCACAATGGATCTACAAGTCATCAGATACAGCACAATTCTTGCCACTGGAGTAGATCCCGGGGTTCAATTATAAAGAGTACTACTTCATCAACTAATATGCTGGGCACAAATAAATTCCCAGACAATGTGGAAATGGATTTACCAGGCCCACATATAAGCATATGTTAAAATTCATCCTGCAGAATAGATTTTACATGCTGAGAAAGGGGCCAATGTTGCTCTTAGTGAAGCAGACTTGCCACTTAAGTGATGATGGAACATGACCATATCCAAACAGATATAGATGTGACAGATATATAGTGGAGACATATGAGCTAATTTTAAGCTAGCAAAGTAAGAAGCAGGGTAAAACAACACACCTTGAGCTCTGGGTTGATGCAAATAGATTGTTAACTGTATTAGAGTCAAGCAGTTTGGAGGCTATACTTTTGGGCATCTCTGTTACTGTAGACAAAAAAAGTGCTGGCAGGATATAAATATTCAGAATCCCAGATAAACCCTTCTTATTTAAAGCCAGAAGAGATCCATCTTGTGCATGGATAAAATATATTCTTATTTACCACGTACCTTCAGCTTTGCCAGAAGTGATGATCAGCCCAAATACTGCAACAGATAATGAATATGTAACAACTTTATGTGGCATAATAGGACCCAACGTGAATGAATTTGAATCTAGCTGGATTATTTCATTAAAAGTTGCAAATTGCATTGTACTTACAAAGCAGTACCTGAAGCACCTTACAGAACCATCTGGTCCATGTTAAGTGCAATGTAAAGAGCATTCACACATCAGGAATGCAGAAAGGTAATTTGGTATCCACTGTGGTCTCCTGCTGTCTAAGGTCCAAGGTCTAGACATCAGACCAAGAAGACTGACTCATGCACAGGCAGAATGTCAGAAAGAAAGGCTGAGTACTAAAAGTTACAGAGCTTAAAGGAAGATTTCTGTGCCTGTGAACATTAACTCTCCTATTTGTGCTGAGAGTCATTTCTGCGCCCAAACTTCAGTATCTATAATACAACGCTGCAAGGCAAGAATCAGCAAGGAAACCTATGTGTTTCAAAGATTTACAGTTCTAGAAAGTGGGTAAACAGATGTACCCAATTTCTGTGACTGACTGAGCATCCTAACAGACTGTACTGATAGCAGACAACTTCAGCAGAGTCTTAGGACAATTAATTTATTTGAAAGTCCTTGCTGCCTGCACCAATGCTGAGAGCATCTTTATTAGCAGCCTTAGAACTTTTCCTGAATGCATCTCACCTCTCTAGAGGACACCCACAATTGTCATCCTTATTCTCCATGTTTATGCTCTTCCTCCCTCTTTCTGTCCTATATGGATCATCACCAAAAGGGCTGTCTGGCTAATGAGGACCACTGACGTGTTCCAACACAACCTTTTACCCTGCACTGCAACTAGCTAAGATTCACTTTTGCAGTAGAGCCGGTAAAAAAAAAAAACAAACGAGG
Source organism: Aptenodytes forsteri (assembly GCF_000699145.1). Lineage (NCBI taxonomy): Eukaryota > Metazoa > Chordata > Aves > Sphenisciformes > Spheniscidae > Aptenodytes > Aptenodytes forsteri. The sequence continues at coordinate 1,357,125 of NW_008796063.1, forward strand.
CGGGGCAAGACACAGCAAAACCAAATACAATTCTCCCCAGAATATGATCACATCCAAGAAAAGTCCTTTTAGACAAGGAAAGAGGAACACCCCTCCATAGGATGAGAAAGCCTAGTAGTTAGGACTCATCTCCAAAGTTAGAAAACTCCTGCCTCAGCTCTTGCTTTTCCTAATTCAAAGAAAAAACACAAAAGAACCCAAAGACACAAAGAAAGAACTCAAATCTTCCAAATACTCAGCCAAGAGGTTACGAGCTCTTTTAGACCTGTGGCTCTAACCTCCCTCAACGCCCCCCCCCCCTTTTTTTTTTTTTTTTCACGCCCCCCCCCCTTTTTTTTTTGGCAAAAAAGTGTCCTTTTTTCATTCTGGGTTTTTCTTCAGGTTTTCCTCAGATCTCTAAACAAACAGATACATGAGCCAAACAGGATTGGTACTCTGTTAAGACTGTGATTTTAATCCACTAAAATCAGGATACATGAAGATCGGAACACATGGTCAGACACTTTTTCCTAATCAAGCGACACATTTGGTTTTTTATCCAAAAGAGGTTCTAGTTCACTATTCTGTCACAAAACTGTTCTATGTCTTAGCTACTTAGGAGTCACAATAGTCAACACAAAACCTAAGGGAATACGATTTAATCATGTGATACCTGACGTCCTCTTCATACAAAGTTAATTAGGCTCTGTTCTACAAAGTCAATTTGAAACATTTGTCTCAATAGCATTATCTTAATTATTCCTCATCAAAATGATACCACCTCCTACTGTGAACTAACATACTTGTGTAAACAAGAAAAAAAGAAACCTTGCAGTCTTGAAGCAGGTTCCCATTTTAAAACTCTCTAGTGTAAATACTAATACAGGCATTAAGTATTCAGAAGGAATACAAATAAGAAACTCACGTGTTTTACGACTTCAAGGATCACTTTTCCTACTGAAGACTATTTTTAACAGTACTGCTGAAATACAGATAATCTGTTTATTTTTTTATTAGCACAATATTTTCTGTAACAAAGTACCCTAAAGGGTGAATAGCCAAGAATTCCTTGCAAAAGAAAGACTGTATTTTATTCTCTATATACCACATTTCCCTGAGATACTTTTAATTCAAAAAAGGCCAAAAGTAAAGAAGAGTGTGGAAAGGGCTTGCAGCAAAACAACATCTTTATTGGATATCAGGACTGAATTAAATACAAATTTGGTAAACATGCTGTCTACAGACAGTACTTCTTCTTAATACCAGTGTGGTAACTGGGTCCAAAATGTTCAGTACTGTTATTTAGCATTCTTTGACTCATGCAATTTAAATATACAGGAGATTTTCAGACTTTGAGGTCTAGGTTTTTGATTTCACGTCTCTTGTCTACACAACAGTGTAGAGAAGATCACCTTCTGTGCACAGATGCCAAAAATGAAAGAAATGAAAAAAAACCCAGATAGCCTGAATCAGCAATTTTACCACAAGTATATCCTATTTATCAACACACTATTAAAGTCCAGCACTCTGACTGTAAAAGCCTACACTCATCTATCTTGCAACTTTCCTACCAGCGTGGTATTTGGTAAGTTTGCAAATACTTTGATTCTTGCATTCTTCTTATTACTCTTGAAAAACTGTATTGTATTAGACCCACCAGTAAAAACTGGGTGAACTCCGCATATGTTAGGTGTCTTTTTCTATCCTTTCCAAAATGCAGCTGTACGAACTCTGAATTCCAGTTAAACGGAATGTGTTGATGAATTGTGGTCTGGCCAAAAACTTGCTTAGCATCCTCTGGGAAGAAAAGAAAAATGTTCATTTAATAATAAAATAAAATAACAATAGATACAAGCATGTATTTATACAAGTAAAACAAATATGGTATTTTCTAACAGGAAAGCTACACCGTTCATACAAATTAGTAACATTGTAAAGCAAACCTGATTTTTTTGTTGACCAGTATCATAACAAATGAAAAGTTTTGAACACCCTCACAAATGCAACCTCTGAATAATCTCTTTATTTGTGAAGTTTTATACTCACAGCATTTGATTAGAAGAGACTCAACTAGATATTTCAAGTTTCAAAGTCAAGCAAGAAAAGATTAAAATTAAAAGACAATTTATAAAAAGATTACTAAAGCTAACCAATTTTCAGCACTATCTTTTCAAGCTGCTAACAATGAAAATTTTGTGTCACTATTATTCAGGCTTTTGTATTATTCACAGAGTTCTCCACATTCAAGCAAATCAACTACAAAAATACTAGTATTGCAAGATCCACTTTTCTGTAGTTACCTTACAGGAGCAGTGACACGCAGGACAGGGGATGGGGGGGACATGGCAGGCAGGAACACAAACGTATCACCAGCTCCAGCACTAAGCAGACTTTAACCCTAGACCTCTGCTACAAGGAGGGGGGCAGCAGGACAAGTTTGTTTGATCACACCTAAATGCAAGCTTCATACTTTAGTTCAGTTTAGTAGTCGTAACTGGGCAATGGTTTATTACAGGTTTGGCAGATTTTTTGGTAATACATGGCATTTTTGGTGAAGAAACAACTATTTGAAACACACCAAGTTATACTATCAGTAATATGGACCATACATTGCTGGAACTGGACTATACATATTTTAACTAATGGAAACAGCAACAAGATCTGAGGAAGTACTTGTCTCACACGACAGCGCCCACTTCAATGTGACAGTCTGTCTCGGCCAAAAATATAGGGCAAAGATATCTTCTGAAGACAAGCTCAGGGCCAGAGGTTCCCAACTGCTATACATCTTCCTAACTGACGTATGACTCCTCCAGCAACACCAGCCAAGAGCCAGTTCTTGTCTCCTGCTAGTTCCTGCAGGAGACACTCCCTACCCACAGGCAGGGCCAGGAGCTGGTCTCTTGCCCCCTTCACGCTTTGTGGAAGAAAGACCAGGAGCCCAAACGCAGAGCTCCTGTCTGTCTCTGCAAGCAGCAGAGCTGGAAGCCAGTTCCCAAGCACGGCTGGTGCCTGGGGGCGAGGAAATCAGCACAGCTTTGTGCCTGCCTGTGTGCAGAACAAGCTGGGAGCCGCCTCGCTAGAGCCAGCCTCTGCCTACCAGGCAGGCCTGGGAGCTGCCTTCCACCTCACCCCAGCGCCACAAGCAATGGTGGGAGCCGACCCCTTGGAGCCGTGAGATCCCATGTCCTGCACAGGTTGAGTTCTGGCTTCTGGTTCAGCCCATGCCAGCCAGGCACAGCGGCTCTGCTGACCTGGGGAAACCCAGCCAGGGTGAAATTCCCACTTTCAGGCAAGGAAGAAGGAAAAAGTGAGAGCAGGGGTGGGATGGCCAAGAGCCAGGAAGATGTTAGGAAGTGCCCAAGTGAATGAAGAATAAAGACATAGGAAAAAATGGCCCCAAGGAGGTGAAAGGGACACAGACCCAAAAGCACTGCAGCTGGTGTTACCCACAAGGACAGCTTGTTCTAAAGCATGGGGCTGTTCATACTCTGAGATTCACGGGGAGAGCAGAGATGATACTGTGAACCTCTTCCCATCCCTCAACACAGTCAGTAGTTTCATCTTTAAAAACACACCACCCACTGATCCCAGGGAATCAGTGGTGAAAGAACAAGCTGGATTTAACTTACGAACAGAAAGACTGACCGCAGTTAACCTCAAATTCTTAAAATTCAGAACTTCAAGCCCTAATGTCCTATGAGAATTTTCTTCAAGCAACATCAGATAGTGCCCCCAGGACAGCATTGTTCATTCATGTCTTCAAGCTCCATCACAGCCAGCTTAGATCTCATCTGCCAGCATTCTCCAGGAGCAAAATTCTGCTCTCGGGGCAACAGGAGGGAAAGCAAATCAGTTCAGGGTGAGGTCCTGTCCCTCTACTGAATGTCTTTTATTTAGGATGCTTCCTACTGACACAGCTCGAAGCACCTTGCCACATGTCATTGGAGACCACCTCTGTAAAGTTCCTGCTTTCTGCCAGACTTCCTTCCCCACCCCTCAAAGAAGGGAACCAGCATGAAGAAGACAGACCATGTTGTCCGCAAGCAAGAGGAAATTAAGGCTTTCTCTTCCTGGTAGCAACCACTCTGCTTTTCCAAAGGAATGAAGATATTCCCGAACAGCTCTGGTACCTGTCTCTTGCACAGAAATCAGATGCTCATCTGCTTCCTCCTTCTCTCCGATCCCATCTCCTGAATTTCCCCAGAGCAAGACACTGATATTGTTTGGATGAGATAAGAACAAGTCACTGTTTAACCAAAAGCTATGTTTGATTGGACTCCAGATTTGTCTTTGTCAGAGAAAAAAGGTGCTTTCTTACTTGATGGGAGGTAAGAGATAGGAAAATCTTAGCTAGTATAAAAGTCTCAAATTCCTTTTGATGGGGCCAGGCTCCTCACAATCTTTACTTCAACTTGTTGACATATGAAAGTTACAGAGTATCCTCTGATTATGCCACTGTAATTTTATTTTAATTAGTTACCATACATTAGCTATCTTGAAGGAACAATGCATCTTGCTCCCCCAACTCTGTGCCTTGTAAACCCTCCTTAGTTGTGTCCCAAAAGAAAAAATCCAGCTCAAGAAAATCAAACATCAAGAAGTGAAAAGAATGGTAATTTCAGACTAAAGACAATGTTTAATTATTGGCATTATAAATGGCAAAGGAACTCTCAGCAATGGAACTTAAAACTTCATCAAGCCAGCTAGGAATATATCCAGGGCATTTGCATTCCCTTGTCTATTTTAGAGATTAAAGGCTACATGCATGCCTCAGGAGTTCATGTAAGTACAAATATCCTTCCGAACAGTCCAAGCAGGAGATGTACACAATTTTTGCTATGACTTGGAAAACACAGACTACTGCATTAGTGTAGGTATTTAGTACAATAGCATGAGAACTCCCTCTGCTACTTGATCTTTTCAAAATCATACTGTATATTGATGTCAGTATGTCTTAGCAACTAATACCAGGTGCTTTTCTGACAGAGTACATGTTGGATTACACAGTGCAGGTAGCTGACTGGAAGATTGCCTACTGTGCTTCTACTGATTCCTTGATGGCATGTGTCCTGGTTTCAGCTGGGATAGAGTTAATTTTCTTCCTAGTAGCTGGTACAGCGCTGTGTTTTGGATTTAGGATGAGAATAATGTTGATAACACACCGATGTTTTAGTTGTTGCTAAGCAGTGCTTACACTAGTCAAGGACTTTTCAGCTCCCCATGCCCTGCCAGTGAGAAGCTGGGAGGGGGCACAGATATTCCATACCATGTGACGTCATGCTCAGTACATAAAGTGGGGGAAAGCTGGCCGGGGGGGCCGCTGCTCAGGGACTGGCTGGGCATCGGTCGGCGGGTGGTGAGCAATTGCATTGTGCATCACTTGCTTTGTATATTCTTTTATTGTTATTGTTATTACTATTATTTTATTTTATTTCAATCATTAAACTGTTCTTATCTCAACCCACAAGTTTTCCCACTTTTACTCTTCCATTTCTCTCCCCCATCCCACTGGGGTGCAGGGGAGAGTGAGCGAGCGGCTGTGTGGTGCTCAGTTGCTGGCTGAGGTTAAACCACGACAGCATGAGACATGGTACCCTGTTTGCCACTGCCTTTTTACACATACCTGGTACTTCCTTTTCACAACTATTTATGGTTCACAAACTCCTATATACACTCAGTGGACAGCATTTTTCCTCTTTCCTCGCCAGTCTCATCACCCATTCATCTACAACAATGTCACTGACTGAAGTCTTGCCTGTAGTCAGATTGCCTGATTCAAACATTAAAGACCATTCGTGCTCCATGAAAAAATCTTAAGTGTTTTAGCCTGTGATTTAACCATCAAAATGTATCCAATTACATACTAGAACTCACTCCAAGTTATTGTTCAGTTCTAACAGTATCATCTCCTAATCATCGAAGTCCAGTATTAAAATAAAAAATGGACAATTTTAAAATGTAGTTTCACCTTAAACCTGCAGCTGAAGTTCCATGGCTATCCACAAGTTCCTGAACTAAACACAGTAAAGAACAGCAATGTCCTTCAGTAGCCAGGAGTTACTTTGTTTGTTCAGACGTTTTTTTAAAGGAACCTGTTTCACAGAGTCACAGAAGAATTTGTGATGGAAAGGACACCTCGATGCTGTCTAGTACAACCTCCTGTCAAAGCAGGTCCAACCAGTTTAGGTTGCTCAGGTCCATGTCCAGCTGAGGTTTGAGTATCTCTAATGATGGAGATTCCAAAACCTCTCTGGGCAACTGTGGTTTGATCCTAAACTGGTATTTAATAAAAGCATCTGATAAACTGAAGCTTTTAAATCGATATTAAAACACTTTATTTGTTTTAGTTTTAAAAAGACAAAACATCAATGCTCCACTGTCTGGAGCTGTAAGAGCACAAGATCTAAAGCTAGCAAAAGATACAACCATTTTTGTGTTTGCATTGTTTGAACCAGAGCTGTTGGAAAGCAAGCAAGCAGGTTGAAGGAGAAGATTTTAAATATTCATTTTTAGAAATTCATGCTGTCATTTGTGTCCATCTTTAAAAAAACTAAACTTTGAAACTCAATTTTAAAATAAATTGCAAAGCTCTATAATAAATAATTGTTTTTCCCTGCGCTGCCTCTAATTAAAGAATAGATACCTTGGCATTGGTTTCTGATCACTGTACAAAAAAGATGTTCTATTTTCCCTCCAGGTGAACTGCCTGCTGGTTTACAGTGGAGGTTTTTTGTCCTTTGGGTCCTGGGGACTTTCTTCTCTCCAGTGTACTGATGTCTATGCTTAAATGCTTACTGTACAAACAAGTATACCGCATTCACATTTCCATACTGTGATTAAGAATTATAACTAGAAATAGTGAGTGCTTTGGAATAACCACAGACCCTCATGACACAATAAAGACCACTGGGTGGTTTTTTGTTTTGGGTCCTGGGGACTTTCTTCTCTCCAGTGTACTGATGTCTATGCTTAAATGCTTACTGTACAAACAAGTATACCGCATTCACATTTCCATACTGTGATTAAGAATTATAACTAGAAATAGTGAGTGCTTTGGAATAACCACAGACCCTCATGACACAATAAAGACCACTGGGTTCCCCAAGTGAAAATTATCTATTTGGAAATTTGAAATTGTAAAAGGAGCAAACTGCAAGTCATTCTCTCACTATATTTTACATTTAAGAAAAGAACTCAGAAATCCTCAGCTCCTTCTACACATTAATCAAGTTTATTGGGAGAACTAGTTGCACATGCCATCTAGTCACTTGACAGAACAAGCTACTAAAAATCTTTACAGGCTACAGCACATAAATAGCTGATGTATTAAATCTGAAATTCTTTCAAATTATTTATTTGCACAAGTACCTAAATGTTTCATGCAGTGTCATCGTTCAGTCCAGCGAAGTTAATACTATCTCAACGCACAGCTAGAAAAAAATCTCATGATTATCTACAAAAATCCCACTCTCCTTACGAAATAGCTGCAACATTTCTGCAGAAAAGCTGTCACAATTGGCTTTATTTTATATAAGTTATATGCTATATATATTTTATATATGATGTATGTTACACCTTTATGCATTTAAGCAATTTGTGCATGGTATAGAAAATCTGTACCAAAACCTTGGGCCTTGATAAAAAATGAGATTTACCCTGATGAAAATGGCAATAGCAACTTCTGTAAAGGACACAGGCTACCTTCTGCAGAGAGGAAAACAAAAGACAAATTTGAAAAGATGTGAACTATCATAAGTTAAAAAAAGTTCTACATGCACCAATAACCTTTTCAAACCCTTCTGGCAGTAACTGCTTCTACATTCATCATACTTAAGGCCCTGAAGAGGAACACATGAGCATTATAGCTACAACTTGGATTAAACGAAGCAAAATTAATGCAAAGAGTGTGGAATAGATATTTTAGTATAAAGAGATAAGGTTTTTTAAACTGGAATATGCAAATCCCTGTCATTCTGCTCAGACAAAAGGTGATACCTTTATAAAATCATGTTTTGTTAATGGTTAAGCACTTCCGTTCATGCATTTGGAAACAATTTCCTTTAAATGGCTGTAACAAAAAAGTGCATTTTTTTCAAAGTCATTTAAAATAAATCCTACACAGAAGAAAAGGCAAAGAAGGAAGTCCAACTGGTCAAATTAAACTATTGATAAGAGCAGCTGTTTCACTATCGTGACTAGGAAACCCCAGCACCTTGACAACTGCCAAGCAAGACCTGACCTAAAGCTCAGCGGAGATGAGAACAGAATGATTTCCACAAACTTTGCAATGGGTCCTCATTGACCATTTGAAACAACTCTACATTTTTCCATAATCTTCATGACCCTGAGTGCACCACCAGGTTCTGCAACCTCTTCCCCATGCCCCACCCATGAGCATGTGGATCAGGGTCCGTGGAAAGAGCCGTGGGAGGAGGAGCTGGGAGAAGCAGCGTCGCAGGTCCTTGGTCCTCCTTGTCTGAGCCACCCCGCAGGGATGCCTGCACCTGCCCATGCACTTTGGTGACCCAGACCCCCTGACTTGGCTTCCCAGCCTGACCTCGGACCTGCCTCGTCCCTGTGGACTTGTCTGGCGTTCGCTGGACTCTTGGCTGACCCTGGTCACTGTCACCAGACATGCTCTGCTGTCCTTGCTCAGGCAGCATGGGACTGCACCCCTTGCTGGGTGGTCTCTGCCCATGCCCCGTCCTCTTGGCACCCTCACTCAGCTGCAGGCTCACCTGCCTGGCAAAGCCGCCGGCCCTTGCTGCTCCCGGCCACAGAAAAAGTACAATAAACTTGTGCAAAAGCACATGTGTACAGAGATGTGCATACATACATGTCAAAAATACTCAAGTAATAATATTTTGTATTATCTTGTTTTACTGGAATTGTTCGGGTTTATCCAAGGTTTGGGTTGGCTTTTTTTGGTCTGGGTTTTTGTTTTGTTGTTTTTCTATTTACTGTTGTGAACTTTAAATACACAGCTAGTTAGAGTTTATTTCCATCCTTCTACGGTCTGGGACCAGGACTGTTCTATAATGATGACTTTTTATTTTGGAAAACATACGTCCACATCACATCTGCTCAGCTAAGATGTGGAATGATGGGTAGTCCAAGTACTTGGCTGGGTTGTCCATTTATCCCCATTCACCCAGAAGAGGTACAACACTCTGGAAGTACAAGCGCTACAATCACCTTCTTGATCTTCCTGCTGCTTTGTCAAGGAAATAGGTTGAAACAGTTTTATAGTGGTCATGCTGTAAATTAAATAACACATTGGAATAGCTTGATTACTAAGGATTGCAAAGGAAAAGTACTCATCCCTTCAACTTCTCTCAACAAAGCAGTAAGAGCAAGAAAGGCTGTCACAGCCACCTTCTTCCACAGGTTAGAAACCCTGAAATAATACATTAATGCTGTATTTTCACTGCCTCTTAATTCCTTGCAAAACATGGACCACAACCTATTCTGCAATTCTGAATAAAAAAAAATTAAATTAGGTTCTTTCCTTCTTAAAATATTACTAGGAAGGTATCTGATAGAACACTCAAACTGCAGAGCACATAATTTGAAGATAAAGGGATTGTATTACACAAGTCAAGAAGGGGGGTGGGGGGTTGATTTGAAAAAAGATAGCAGTTCAGGTCAGTGCAATTTATCTGTGCTCTGTCATGTGGCAGTGCTACTGTTTTAAAACAGATTCATTCAAAAGAGTGCAAAACCCTCCATTAGTGCACCCGATCCATTTAGACTAAGATCAGTTTCACCTGCACCTGAAAAATGTGGCTGCACGTATACACTTGCATATAAACACGTATAAAAAACTGAATTCACTTCTTTTGATAATTTTGTGTGTGCACACATGTGTAAGTGGTAGCTTATTTTTCTATAGGACTAGTTACTCCAAATTCAGAGAAAATCCCCAAAGACAAATTAAACTGAAGTAATAAAAATGGTAATTTTAACCAATTTAGCTGTGTTGAGCTAGTCCAGCTGTGGACTAGTGCTGAATTGTAATGGACAAGCAGGGGTTTCCACTGCTTAACATAAGCCAGTGTTGCTTGTGTGTAACCAAAGCTGTCTTATCAAATTCAATGCCTTCGTTTCCATGTGGGTAACTGAAATCATCATCTGGACTCATTTCTGTTATACCTATCATGGAGATGTTAAAAACACAGGACTTTCAGAATCCAGACTGACTCAACACCTTTCTTTGCCCTGGCAGGGGCTGACTTCGCTGTAGTTCTCCAGGAATACATATTTACTTCAGAATTCACATGATTGTTTCCTACAGCAGTTTAATATACCAACCGAAGTGATAAAAGCAAACTCCTGGCTCAAAGAAATTATCCTAAACTTTACTCTCCAATACAGACTTGAGAGGTCTATTTCTTTAACAGCTATTTTGCTTAGATAGATGGTATAAAAAAAAAAAATCACTTTCTTGCAAAGCATTAACATACATTTTCCCCCACTTAAATACTTCAATTTCAAATGCACCACAAAATGTACTCCCACAACAGTACTGTATTAGTATAAAACTATTTTAGTTCAATTAAAATGTCTAACTATCTACCTCCAAACCTACCTAAACTGTAATTTTCACTTTGAGCACTTCCAACATGTTCTCAGTTTTGTTTTCTTTTATCAGCTTATCAAATCAGGTCCTGCATTCCAAATGTTGGAAAAAAATAGTCATTAACTGCTAGGTAACAGCAGATTTTCCAATTTAGAAAACTGAATTATACACACTGCAAAAGTATGTGTATTTTGCTATCTGAAATTTCATATTAAAATTTGTAATAACAAAACACCTTCCTAGCTCTTAGGGCCTGCTGAAGTTTTTACCTTCTAATCTGTAATTCCAGGACAATTTGAAAAGGGGATGGGGAAAAAATTAAAATAAAAATCAAGCTTAAAGTGGTATACTGCTCCTGCCACAGTTTAAACATATTCTGGTGTGGAAGCTTCTGGTTCATCCCCAAATGCTGCCTAGTAATCATGTTGGGTTTTTTTTTTTCCACCAGGATATACAGCTGTATGAAAGATGGCTAACCCTCAGCTTACCGTTAACCAAAGAGTGGCCTCATATAGTTGAAATTTACTCTCAAATTGGCTTTTTCCCACCTTTTCCACACCTATTTTTTTCTTTTTAAGTAGCATGAAGTAGCAGCAGAAAGCACAATGGTTTAGCCATCTGAGCATGTAGTATTCTTGAATTATCCCACCAACTGGAAGTGCTCTCTGTTACCTCTATCTTTTAAAATTGGAACTGTTATTGTCAATCATGCAAATCTACAGTTAGCCTTTCATAAAAAGTGGATTTTTGACCCACTGAACTGGAACAGCTTCTGAGCAGTTCTTCTGATCTCTGACAAGATACCATACCACACGTGCATGCCAATCTGATATTGCTGTGCATCTACATTCAGTTGTTCGGAAAACACAGCTCATAAGTCATTAAAAAAGTTCCAAAAAACAAGGTGGTTCTTTTTGTAGTACAAACTGGTCATTTAAAGAAGTGCAATAAAGTTCCACATGTATCAAAAAATGGATGCCTTCACAATGGTTTTTCACCTCCAGGTAACATACTAACATCTGGAGCACATCAATGGAAAGCAAAAGCTTATGGTATTTGTTGGGCTGCCCTCATAAAATGAATTGGTTGACTCGGCACATCTCCAGGCAGAAAAGAGACTGTACTGCGACAGCCCCAACGGAGTGCCAGCACCCTTCGAGGCAGTCACAGCAGGGCAGAGAAGCAGGAGGCTGGAGTCTCTCACTAAAAGTGGCTGCTTCCGTTCAGATGTGAACCACATCCATTTTGTGGTTGGAAGAAGCAACAAAGGCTGTATAGCACCTGTTGTACACAGAGATGAGATTAAGACCAGTATTGCTAACCTTTCAGATGTCATAAGCAGACTTTAAAGATGACAACAACCAAAAAATTCCCTAAAAGCCCCCAGCAAACCATAAAGTCCAGTATGAATCCTAACAAAAAGTTCAGCACGCATTCCCCTTTAGGAGAGAGGCACTAGCTACTGAACAAAACTCATTTGGTTATAACTTCACTGCCCTATCCAAACTTTTCAACAACGACAGAGCAGTCTTACAGGTTAATTTTACGTTAATGAACACATTATCACGAGAACATGCTTGTGCCTTCACGATTTTTCCCAGTCAAAAGATCTATGATAAGCTTCAAGTTTCAACCCTCTGCTGAAAATGTTCTCACTTTTAAATCCTCTTACCTTCCACCTGCTCTGGTTGTTTGTGCTCTTTTCACTTCTAAAAACTATGAATTCACTTCCTCATGACATATCCATACACTGTCCAATTCAGCTTCGCCCTGATCTTTGACTGAGATACCTGAGCACATCTGTTACCTCTGCTAAACACTGCAAATACCCCAAAAAGCAGGCTCTTTCCAAGAGTACCATCACTTTCAGCAGTTAAGACTCTGGATCCAAGCTTGTCTGCTTCTTCTGTCCTCCTTGGATGTAAGGGGAAATAACATGAATTTATACACAGCATATTACATAATTGGCTTACAGAAAAGGTTTTCAACATTTTTCCAAGATGCAGTCCCTTAAAAATATTTCTACTTGAGCTGTGGATATCCATAATTTCAGTTTACTGGCAACAGCCTTACATTTCTTTATTACCTTTCCTGGCCTCCTTAGAAGTGAGGAACAAACTGCCAGAGCCCAAAGACCACAGGTTTGGAAAGCACTAGGCCCCATGAGGGCACAAAATCTAAATTTACCCCTTTTGCCCTGAAGAAGAATAATAAAAAAAACAGATCACTTCCACCAAGGTAAACAGCATAACCTGGCTAACTAAAATAAAATACCACTTTTGTTTTCTCCATATAAGATAGCCAGGGGTTGATGCACATGACGTGCGGAGAGGCTGATGGTATGGGGGTTTCTCAGCCTGGAGAAGGGCGGGCTAAAGGAGGACCTCATTGCTGTCTCCAACTACCCAACAGGAGGGTGAAGGGAAGACGGAGATGCACAGTGGAAGGACAGGAACTTGTTCCCAAGCTGGAACATGGGCAATCCCAACTAGGCATCAGGAAATTATTTTTCACTGTAACACTGGTCGAACACCGGTGTGTTGCTTGCTCATAGAGGCTGCAGAGTCTCCATCCTCAGAGAAATTTAAAACCTTGATTGGATGTTGCCCCCAGAGCAACCTGGTCTTGATGGCACTGCAAGGGCTTGAACCAGATGGCTGCCACAGTCCCTTCCAACATAAACTGTTTGATGATTCTATGATCGTTCCTTGGGTTTTGGTAATGAACAAGAGATATGCGCAGCCTTCAGCCTGATGTTTGTCAGTAGGCAGCTTTGATTTAAAAAAAAAAAAAAAAAAAAAAAGAAAAGACAAACCAAAACCAACAACAAAGAACAAACCAAAACCAAAAATTTCAGTTCTGGATGACTTAGAAAACTCAATTGTGTTTTCTAGACCAAATGAAACACAACTATGTAAAAGGATGGAACTTTTCCTAATATTTAAAATGACAGATTTACTTTGTGACTAAACACGCTCTGTTTTACTTAGATGCCTTCATGAAAGTCTGCCTGGTTACATAACATTATAGTCCAAAACCAACAACAAAGAACAAACCAAAACACCAAATTTCAGTTCTGGATGACTTAGAAAACTCAATTGTGTTTTCTAGACCAAATGAAACACAACTATGTAAAAGGATGGAACTTTTCCTAATATTTAAAATGACAGATTTACTTTGTGACTAAACACGCTCTGTTTTACTTAGATGCCTTCATGAAAGTCTGCCTGGTTACATAACATTATAGTTAAAAGAAAAAACAAAACAAGAAAAACTTGCCAAGTTGACATATGTCTAGAAATTAAATTCTCTGAAAACAGTATAAAGAAGATTTCAAAAATTGTTTGGAAGCAAATAAATATACTAACAAGTCTACCTTACATCCTCTTTCAATTAAAACTGGCCATTATTTGTGCAAAATCCAGTACAAACAACAAAAAATATCAGAGACGAAACAAATTTTGCATTTGCCATTGGGATCACCATATCTAGGCAACTGTCATTTATAAACCAACAAATGTTTCACTGTGTAGGTGTAAGCTAACAGATCACTAGCTACAAATGGTTTCTAACCAATTTGAACCAGCAATGGAAATTTCACTGAGAAATACTGAATATTGCAATTTATCAAGTGATCAAAGCTTACAACCTCAGCAATTTATTTTGGTAGTTCAGATTTAGCTTTTCCTTGCTTTACATGGTATTGAGTGTACCAGGCTGGGCATCACTAAGCTAGGTGTTGTGCAAGGAAAAAAAAAGAATTACAGATCCCGTAAGAAGAGCGAAGTCAAACCAAGCAATTACAGGGCAAAGCATAAAATAAATAATCCTCTGGAACAAAAGCAAGAGCTAGCTCACACAGTCTGAACCTAATCCTTTGGTCAGGAAAGCAATTGTGAGACTCCTGTAATAATTCTTTGCATATTGAAAAAGTATCAGAGCATTATCGTAAGAGGAAAAACTCTGAAGCTCATCACAATAGCTGTAGAGCTATTTAAACCTCTGTTAAGAGCTATGTGCTTCCAGAAAGTTTACAAAGAAGTATTCAGGCAATTCAAGTATCAGATAAGCAAACAGGAGTGCTTAGTAAGATGTATCCTTAATTAATGTGTTTACCTAAGAACTGTACTGATATAATTAATAACAGAAGCAGAGACCCACAATAGCTGCTGTCTACACGTAAATAAAATTTTGTTTTGAGACAAAAGCAGAATACATTCCTTGATTCTGCAGCTGTTACGATTACCCCAAGCAACAACTTGGGGTTTGGGTTCCCCATTGCCTTCGCATTTTTGCTGGGTTTGGGGGGTTTTGTTTTGCTTTTTCGGTTTTTTTTAAATTAAAGGACTGACTTGTTTTACAGCATACTCATATTTCTCAAAGCAGCACAGCACAGCATCCATTTTGAAACAGCTTCAGGTTGAATTAGAGGACCTTTAAAAAAAAAATCCAAAACTAGAAAAACATAAGCTATACCACAGCTACATTTAATTAAGTACAAGAGCAAGAATTTCTGTCTGGTGGGAAATTCTACTTTAAAACAAATCAGAATTAAAATCTTCAAAGCCAGGTTCAACGCTGGTTGGCAGCACAGACTCAGGCAATCACATCTCTTTTTGTGCCTTTCCTTTCTCTGTGAGCAAAACCAACATGGACAACACTTATTTTGCCCTTCAGTAGGGCTGTGAGAACCAGTATAAGAAAAGGAAAGTTCCAGTCCCTGGATATCACCGCTGCGTTATTCACAGCTCAGAACTGTTAGCTCCCATCATTTCATTTATCCATCTGAAATTAGAGATGGAGGTTAAGACAACTTAGTTTTTAAACACTGACATTTTTACCCAACCACTTCGCCTTTTTTTAAACGCCATCTAGTAAAGAATTTCAAAGGGCTCTGCTTCTTTAATGAGGCATTAAAATACAGTCATACGACAAAAAAAAGCAACTCTACTAAGTCTCTTAAACCCCTGGACTTACATTATCAGCTTTTATGTGCCTGTCAACACTCAACAGTAAGAAGCAATGGTTTGCTCTTTGCCTCGAATTTAAAAGCCGGCTAAACTTCCTCCCACTTTCCTGCTGAGAGCTTTAACTCCTTGCAAACTGTCAAAGCTTTGACACTTCAGCAGCAGATAAATCTACAACATGATGCAACGGCCAGGTGTATTCTCAGTCAGCCACTGCCCACTAATTTACTAGTGGCCATTTCATTCACCTCGAAAAGCAATAAACTAGAAATATTTCCCACCCACCCCCAATACACACACTGCTTGTGGACCAGCTCTTTTAAATAGATGCTAGCTCTGTCAAAGAACGAGGTACAGTTACCTTGAAAGAAATGAAACATTTAAAATTGTACAGATGTCAACATATGGTGAAAATGCAAAGGCATTTTCAACCCAGAAGCTCAAGTAAGACTGCAGCATTTTTCAAGAAAAGTAAGTGCAAAGTATTAAATACTGGAACTTCTTTACCCAGAACATTTCTCCAAATATCCACAGCCTGGATGTAGCATTCAGTGTAAAAGCTCATTGACGCAAAGCCCATTATTAATTTATTTTACAAAGGTGCCAAGCTAAGTGCACCTGTAGAAGAATAAGATTTAGATGATTTGCTTAGTAGAAAATGTGGAGTTCACAGCTGGGAAGCCCTATATTCCGTTCGGTATAAGCTAAAATATTTATAGCATTATCTCAGTATACAGAAAAACAATGACTGCACAGATAAGCCATGCTGTTTCCTTACAACAATAAAATGAGATACAGACTTATAAGGCGATCCTTGAGATACTACACTTAGCAGCAGTATAGTGAAAAACGATCCTTTCCCTTTTCTTCTGTTCCTTTCACACTGTAATTCCACAGTATACAAACCCCCTATTTAAGTCTCCTAACCTTGATAAGGACTTGATCCCACTCTCATTCAAGTCAATGGAAAAAGATCTCATAATGAACCTCAAAGACGCATGACTGAGGCACTGAGTGGCAAAGTTACAGGATAGTATTGTACTAATTTATTTGTGAAAATATTAGGGTTTTTTTTCATAATGGGGGGAAAAAAGCTTTTTTTCTTACGATAGAAAATAGAAACTAGCTTTGTCTAAAGGTCAACCGTTTCTGCTGAGAATGCACAACACTGAGACAGCTCTCACATCCTCCCCACTCCAGGCGTTTGCTGGGGTGGTAGCCACAAGGTACTATACAGAAGTTACAAATGCATTTATGCTTTCAAAGGGGGAGAGGAAGGAATTAAAAAAAGCTATCTGAGGTTCTGCCAATGTTGGCATGTCTCCTCTTTCAAATACCTTAAATACAGCCTGGCATAGGAGTTTCTCTCACATCACTAGAACGACTTCAATGGACTTCAAATGCCAAACAAATCCCTTGAATCACTGTGTCAAACCCCAAGGGAAGCATTTGCCAGCAGGAAAAATACAAACAAGAACGCCAAGAGTTAAAAAGTTAAGTTGGACTGATTCAGCATTCACATCAAACGACTACAGTTCTTCCTAGATTATTAACGAGCGCTCCAAGCAACTGGGGGCTCTGACGCAGACAAGAACCTGCACATCACAGGCATTCCAGGAACCCTGGTTTGTCTGCGCTGGAACAAAATCTCTGCAAAATATGCGCACCCTCCTGATTTAAAAGCATGCCGTCTCTCGTTGCCTCTCTGTCCATACACATGCACAAGACTGTTAGGCACAAAATACTTCCTTCATCAAGGTTACAATCAGCATAACTTTTTCCTGAAATTCTTTCAAATCTTTTAGCATCTGTAGTGATTTTTAAAAAGCTGTTCTAACAAGTAATATTGCAAACAAAAAGCACATCTTTCACAACCTCAGCAGACAACCAAAATAATGAAAAACCAAAACAGACACAAGAAGAGACAGCAAGTCTTCTCACCAGCCGCAACTTCAAATACAGATTTTTGGAGACAGTAGAAGGAATACAATGATGCTTGAAGCAATGGTAACAGGATCTTGTCAGTTCAAATAGAAAGGGAAGGGCTTTTTTAACTGAGCATAAAACATGTGTGGGGAATGCTAGCAAAAGACAAAGGACATGTGAACCATACATTTCGAAAAGACAAAGAGTCAATGTCATCCAACTTTCCTTTTAGTTAAAACTGTTTAACAACAGTTAATAAAACTTGAAACATATGGATAACGGTGTCCAAATGTAGCAGATTAGAAATAGAATTTTATCCAGTGTAGGTACTTAGGGCAAAAAAATCCCCCATACTTTTTGAAGTGCAAGCTCCATGCCTGAAGTTATTCAAAACTGCTAATTTCTGAATCCTTCTTCCAGATAGAATGACCCTTATCATTAGGCAGGTGGCAGATAGTCCTGCAGATATCAAAAGCTGTCTCTGTGGTATCTAGAAATAAACAGTCCCCATAATCAAGTTTTAAACTGGCCTGAGTATTTCTCATGTTGTCAGTGCAAATGCTACACCTCCAATGCACAGCTGAATTTTTGGGAGGTAGTGGGGTGGTGGGTAATAATGGATTTATTACTGTAAAATCTCACAGAAGAAAGTTTTAAGCCTTAAAAGGAAGCCAGCTTGAAATATAGCCAATTTAAACAAAAAATAATTCAGGGTAATCTCAGACTCAACATTCACCCAAGTCTTCTGGCAACTTTCTTGCGGTTTTACAATCATTTCCTATAGTCACCTTTCACTGCTGTTCTGAAGACCTGCACAAGCATGTTGGGGAAGAGAAAAAGAGAAGTGACCAGTTCTCCACAGAAAACCATGAAGATGACCATGACCTTGACTTCATATTGTGCATATGTAAATGATTAAAAAAACTCAGCCAGAAAGTTGCTTGGCACTAGTGTAGTTCCACTACCAATCACTGTGTTTCCTATGGTAACAGAAGGTGAAACAGAGTTTAGCGTAAGTAGGGATTTTTAAATTAAGAGTGTACATTTAAGAACAACGGTCTTACCAAAAGTAACTTCTCCTTTGCCAGTCTTGTCAAACAGCTGAAAGGCTACTATGAACAATGCATCTGGAGCACACAGGACTGATTCAAATGCCACAAACTCTTGAAAGGATATCAACCTAAGGGATGAAGGAAAAAGAGGAGCTATGAAACCACTTGCTTGCAGAAAAATGAAATACAATATAACATAGATTATACAAAAGAAATAAGATCACAACCAAAATGTGTACAAAATGTTATCAATAGGGATTAAAATTTATCCTAAAATGTCCTATCACCAATGCTGTCAGGAGGCCTTTATATCGCCTTTAGATGGAAATTACTTTGTTGAACAGGGAACTATTCCTCTCAGCAAGTCACAACAGAACATAAAATAAGCAAAGCGCTCAGCCTGGCTACTCACCTCAGCTTTAATATCTAACTGAACTGCCCTCTGGGGGAGCCTACCTCCCTCCGCTGGCAAGACAGAGAGCCAATAAAGATATGAGTAACTTCCCTCAAGACTCAGTACCTAAGGCTTTTGTAAAGCAAATCCATTCAAGACCTACATGCTGCCACTGACTTCAGAAGGAACCGATCAGAATGTGTTATCTGTTTGCTAGCAACTTATTAGTCATCCATCACAGCCCTCCAGTCCTGCGTGTTGAGTCACAAATTTCAAGCAGTAGTCTGCACGTTCTTCCTCAGCCCAAGAGGAGTTTATTCAAATTCATCATTATAGCCAGGTTCCCAATACGTGAGCGCAGTAGCAGAGCAGAGATAAAAGCAGAGGTGCCCCTCCTTAAGTTAGTTAATAAGCAGAAATACATAATCAGACAATTTGGCATTGTTTCCAGCAGTAGATTTGATACTGCAAAGACCTTGAGCAGCTCTAATTTCTCTGGGTCACACCCAAGAGTTCAAATGGACTATTCTTAAAGAGGCAAAGGCCAACCATTCTTCTGTTTTGCTACTTCTTTAATGGCTAGGTTGTACAGTTTAAAATTATCTTCAAATGTGTGGCTGCAGGGCCTGCTGGCAGTCTGGGAGGTTTAAGACTGCCCTCTCTCGAGGCTGCTTTATGTCAGCGTAGCAAGTGTGTAGCTTTAATGGGTTCACATGGCAGTAGCTGGGGAACAAAGATTTATTTCTGAGAAGCACAAAATTCAGTGTAACATGTCAAGAAACACACACAAAAAGAAATTATTTATTTTTTTCGTATTAGAAACTAACTGTATCCTTAGGACTTCTACTCAAAATGACACTGCAGCCGGTTCAATGACAGCTTTCACTCAGTATGCAATAACAGTGAAGAACAAAGTGTTTGAACAGGTTGGAAAAGACATTCATTCCATCAAGTTATGATGACCCATGACTATACAACAATTTCCAGTCACCCTGTCTTAAGGGAATTAATTTAAAGTCACACACAAGTGTGCTTGCTGCACGTCAACAGCCAAACAGCCAAAGGGTAACAGAAGCTGATTTCCGTGAAGAACATGAAAACACAAGAAGATGAACAAAAGAGGACATAAAAAAAAGCATGGCACAGAGAAGGCCAAAAAGCTGTTCTACTTTACCTCCCTCAATATATATGCACTAAATAAAAGTAAAAGAAAGCATATGTAGAGTCAGAAATAGTCTAACAAATAATTAGCTCTGGGAACTTGCCACCATAGGTTATTATGTAGTGTGAGAAATAAATAAAAAGAAACCTCCTCAGGTATTCTTAATATTAAACTCACAATTGATGATGCCAGTAGACGTATAAGCATGCCTTAAGCTTTACTGGCAAAGAAGCCAATGACTTACTACATATGCACACATTAGCACATAGGCAGGCCATCGAGTCATTTAGTTTAAGCTCCTTGGGAGCTCTCAGTACTCCCCACTGTTAGACACAGAATACACAGATACTCAGTCTTGAAATGGAAGAAAACTTCCATCTCTCCTAAGGCAAAAGAAATTTTAAAAAATGCAACATTTCCTTCCATTTTAAACCAATATATCACAACCTACTTAGTTTTGCATTTATGCATATTTATCGTTACTATGTGACTTACAGGTTATAAAAGCTCATTATTATCCATTATTGGTTACGTACCTGACAACTTCCACAACAGCAACCAGATACAAAGCACTGAATACTTCTGTCCCAAAGATTATAAAGCCCACACATAGAAAGAACAAAATTATTGGCATCACGGAGTCGTGGTGGGATGGCTCCTATGATTGGAGTGTTGGGATGGAAGGATACAGGCTCTTTAGGAAGGACAGGCAGGGGAGACGAGGAGGGGGTGTCGCCCTCTATGTCAATGACCAGCTGGAGTGCATGGAGCTCTGCCTGGGGATGGATGAGGAGCCAACCGAGAGTGTATGGGTCAGGATTAAAGGGAAGGCAGGGACAGGCGACATTACGGTGGGGGTCTGCTACAGGCCACCTGACCAGGAAGACCGAGCGGATGAGGCCCTCTGTAGACAGATAGGAGCAGTCTCAGGCTCACAAGCCCTCGTCCTCATGGGGGAGTTCAACCACCCCAACATCTGTTGGAAGGACAACACGGCAGGGCATAAGCAATCCAGGAGGTTC